>NC_134270.1:158081636-158681636 GCF_031893055.1 Leptodactylus fuscus | reverse complement strand
ACCACTCATATACTACATGTATACAGCACACACCACTCATATACTACATGCATACAGCGCACACCACTCATATACTACATGTATACAGCGCACACCACTCATATACTACATGCATACAGCGCACACCACTCATATACTACATGCATACAGCGCACACCACTCATATACTACATGTATACAGCGCACACCACTCATATACTACATGCATACAGCACACGTCACTCATATACTACATGTATACAGCACACGTCACTCATATACTACATGTATACAGCACACACCACTCATATACTACATGCATACAGCACACGTCACTCATATACTACATGTATACAGCACACGTCGCTCATATACTACATGTATACAGCACACACCACTCATATACTACATGCATACAGCACACACCACTCATATACTACATGTATACAGCACACACCACTCATATACTACATGCATACAGCGCACACCACTCATATACTACATGTATACAGCGCACACCACTCATATACTACATGCATACAGCGCACACCACTCATATACTACATGCATACAGCGCACACCACTCATATACTACATGTATACAGCGCACACCACTCATATACTACATGCATACAGCGCACACCACTCATATACTACATGTATACAGCGCACACCACTCATATACTACATGCATATGCAGCATCCTGGAGAAGCTGCTGTTTTGTTTTTTTTTTGTTTTTTTTTAAAATGTAGATTGTGAGCCCCACATAGAGCTCACAATGTACTTTTTTTTTTTCCTATCAGTATGTCTTTGGATATGGGATGGAAATCCATGCAAACACAGGGAGAACATACAAACTCCTTGCAGATGGTTTTATGCCCTTGGCGGGATTTGAACACCAGGACTCCAACGCTGCAGTGCTAACCACTGAGCCACCGTGTAGCCCCTGAAGCTGCTGTTTTCTTGTGTTTGTCTTTTGTGCCTCCAGGTAGTGTTAGTTTGTCCCGTCTTATATGATTGGCCAGGACTGAACCAAGTCAGCAGTTTGAACTGCAAAAGAGGAAAAAATAATATGGATGCATTACATGTAACATGTAATGCATCCATATTATTTTTTCCTCTTTTGCAGTTCAAACTGCTGACTTGGTTCAGTCCTGGCCAATCACAGGCCACTGGGCGGGGTTGTGAGGAGACCGTAGTCTCCTGGTGGCAGTTGAGCCTCTGTCTAGTTTTTGCAGCCATCTTGCACAGCTCAGATGCTGTATACCAGGGGTAGGGAACCTTTGGCACTCCAGTTGCTGTGAAACTACAACTCCCAAAATGCTCCACTCACTTCCATGTGAGTTCCAAGAACAGCAGAGCCAGTATGCATGCTGGGAGTTGTAGTTTTGCAACAGCTGGAGAGCCGTACGTTCCCTACCCCTGCTGTCCTGTGATCCTCTGGTTATTCTCTTTGCCACTGAGCTGTTCGGTTAGTGGTGGGGTGTATACTCAGTGTATACTCGGGCTGGCTTGGTGTCTCAGTAGATGTGAGCCTCAGGTGTTTGACATTGTCATCAACCTATCAAGTCGTTCCGGGGTCTGTAAAAGACTCACTACCGGCTTCAGTCCTTGCTGGTTTTTGTTTTTACCAACTAGGATTTTTGGCCCAGTTTAGTAGGAGTGTTTTGTGGAGTTGCACGGACTGGTGGTGTGAGTTTTGCCTTATGTGAGAGTCTGTTTTACCCTCAACATTTCCACTCACCCCTGTCCTGTGTTTCTGGTTGCCTATCTCTGTTTTGGTATTAGTGAGTTTTTGTTTAGGGCTTCAGGTTTATTTTTGCCCTGTCCTGTGATTCCCTTTCCTCACGACTCCATTTTTCCTCTTCTCAAACTCCTGTTGTGTGTTTCTGGTTGTGCTGCGCCTGTTAGTTCTCCAGCAGGTCCCTTCCTAGTTGTTACCGTTTGCAGCTGCACCTATTCTTTCATTAGGGGTGACCGCCTCTAGTTTCCCAGTCCCTAGCCTCTTTCAGCTCTCACCCCACCTGTCTGTTAGGTCTCCGCATTTAGAGAGCCAGTAGTTGTCGGGGCCATGCTTAGCTTGGGTACAGCTGACCAACACCCTCAGGCAGGGCCTAGTCAGTCATCATAGCACCAGGAACTGCATTCCTACCCCATTTCCACAGAGATGCTAGCAACATTCGGCATCATGGTTGCCCGGGCATTGACGCAACTGTGACAATTACCATCAGGGCTCTCCTGAACAACACCACCCCAGCACAGAGTAGAGAGGTCCTCTCTCGAACTAGGAGTGCCCCAGGGGTAACAAGGCCACTATCATTATCACCAGGTAGTGCTGCAGGACCCCCCTTGACTGTTTACAGCCACAAAGTGGGATTGGAGTGGGTGAGCAGTGTCCCCGGCCTAGCAGGTGGCACAGCCAGTGTCACTATTACTCTCACTCTCCGGTCTCCTCCACTGGGTTGCTGCACATACAGCACACTTCACTCATATACTAAATGCATACAGTATATAACACTCATATACTACATGCAGACAGCACACGTCACTCATATACTACTTGTATACAGCACGTCCCTCATATATTGCATACATACAACACACATCACTTATATACTACATGCATACATCCTATTAATATTATAAATGTGAAAGTTTGTGAGTTTTTGGGTTTGTGTGTTTGGATGTTCGGATGTTTGTTCCTCAATCACGGAAAAACCGCTCCACCGATTCGGCTGAAATTTTCCACAAACATAGTTAATACACCTGATTAAACAATAGGCTACTTTTCGTCACAATAGCGCACATACGTTTGTGCCAGGACCCCCACAAAACCCAAACGCACACCACCATCTCTGCAATCTCACACACTTTGGACCATAGCAAGCCACAAAATTCCTATTGCCCTCTGCAGCCTCGCCCCTAACCCCACACAATCTCATATACACATACCTCCCAACTTTTGAAGAACCGAAAGAGGGACAAAATGCCGCGGCAAATTTAGCCCCACCCACTTTTGTGTTGACTCCGCCCACTCGTTAATTTTTCATGTGCCCGCACACAGTATAATCCTCCTACAGTCACCCGTAAATTATATGTCCCCCCTCTATCTCTCCCCAGTTTCATATACACCCTTCATCTGCCCCCAGTTTCATGTCCCTCTTCCATCTCTGCCCCCAGATTCATGTCCCTCCATCTCTGCCCCCAGATTCATGTCCCTCCATCTCTGCCTCCAGATTCATGTCCCTCCATCTCTGCCCCCAGATTCATGTCCCACATCTCTGCCCCCAGATTCATGTCCCTCCATCTCTGCCCCCAAATTCATGTCCCTCCATCTCTGCCCCCAAATTCATGTCCCTCCATCTCTGCCCCCAGATTCATGTCCCTCCATCTCTGCCCCCAGATTCATGTCCCTCCATCTCTGCCCCCAGATTCATGTCCCCCATCTCTGCCCTCAGATTCATGTCCTCTCCATCTCTGCCCCTAGATTCATGTCCCCCATCTCTGCCCTCAGATTCATGTCCTCTCCATCTCTGCCCCCAGATTCATGTCCCCCATCTCTGCCCCCAGATTCATGTCCCCCATCTCTGCCCTCAGATTCATGTCCTCTCCATCTCTGCCCCCAGATTCATGTCCCCCATCTCTGCCCTCAGATTCATGTCCTCTCCATCTCTGCCCCCAGATTCATGTCCCCCATCTCTGCCCCCAGATTCATGTCCCCCATCTCTGCCCCCAGATTCATGTCCCCCATCTCTGCCCCCAGATTCATGTCCCCTATCTCTGCCCTCAGATTCATGTCCCTCCATCTCTGCCCCCAGATTCATGTCCTCTCCATCTCCGCCCCCAGATTCATGTCCCCCATCTCTGCCCCCAGATTCATGTCCCCCATCTCTGCCCCCAGATTCATGTCCCCCATCTCTGCCCCCAGTTTCATGTCCACTCCATCTCTGCCCCCAGTGTCATGCCGTCCTCTCCTTCATCTGCCCCCAGATTCACGTTCCACCTCCACATTAAACTTACCTTCTCCTCCGCTCCCTCGCCGCTCTCTGCCCGCCTCTCTCGCTGACACATGCGGCTGAAGGAAGGAGCTGACACAGGTCATCTCCTCGCTTCCCGCTGCCCGCCTCTCTCCCTGACACATGCGGCTGAAGCTGCTCGCGTGCTCGCTTCGCCGCTGCGTCTCTCTCTCCCTGACACATGCGGCTAAAGCGAGGAGCTGACCTGTGTCAGCTCCTCGCTTCGGTGCTGCCGCCGGCTCCTGGCTTGTACATCGCGTCTTCAGTCGCATGTGTCAGCGAGAGAGGCGGGAAGCGAGGAGATGACCTGTGTCAGCTCCTTGCTTCAGCCACATATGTGTTCAACTCAGATCTGCGTCCTCTGGACGCAGATCTGAGTTGAAATCGGGACATACCTCCCTCCAACCGGGACCGCGGGACATGTCACCCAAATCGTGACTATCCCGCGGAAATCGGGACAGTTGGGAGGTATGCATACATATACTTTACCACTTTGCCCCTCACCTTAACGATACTCCAGGAGGCGCTCTTTAACGCTCCGGAGCAGCCATGTTTGCCGACCCCCACCGCTCTGACAATCCGCGACACCGCCCACCCATGTCAATACCCCTAGGCGGTCTAATAAATGCAAAAACAAAAGTTTAAAAAAAGTAAAAAAAATATAAAAACAAAAATAAAAAGGATTAAAAATTCAAATCCCCCCCTTTCCCTAGAACACATATAAAAGTAGTTAAAAACTGTGAAACACATACATGTTAGGTATCTCCGCGTCCGAAATCGCCCGCTCTACAAAGTTATACAAATATTTTTCCTGTTTGCTAAACGCCGTAGCGGGAAAAATGATCAAAAGTGCCAAACCGCCATTTTTTCACTGTTTTGATTCTGATAAAAATTTGACTAAAAAGTGATCAAAGCAATAACATTTCCCGAAAATGGTAGAACTACAAAGTACACCCGACCCCGCAAAAAAAGACGCCCTATACATCCTTGTACATGCACGTATAAAAAAGTTACGGCTGTCGGAATATGGCGACTTTTCAAAAAATAATTTTTTAACACAGTTTTGGATTTTTTTTAAGGGGTCAAAATGTAAATAAAACCTTATACATTTGGTATCCCCGGCATCGTAACGAAACACAGAATACAGGGGACATGTCATTTTGGTTGCACAGTGAACGCCGTAAAACCAAAGCCCGTAAGAAAGTCGCAGAAATGCATTTTTTCTTCAAATCCACCCCATTCTGAATTTTTTCCCTGCTTCCCAGTACATTATATAGAATAAATAATGGTGGCATCATGAAGAAAAATTTGTCCCAAAAAAATTAAGACCTCATATGGCTCTGAGAGCGGAGAAATAAAAAAGTTATGGGGTTTACAAGGAGGGGAGTCAAAAACGAAAATCAAATAATGCCATCGGCGGGAAAGGGTTAACTTCAAATACTTCTGTCCCAAAGTCATTATGTAAAGTTTCTCACAACACCGTATATATAGCAGCTCAAATACAAATTAACTTCAACACAAAAGTCTCACGGATTCTCTGAATTACAGAAAAAACAAGATACAAAGTTACATTTCATATCCCATACCTTATACACACTACGAAAACCTTACCCGCGCCTGTATATACCCACTGCTACAATCACCGCAGACGAAGTCGCGGGTAACAGCTAGTCATTCATACATGCAAACATCATTCACATACTGCATGCGTACAGCACACGTTACTCATATACTACATGCATACAGAGCACATTACTCATATACTACATGCATACAGCACACGTCGCTTATATACTACATGCATACAGCACATAATACTCATATACTACTTGTACTGTATACAGCACATCCCTCATATACTACATACATACAACACACATCACTTACATACTACATGCATACATCATTCACATACTACATGCATACAGCACACGTCACTCATATACTACATACATACAGCACACGTCACTTATATACTACATGCGTACAGCACACGTCGCTCATATACTACATGCATACAGCACACGTCACTCATATACTACATACATACAGCACACGTCACTTATATACTACATGCGTACAGCACACGTCGCTCATATACTACATACATACAGCACACGTCACTTATATACTACATGCGTACAGCACACGTCGCTCATATACTACATGCATACAACACGTCCCTCATATACTACATGCATACAGCACACGTCGCTCATATACTACATGCATACAGCACACGTCGCTCATATACTACATGCATACAGCACACGTCGCTCATATACTACATGTATACAGCACACATCACTCATATACTACATGCATACAGCACACGTCGCTCATATACTACATGTATACAGCACACATCACTCATATACTACATGCATACAGAACACGTCGCTCATATACTACATGCATACAGCACACGTCGCTCATATACTACATGCATACAGCACGGCACTCATATACTACATGCATACAGCACACGTCGCTCATATACTACATGCATACAGCACACGTCACTCATATACTACGTGCATACAGAACACGTCGCTCATATACTACGTGCATACAGCACACGTCGCTCATATACTACATGCATACAGCACACGTCGCTCATATACTACATGCATACAGCACACGTCGCTCATATACTACGTGCATACAGCACACGTCGCTCATATACTACATGCATACAGCGCACGTCGCTTAGATACTACATCCATACAGCACACGCCGCTCATATACTACATGCATACAGCACACGTCGCTCATATACTACATGCATACAGCGCACGTCGCTCATATACTACATGTATACAGCGCACGTTGCTCATATACTACATGCATACAGCACACGTCGTTCATATACTACATGCATACAGCACACGTCACTCATATACTACATGCATACAGAAGATATGCCAAAGTGCATATTTAAGTCACATTACCTGAACACCTCACATATTTCCCTCCATAATATCTGCCATACTTTCAATGAATACCATCTAAGGTATAAATTGAGAATTTGACATCTGGTCATATAAGTTGGAAGGTGAAAGTGTTGGTCATGTGACACGGGTGAGGACCACAACTAAGTGGATACCTACAAGCACCGCCATTGGTATGCAGATTGTCTTCACTATGTCTTACATTATGTCCCTTTGTAATGAAGTAGAGAATAACATTTTTATGGGAGTCTCCAGCCCGGCGAGAGCACGCTTAATGGAAAGGAGTTCACAAACAAACACTGTAATTTTCTTTGCAGATGAGAAGACGGGAAAAAGCCACCGTAGCGAAGTCTCCCCTTAGCACCTTTTTTTGTCGGCTTCAACACCTACAGAGGAAGTGTTGACCTCAACGGAGAGAAGCTTACAGGAATCAGGACAGTGAAAATCCGAGACGGCAGAGAAAGCAGGCGGTAACTTCTACAGAGCCAGGGATTTTGACTATCCCAGGAATTTGCGATGAGGGTGCCGATAATAGTTTGCGAATCCCAGGCGATAATGGATGGTTTCTTCAAGTCCTTGAATGGAGCTCAAGGCTGTTTTTGTGCAAAGGGAGCCTACTTTAGGCCGGCCAGGCAATGGAAAATTTATCTGACAAGGATAACTGGTAGACAACATGAATGTCCTCCAGAATTTCTTCTGAGATCCAGTTGATGACGGGGAATGTTTTTGCAGTCAAGTTAACCTCAGAAGGAGTGAACTGGTGGACCTTTGAAGGAGGAAAAATTTTCCCAAAGAAGTTCTCCATGGGATGGTGACAAAGTCAATGGTTGGTCTTTGTCATTTGGTTGTGGAGGATGGAGGCCAGGTCCACTTAGAGTGGATACCCACTCATACCCATGGAACCCATAGACCCATGGGGTCCATTGGGTTTCCACCCGGTTTGCTCCTTGCAGGACTTTTTTATACGCCGATACACGGACATCAACGCAGATGTGAACCTAGCCTTACTGGGAGTTAAAGGATTAATATATAAAATTAGTAGCTAACCCAAAGTTTAGGAAAGTTTGTACAGAAAAACAAGACCCAGGAATAGTCAGAGAAACTGAAAAAGTTGTTTTTTTTAAGGGGGAAAACCTTGCCTAGAGTAGCCTCTTCTACAGTACTTGCTACAGGAACTAGAGCTTTGTGGCTTTACAGGACACTCTTGGACAAAATGTCCCTTTCCTCTGCAGTATAAGCAAAGATTGTTATCTCGCTTGCATTGTTGCTTTGGTAGAGTCAGAGTGAGACGACATCAAAGTCCTACAGGAATAAAGGCAGAGGCACATGGTGCAGTGCAAGCAAGGCTCACTTAGTGGTTTCAGACAAACAGTCTCTCAGTATGAGGGTATATAGCTGATGGCAGTATTAGAGTCAGGGGCGTACAGAGCGGTGGCCTGATAATCAATGGGTACTTGCACCAGTGGTGTCAGAAGACCTGATTCCAATGGTGGAACTACAATCATAATGGTGGGACCCATGACATTGGCCCTTACCTATTATTCCCACAAGTAATGGCCGATGTTCTACTCAATGATTCCTTCTCTTACCACCTCCATTTTGTTTAGGGTCAGCAACGTGATATGGGAGGCACAGGGTCACCTGGAGGGCTGAAGGATAAGTGGAGGTGGCCATGGGCAGGAGTAGGGATCGGTAAGTACATAGGAACCGTTACCTGCTGGATGGTCATATGGCACGTGAACTGCAGGGGTCCGAAATGTCTACGAATTCATACCTAAGACCCATGTGTACACAGTCTGACTCAAGGAGTCGTTCACAGAATCTACTGTCGACCTGAGTACTCAGAGAGTTCATGTAGGCACATCCAACAGATCAGACCTGCCTTATGGGTCCTAAAGGCTCAGATAACAAGGTATGAAACTAATGACATATTAACCTTCCTTGCAACATTTGGCTGGTCACATCCAAGAGAACAGAATTTTTTGGGGTGGAGACATAACCCCTTCTGGTCCATGCCAAGTACACGTTTATTATATCACAACGGCCGTTCATGTGACAAGACACTAATGTGCTGGCCATGCCCCCTTTTGGATATGACCAGCACATAAAGTGCCCAGGTCCTATACACAATGACACTATGCAGGGGTGAACGCAACGTCACAGGTTCACATAACAACATTTAGAATGAGCCCCATTCATTGCATGTTAGAAAAAAAAAGTGACTCAGAATGTTCAAAAACATCATTTTTTATCAATGTTTTTATGTCAGAAAACTGGCAAAATTACATCGCTATAAATATACAGTATAATTATGTTGCCCAGTGAGCTCAACATTCAGTCCTCACTTTCACATACCCACCACTAGAGGGAGTTCAGTAGATAGTAATACATACAGCTGCCATGGAATTCATAGAAGCTCCCCCTAGTGGTGATTGCACTTAAATGTTAGCTATTATTGAGTCATTACTAGGGTTGAGCCACCGGGATCGAGTAAATTTCACGATCGCGATCAGAATTCCGACCTGATCTTTTCCAGCGGGATCGAGGTCGGAGATTATTTCAAGATCGGCTCAGGCCTCAAGTGACTTTTCCCATAGAGAAGCATTGACTAGGGTTGAGGATCGGGATCGGAAAAGATCGGATCCCGATCGGCGATCAAGCAAATTTCACAATTGGGATTGGCTGGAAAATGATCGGAAATCGGATTTTGAAATCTCAACCCTAATCATTACATTCCCCAGTCCAGATGTTTGAAAGTTGACACACAAATTATATAAGGGCTCAATTTAAGGAAAAAAGGTTTGACCAACATGGATAGTGTCTGAGAAGCCCCCTGCCTGCCTCGAGGTTAGGATCAAATCATAGTAGTGTAGGCAGACATAGATACAGAGCCATGAGTAGAGTGAAAAAGGTATTGGTGCAATCTTGAAGGGTGCAATCATAGTAGCCATCTTATAGACATCAGAAGGAGCTGAGTCACAAGGGTTCCATGGTCTTCGTGCACTGTAATGTGGCCCACAAGAGATCTTCTGCAGAGCCACTGCATCATTGATGGATTTGGTTAAGGACTAAACCAGGGCAGAGCTTAAAAACCTGTAAATTCGTCCCCCGTCCTACAGGGTATCCCCAAGTGACTCCATACATAGTAGCTTATTAGCAACAGTTGGCCCATAGAAAGGCAGAAATAATCAAGTGCTGGTACTGAGGCTCAAGGCAGGCAGAGTTCGGTCACGAGTGGTAGACAGGCAGAGGTGAGGTTATGCAGCAAATGAGAAGTCATGGTCAAGTACACAAGCCTGGTTACAATACAATGGAGAATGAACCAAAAGGACACTATAGCTCAGGCACACTGCTGGGGGGGAACTGTCTTTTAGAGCCTAGGGAACTTCTGGACAGACGTCTATGACACTTGGGAGAAGCTGGAATCAGAGGTCATTTGTGATCCCTGGCCCTTTAAAACATTAGAAGTTGGTGCATTCGCACGCACGCTACACACTAGTTCAAGGAAAAAGATGATTGTATTCATGGGAATGTGATATGTCTGGTGTATGTCTTACTAGAGTGGCTAAGGACTCACGTAGCGGGCCACAGCCAAAAAGTTCTTCAGTTTTTGCTCTGCAGATTTTATGCTTCAGTTACACCTATAGGGAAATCGCCAGCGTTTCCTTGGGTATTATTAACATGCTGGGTAATAATTTTGGAAATCACATCATTTCCGTTGCAGGTTGCGATATGTGCACCGTTCTGCTATGTATGGATGAGAGTCACTAGAATCCCATCCGCTTTGTAGCGACTGTAAAATGCTGCAGTTCATATTTATGCCACACGGGGGCCCGGTCTAAAGTGCTCTTTTCTTTTGCAAAATGTGGTGATTATAGAGTCTTTATCTGTTGTAGGGTATAGTGAGTATAGTGCTTTTTACCTTGGTAGGGTTAGGTGGGCATAGTGCTCTTTTTCTTTGTAGGGTTCAGGGGGTATAATGCTCTTTTTCTTTGTAGGGTTTGGTGGGTATAGTGGTTTTTCCCTTGGTAGGGTCCGGTGGGTATAGTGCTCTTTTTCTTGGCAGAGTTCGGTGGGTATAGTGCTATTTCCCTTGGCAGAGTTCGTTGGGTATAGTGCTTTTTCCCTTGGTAGAGTTCGGTGGGTATAGTGCTCTTTTTCTTGTTAGGGTTCGGTGGGTATAGTGCTCTTTTTCTTTGTAGGGTTCAGGGGGTATAGTGCTTTTTCCCTTGGTAGCGTTCGGTGGGTATAGTGCTCTTTTTCTTGTTAGGGTTCGGTGGGTATAGTGCTCTCTTTCTTGTTAGGGTTCAGTGGGTATAGTGCTCTTTTTCTTGTTAGGGTTTGGTGGGTATAGTGCTCTTTTCCTTGGTAGGGTTAGGTGGCTATAGTGCTCTTTTCCTTGTCAGGCCTCGGTGGGTATAGTGCTCTTTTCCTTGTTAGGGTTCGGTGGGTATAGTGCTCTTTTCCTTGTCAGGCCTCGGTGGGTATAGTGCTCTTTTCCTTGTTAGGGTTCGGTGGGTATAGTGCTCTTTTTCTTGTTAGGGTTCGGTGGGTATCGTGCTCTTTTTCTTGTTAGGGTTAGGTGGGTATAGTGCTCTTTTCCTTGTTAGGGTTCGGTGGCTATAGTGCTCTTTTCCTTAGTAGGGTTAAGTGGCTATAGTGCTCTTTTCCTTGTTAGGGTTCGGTGGGTATAGTGCTCTTTTCCTTAGTAGGGTTCGGTGGCTATAGTGCTCTTTTTTTTACTTGTTAGGGTTCGGTGGGCATAGTGCTCTTTTCCTTAGTAGGGTTCGGTGGGTATAGTGCTCTTTTCCTTGTTAGGGTTCGGTGGGTATAGTGCTCTTTTCCTTAGTAGGGTTAGGTGGCTATAGTGCTCTTTTCCTTGCTAGGGCTCGGTGGGTATAGTGCTCTTTTCCTTGTTAGGGCTCGGTGGGTATAGTGCTCTTTTTCTTGTTAGGGTTAGGTGGGTATAGTGCTCTTTTCCTTGTTAGGGTTCGGTGGGTATAGTGCTCTTTTCCTTAGTAGGGTTGGGTGGCTATAGTGCTCTTTTCCTTGTTAGGGTTCGGTGGGCATAGTGCTCTTTTCCTTAGTAGAGTTCGGTGGGTATAGTGCTCTTTTCCTTGTTAGGGTTCAGTGGGTATAGTGCTCTTTTCTTTGTTAGGGTTCGGTGGGTATAGTGCTCTTTTCTTTGTTAGGGTTCAGTGGGTATAGTGCTCTTTTCTTTGTTAGGGTTCGGTGGCTATAGTGCTCTTTTCCTTGTTAGGGTTCGGTGGCTATAGTGCTCTTTTCCTTAGTAGGGTTCGGTGGGTATAGTGCTCTTTTCCTTGTTAGGGTTCAGTGGGTATAGTGCTCTTTTCTTTGTTAGGGTTCAGTGGGTATAGTGCTCTTTTCTTTGTTAGGGTATGGTGGGTATAGTGCTCTTTTCCTTGTTAGGGTTTGTTGGGTATAGTGCTCTTTTTCTTGTTAGGGTTCAGTGGGTATAGTGCTCTTTTCTTTGTTAGGGTTCGGTGGGTATAGTGCTCTTTTTCTTGTTAGGGTTCGGTGGGTATCGTGCTCTTTTTCTTGTTAGGGTTAGGTGGGTATAGTGCTCTTTTCCTTAGTAGGGTTCGATGGGTATAGTGCTCTTTTCCTTGTTAGGGTTCGGTGGGTATAGTGCTCTTTTCCTTAGTAGGGTTAGGTGGCTATAGTGCTCTTTTCCTTGCTAGGGCTCGGTGGGTATAGTGCTCTTTTCCTTGTTAGGGCTCGGTGGGTATAGTGCTCTTTTTCTTGTTAGGGTTAGGTGGGTATAGTGCTCTTTTCCTTGTTAGGGTTCGGTGAGTATAGTGCTCTTTTCCTTAGTAGGGTTAAGTGGCTATAGTGCTCTTTTCCTTGTTAGGGTTCGGTGAGTATAGTGCTCTTTTCCTTAGTAGGGTTAAGTGGCTATAGTGCTCTTTTCCTTGTTAGGGTTCGGTGGGTATAGTGCTCTTTTCCTTAGTAGGGTTCGGTGGCTATAGTGCTCTTTTTTTTACTTGTTAGGGTTCGGTGGGCATAGTGCTCTTTTCCTTAGTAGGGTTCGGTGGGTATAGTGCTCTTTTCCTTGTTAGGGTTCGGTGGGTATAGTGCTCTTTTCCTTAGTAGGGTTAGGTGGCTATAGTGCTCTTTTCCTTGCTAGGGCTCGGTGGGTATAGTGCTCTTTTCCTTGTTAGGGCTCGGTGGGTATAGTGCTCTTTTTCTTGTTAGGGTTAGGTGGGTATAGTGCTCTTTTCCTTAGTAGGGTTAGGTGGCTATAGTGCTCTTTTCCTTGTTAGGGTTCGGTGGGTATAGTGCTCTTTTCCTTAGTAGGGTTCAGGGGGTATAGTGCTTTTTCCCTTGGTAGCGTTCGGTGGGTATAGTGCTCTTTTTCTTGTTAGGGTTCGGTGGGTATAGTGCTCTCTTTCTTGTTAGGGTTCAGTGGGTATAGTGCTCTTTTTCTTGTTAGGGTTTGGTGGGTATAGTGCTCTTTTCCTTGGTAGGGTTAGGTGGCTATAGTGCTCTTTTCCTTGTCAGGCCTCGGTGGGTATAGTGCTCTTTTCCTTGTTAGGGTTCGGTGGGTATAGTGCTCTTTTCCTTGTCAGGCCTCGGTGGGTATAGTGCTCTTTTCTTTGTTAGGGTTCGGTGGGTATAGTGCTCTTTTTCTTGTTAGGGTTCGGTGGGTATCGTGCTCTTTTTCTTGTTAGGGTTAGGTGGGTATAGTGCTCTTTTCCTTGTTAGGGTTCGGTGGGTATAGTGCTCTTTTCCTTAGTAGGGTTAAGTGGCTATAGTGCTCTTTTCCTTGTTAGGGTTCGGTGGGTATAGTGCTCTTTTCCTTAGTAGGGTTCGGTGGCTATAGTGCTCTTTTTTTTACTTGTTAGGGTTCGGTGGGCATAGTGCTCTTTTCCTTAGTAGGGTTCGGTGGGTATAGTGCTCTTTTCCTTAGTAGGGTTCGGTGGGTATAGTGCTCTTTTCCTTAGTAGGGTTAGGTGGCTATAGTGCTCTTTTCCTTGCTAGGGCTCGGTGGGTATAGTGCTCTTTTCCTTGTTAGGGCTCGGTGGGTATAGTGCTCTTTTTCTTGTTAGGGTTAGGTGGGTATAGTGCTCTTTTCCTTGTTAGGGTTCGGTGGGTATAGTGCTCTTTTCCTTAGTAGGGTTTGGTGGCTATAGTGCTCTTTTTTTTACTTGTTAGGGTTCGGTGGGCATAGTGCTCTTTTCCTTAGTAGGGTTCGGTGGGTATAGTGCTCTTTTCCTTGTTAGGGTTCGGTGGGTATAGTGCTCTTTTCCTTAGTAGGGTTAGGTGGCTATAGTGCTCTTTTCCTTGCTAGGGCTCGGTGGGTATAGTGCTCTTTTCCTTGTTAGGGCTCGGTGGGTATAGTGCTCTTTTTCTTGTTAGGGTTAGGTGGGTATAGTGCTCTTTTCCTTGTTAGGGTTCGGTGGGTATAGTGCTCTTTTCCTTAGTAGGGTTAGGTGGCTATAGTGCTCTTTTCCTTGTTAGGGTTCGGTGGGTATAGTGCTCTTTTCCTTAGTAGGGTTAGGTGGCTATAGTGCTTTTTTCCTTGTTAGGGTTCGGTGGCTATAGTGCTCTTTTCCTTAGTAGGGTTCGGTGGGTATAGTGCTCTTTTCCTTGTTAGGGTTCAGTGGGTATAGTGCTCTTTTCTTTGTTAGGGTTCGGTGGGTATAGTGCTCTTTTCTTTGTTAGGGTGCATTCACACTGAGTAAACGCTAGCTTATTTTGTAGAGTAAAATTACACTTGTAAATTTTGCTATCCCATTGACTTCAATGATATTTTTTTACAAGTGTAAAAATACGCCTGTAAAAAATACGCCTGTAAAAATACGCCTGTAAAAATACGCCTGTAAAATGTCATTGAAGTCAATGGGATAGCAAAATTTACAAGTGTAATTTTACTTTACAAAATAAGCTAGCGTTTACTCAGTGTGAATGCACCCTTAGGGTTCGGTGGGTATAGTGCTCTTTTCCTTGTTAGGGTTTGTTGGGTATAGTGCTCTTTTTCTTGTTAGGGTTCAGTGGGTATAGTGCTCTTTTCTTTGTTAGGGTTCGATGGGTATAGTGCTCTTTTCCTTGTTAGGGTTTGTTGGGTATAGTGCTCTTTTCCTTAGTAGGGTTTGGTGGGTATAGTGCTCTTTTCCTTGTTAGGGTTCAGTAGGTATAGTGCTCTTTTTCTTGTTAGGGTTCAGTGGGTATAGTGCTCTTTTCTTTGTTAGGGTTCGATGGGTATAGTGCTCTTTTCCTTGTTAGGGTTTGTTGGGTATAGTGATCTTTTCCTTAGTAGGGTTATGTGGGTAAATATAGTGTTTTTTATAGAGTGCACTGACTATGGTGCTGTTCTCTTAGGTATAATGACATGAGTATAGTGACGTTTTCTTTGGTAGAATGTGTCATTGCATTCAAAGATTCAGAATATTTTGATTAGTTTTTAGCACTTTTTAAATTTGTTTTTAATGACATGAATTTTATAGCCGGTGAGTACAGTGCAGTGTTTCTTTAGTATAGTTTGGTGTCTACACTGCAGTTTTCTTATCTATAGTATGGTGGATATAGTGCACTTTTCTTTAGTATATTCTGGTGTATATAGTGCAGCTTTCTTTAGTATATTCTGGTGTATATAGTGCAGCTTTCTTTAGTATGTTGCAGTGGGTACATTACAGTTTTCTTCTGTATATTCTGGTGGATATAGTGCAGTGTTCTTTCGTATGTTGCAGTGAATACAATACACTGTTCTTTAGTATAGTCTGGTGTATACAGTGCAGTGTTCTTTAGTAAGTTGGGTACAGTTTAGTGTTTCTTTAGTATAGTCTGGTGGATATAGTGCAGTTTTCTTTAATATGTTGCGGTGGATACAGTGCAGTGTTCTATAGCATGTCGTGGAGGGTACAGTGCAGTGTTATTTAGTATAGTCTGGTGGATACAGTGCAGCTCTCTTTAGTGTGTTGTGTTGGGTACAGTGTGGTGTTCTTTAGTATGTTGTGATGAGTCCTGTGCACTGACAGTGCATTGTTCTTTAGAATGTCGCGTTGGGTACAGTGCAGTGTTCTTTAGTATGTTATGGTGAATATAGTGCACTGTTCTTTGGTATTTCGTGTTGGGTATAGCGCAGTATTCTATGGTATGGTTACAGTGTGGGTACAGTGCAGTATTCTATGATATGGGTACAGTGTGGGTACAGTGCAGTATTCTATAGTATGGGTACAGTGCAGTATTCTATAGTATGGGTACAGTGCGGTATTCTATAGTATGGGTACAGTGCAGTATTTTATAGTATGGGTACAGTGCAGTATTCTATAGTATGGGTACAGTGTGGGTACAGTGCAGTATTCTATAGTATGGGTACAGTGTGGGTACAGTGCAGTATTCTATAGTATGGGTACAGTATGGGTACAGTGCAGTATTCTATAGTATGGGTACAGTACAGTATTCTATAGTACGGGTACAGTGTGGGTACAGGTCAGTATTTTATAGTATGGGTACAGTGCAGTATTCTATAGTATGGGTACAGTGCAGTATTCTATAGTATGGGTACAGTGTGGGTACAGTGCAGTATTCTATAGTATGGGTACAGTGTGGGTACAGTGCAGTATTCTATAGTATGGGTACAGTGCAGTATTCTATAGTATGGGTACAGTGTGGGTACAGTACAGTATTCTATAGTACGGGTACAGTGTGGGTACAGGTCAGTATTTTATAGTATGGGTACAGTGCAGTATTCTATAGTATGGGTACAGTGCGGGATTCTATAGTATGGGTACAGTGCAGTATTCTATAGTATGGGTACAGTGCGGTATTCTATAGTATGGGTACAGTGCAGTATTCTATAGTATGGGTACAGTGTAGGTACAGTGCGGTATTCTATAGTGTGGGTACAGTGCAGTATTCTATAGTGTGGGTACAGTGCAGTATTTTATAGTATGGGTACAGTGCAGTATTCTATAGTATGGGTACAGTGCAGTATTCTATAGTATGGGTACAGTGTGGGTACAGTGCAGTATTCTATAGTATGGGTACAGTGTGGGTACAGTGCGGTATTCTATAGTATAGGTACAGTGCAGTATTCTATAGTATGGGTACAGTGCAGTATTCTATAGTATGGGTACAGTGCAGTATTCTATAGTATGGGTACAGTGCAGTATACTATAGTGTGGGTACAGTGCGGTATTCTATAGTATGGGTACAGTGCGGTATTCTATAGTATGGGTACAGTGCGGTATTCTATAGTGTGGGTACAGTGCGGTATTTTATAGTGTGGGTACAGTGCGGTATTTTATAGTGTGGGTACAGTGCGGTATTTTATAGTATGGGTACAGTGTAGTATTCTATAGTATGGGTACAGTGCGGTATTCTATAGTGTGGGTACAGTGCAGTATTCTATAGTATGGGTATAGTGTGGGTACAGTGCGGTATTCTATAGTATGGGTACAGTGTGGGTACAGTGCGGTATTCTATAGTATGGGTACAGTGTGGGTACAGTGCGGTATCCTATAGTGTGGGTACAGTGCAGTATTCTATAGTGTGGGTACAGTGCGGTATTCTATAGTATGGGTACAGTGCAGTATTCTATAGTATGGGTACAGTGCGGTATTCTATAGTGTGGGTACAGTGCGGTATTCTATAGTATGGGTACAGTGCGGTATTCTATAGTATGGGTACAGTGCGGTATTCTATAGTATGGGTACAGTGCGGTATTCTATAGTATGGGTACAGTGCAGTATTGTATAGTATGGGTACAGTGCGGTATTCTATAGTATGGGTACAGTGCAGTATTGTATAGTATGGGTACAGTGCAGTATTCTATAGTATGGGTACAGTGCAGTATTGTATAGTATGGGTACAGTGCAGTATTCTATAGTATGGGTACAGTGCGGTATTCTATAGTATGGGTACAGTGCAGTATTGTATAGTATGGGTACAGTGCAGTATTCTATAGTATGGGTACAGTGCGGTATTCTATAGTATGGGTACAGTGTGGGTACAGTGCAGTATTCTATAGTATGGGTACAGTGCGGTATTCTATAGTATGGGTACAGTGTGGGTACAGTGCAGTATTCTATAGTATGGGTACAGTGCGGTATTCTATAGTATGGGTACAGTGCAGTATTCTATAGTATGGGTACAGTGCAGTATTCTATAGTATGGGTACAGTGCGGTATTCTATAGTATGGGTACAGTGCAGTATTCTATAGTATGGGTACAGTGCGGTATTCTATAGTATGGGTACAGTGCAGTATTCTATAGTACGGGTACAGTGCGGTATTCTATAGTGTGGGTACAGTGCAGTATTCTATAGTGTGGGTACAGTGCGGTATTCTATAGTATGGGTACAGTGCGGTATTCTATAGTATGGGTACAGTGCGGTATTCTATAGTATGGGTACAGTGCAGTATTCTATAGTATGGGTACAGTGCAGTATTCTATAGTACGGGTACAGTGCAGTATTCTATAGTATGGGTACAGTGCGGTATTCTATAGTATGGGTACAGTGCGGTATTCTATAGTATGGGTACAGTGCGGTATTCTATAGTATGGGTACAGTGCAGTATTCTATAGTGTGGGTACAGTGCAGTATTCTATAGTATGGGTACAGTGCAGTATTCTATAGTATGGGTACAGTGCAGTATTCTATAGTATGGGTACAGTGCAGTATTCTATAGTATGGGTACAGTGCAGTATTCTATAGTATGGGTACAGTGCGGAATTCTATAGTATGGGTACAGTGCGGTATTCTATAGTATGGGTACAGTGCAGTATTCTATAGTACGGGTACAGTGCAGTATTCTATAGTATGGGTACAGTGCGGTATTCTATAGTATGGGTACAGTGCGGTATTCTATAGTATGGGTACAGTGCGGTATTGTATAGTGTGGGTACAGTGCAGTATTCTATAGTATGGGTACAGTGCAGTATTCTATAGTATGGGTACAGTGCAGTATTCTATAGTATGGGTACAGTGCGGTATTCTATAGTGTGGGTACAGTGCAGTATTCTATAGTGTGGGTACAGTGTGGGTACAGTGCAGTATTCTATAGTATGAGTACAGTGCGGTATTGTATAGTATGGGTACAGTGCAGTATTCTATAGTATGGGTACAGTGCGGTATTCTATAGTATGGGTACAGTGCGGTATTCTATAGTATGGGTACAGTGCAGTATTCTATAGTATGGGTACAGTGCGGTATTCTATAGTATGGGTACAGTGCAGTATTCTATAGTATGGGTACAGTGCAGTATTGTATAGTGTGGGTACAGTGCAGTATTCTATAGTGTGGGTACAGTGTGGGTACAGTGCAGTATTCTATAGTATGGGTACAGTGCGGTATACTATAGTATGGGTACAGTGCGGTATTCTATAGTATGGGTACAGTGCAGTATTGTATAGTGTGGGTACAGTGCAGTATTCTATAGTATGGGTACAGTGCAGTATTGTATAGTATGGGTACAGTGCGGTATTCTATAGTATGGGTACAGTGCAGTATTGTATAGTGTGGGTACAGTGCAGTATTCTATAGTGTGGGTACAGTGCAGTATTCTATAGTATGGGTACAGTGCAGTATTGTATAGTGTGGGTACAGTGCGGTATTTTATAGTATGGGTACAGTGCAGTATTCTATAGTATGGGTAAAGTGCAGTATTCTATAGTATGGGTACAGTGCGGTATTCTATAGTGTGGGTACAGTGCAGTATTCTATAGTGTGGGTACAGTGTGGGTACAGTGCAGTATTCTATAGTATGAGTACAGTGCGGTATTGTATAGTATGGGTACAGTGCAGTATTCTATAGTATGGGTACAGTGCAGTATTCTATAGTATGGGTACAGTGCAGTATTCTATAGTATGGGTACAGTGCGGTATTCTATAGTATGGGTACAGTGCAGTATTCTATAGTATGGGTACAGTGCAGTATTGTATAGTGTGGGTACAGTGCAGTATTCTATAGTGTGGGTACAGTGTGGGTACAGTGCAGTATTCTATAGTATTGGTACAGTGCGGTATTCTATAGTATGGGTACAGTGCAGTATTCTATAGTATGGGTACAGTGCAGTATTGTATAGTGTGGGTACAGTGCAGTATTGTATAGTATGGGTACAGTGCGGTATTCTATAGTATGGGTACAGTGCGGTATTCTATAGTATGGGTACAGTGCAGTATTCTATAGTATGGGTACAGTGCAGTATTCTATAGTATGGGTACAGTGCAGTATTCTATAGTATGGGTACAGTGCAGTATTCTATAGTATGGGTACAGTGCAGTATTCTATAGTATGGGTACAGTGCAGTATTCTATAGTATGGGTACAGTGCGGTATTGTATAGTATGGGTACAGTGCGGTATTCTATAGTATGGGTACAGTGCAGTATTCTATAGTATGAGTACAGTGCGGTATTCTATAGTATGGGTACAGTGCGGTATTCTATAGTATGGGTACAGTGCGGTATTCTATAGTATGGGTACAGTGCAGTATTCTATAGTATGGGTACAGTGCAGTATTCTATAGTATGGGTACAGTGCAGTATTCTATAGTATGGGTACAGTGCAGTATTGTATAGTATGGGTACAGTGCAGTATTCTATAGTATGGGTACAGTGCAGTATTCTATAGTATGGGTACAGTGCAGTATTCTATAGTATGGGTACAGTGCGGTATTGTATAGTATGGGTACAGTGCAGTATTCTATAGTATGGGTACAGTGCGGTATTCTATAGTATGGGTACAGTGCAGTATTCTATAGTATGGGTACAGTGCGGTATTGTATAGTATGGGTACAGTGCGGTATTGTATAGTATGGGTACAGTGCGGTATTGTATAGTATGGGTACAGTGCGGTATTGTATAGTATGGGTACAGTGCGGTATTCTATAGTATGGGTACAGTGCAGTATTCTATAGTATGGGTACAGTGCGGTATTGTACAGTGTGGGTACAGTGCGGTATTGTATAGTATGGGTACAGTGCAGTATTCTATAGTATGGGTACAGTGCGGTATTCTATAGTGTGGGTACAGTGCAGTATTCTATAGTATGGGTACAGTGCAGTATTGTATAGTGTGGGTACAGTGCAGTATTGTATAGTATGGGTACAGTGCGGTATTCTATAGTATGGGTACAGTGCGGTATTCTATAGTATGGGTACAGTGCAGTATTCTATAGTATGGGTACAGTGCAGTATTCTATAGTATGGGTACAGTGCAGTATTCTATAGTATGGGTACAGTGCAGTATTCTATAGTATGGGTACAGTGCGGTATTCTATAGTATGGGTACAGTGCGGTATTCTATAGTATGGGTACAGTGCGGTATTCTATAGTATGGGTACAGTGCAGTATTCTATAGTGTGGGTACAGTGCAGTATTCTATAGTATGGGTACAGTGCAGTATTGTATAGTATGGGTACAGTGCAGTATTCTATAGTATGGGTACAGTGCAGTATTCTATAGTATGGGTACAGTGCAGTATTCTATAGTATGGGTACAGTGCGGTATTGTATAGTATGGGTACAGTGCAGTATTCTATAGTATGGGTACAGTGCGGTATTCTATAGTATGGGTACAGTGCAGTATTCTATAGTATGGGTACAGTGCGGTATTGTATAGTATGGGTACAGTGCGGTATTGTATAGTATGGGTACAGTGCGGTATTGTATAGTATGGGTACAGTGCGGTATTGTATAGTATGGGTACAGTGCGGTATTCTATAGTATGGGTACAGTGCAGTATTCTATAGTATGGGTACAGTGCGGTATTGTACAGTGTGGGTACAGTGCGGTATTGTATAGTATGGGTACAGTGCAGTATTCTATAGCATGGGTACACTGCGGTATTCTATAGCGTGGGTACAGTGCAGTATTCTATAGTATGGGTACAGTGCAGTATTGTATAGTGTGGGTACAGTGCAGTATTGTATAGTATGGGTACAGTGCGGTATTCTATAGTATGGGTACAGTGCGGTATTCTATAGTATGGGTACAGTGCAGTATTCTATAGTATGGGTACAGTGCGGTATTCTATAGTGTGGGTACAGTGCAGTATTCTATAGTATGGGTACAGTGCAGTATTGTATAGTGTGGGTACAGTGCAGTATTGTATAGTATGGGTACAGTGCGGTATTCTATAGTATGGGTACAGTGCGGTATTCTATAGTATGGGTACAGTGCAGTATTCTATAGTATGGGTACAGTGCAGTATTCTATAGTATGGGTACAGTGCAGTATTCTATAGTATGGGTACAGTGCAGTATTCTATAGTATGGGTACAGTGCGGTATTCTATAGTATGTGTACAGTGCGGTATTCTATAGTATGGGTACAGTGCAGTATTCTATAGTATGGGTACAGTGCAGTATTCTATAGTATGGGTACAGTGCGGTATTGTATAGTATGGGTACAGTGCGGTATTCTATAGTATGGGTACAGTGCAGTATTCTATAGTATGAGTACAGTGCGGTATTCTATAGTATGGGTACAGTGCGGTATTCTATAGTATGGGTACAGTGCGGTATTCTATAGTATGGGTACAGTGCGGTATTCTATAGTATGGGTACAGTGCAGTATTCTATAGTATGGGTACAGTGCAGTATTCTATAGTATGGGTACAGTGCAGTATTGTATAGTATGGGTACAGTGCAGTATTCTATAGTATGGGTACAGTGCAGTATTCTATAGTATGGGTACAGTGCAGTATTCTATAGTATGGGTACAGTGCGGTATTGTATAGTATGGGTACAGTGCAGTATTCTATAGTATGGGTACAGTGCGGTATTCTATAGTATGGGTACAGTGCGGTATTCTATAGTATGGGTACAGTGCGGTATTGTATAGTATGGGTACAGTGCGGTATTGTATAGTATGGGTACAGTGCGGTATTGTATAGTATGGGTACAGTGCGGTATTGTATAGTATGGGTACAGTGCGGTATTCTATAGTATGGGTACAGTGCAGTATTCTATAGTATGGGTACAGTGCGGTATTGTACAGTGTGGGTACAGTGCAGTATTGTATAGTATGGGTACAGTGCAGTATTCTATAGTATGGGTACAGTGCGGTATTCTATAGTATGGGTACAGTGCGGTATTCTATAGTATGGGTACAGTGCGGTATTCTATAGTATGGGTACAGTGCAGTATTCTATAGTATGGGTACAGTGCAGTATTCTATAGTATGGGTACAGTGCGGTATTCTATAGTATGGGTACAGTGCGGTATTCTATAGTATGGGTACAGTGCGGTATTCTATAGTATGGGTACAGTGCGGTATTCTATAGTATGGGTACAGTGCAGTATTCTATAGTATGGGTACAGTGCGGTATTCTACAGTATGGGTACAGTGCGGTATTCTATAGTATGGGTACAGTGCGGTATTCTATAGTATGGGTACAGTGCGGTATTCTATAGTATGGGTACAGTGCAGTATTCTATAGTATGGGTACAGTGCGGTATTCTATAGTATGGGTACAGTGCGGTATTGTATAGTATGGGTACAGTGCGGTATTCTATAGTATGGGTACAGTGCGGTATTCTATAGTATGGGTACAGTGCAGTATTCTATAGTATGGGTACAGTGCAGTATTCTATAGTATGGGTACAGTGCGGTATTCTATAGTATGGGTACAGTGCGGTATTCTATAGTATGGGTACAGTGCGGTATTCTATAGTATGGGTACAGTGCGGTATTCTATAGTATGGGTACAGTGCGGTATTCTATAGTATGGGTACAGTGCGGTATTCTATAGTATGGGTACAGTGCGGTATTGTATAGTATGGGTACAGTGCGGTATTCTATAGTATGGGTACAGTGCAGTATTCTATAGTATGGGTACAGTGCAGTATTCTATAGTATGGGTACAGTGCAGTATTCTATAGTATGGGTACAGTGCAGTATTCTATAGTATGGGTACAGTGCAGTATTGTATAGTATGGGTACAGTGCAGTATTCTATAGTATGGGTACAGTGCAGTATTCTATAGTATGGGTACAGTGCAGTATTGTATAGTATGGGTACAGTGCGGTATTGTATAGTATGGGTACAGTGCAGTATTCTATAGTATGGGTACAGTGCGGTATTCTATAGTATGGGTACAGTGCAGTATTCTATAGTATGGGTACAGTGCGGTATTGTATAGTATGGGTACAGTGCGGTATTGTATAGTATGGGTACAGTGCGGTATTGTATAGTATGGGTACAGTGCGGTATTGTATAGTATGGGTACAGTGCGGTATTCTATAGTATGGGTACAGTGCAGTATTCTATAGTATGGGTACAGTGCGGTATTGTACAGTGTGGGTACAGTGCAGTATTGTATAGTATGGGTACAGTGCAGTATTCTATAGTATGGGTACAGTGCGGTATTCTATAGTATGGGTACAGTGCGGTATTCTATAGTATGGGTACAGTGCGGTATTCTATAGTATGGGTACAGTGCAGTATTCTATAGTATGGGTACAGTGCAGTATTCTATAGTATGGGTACAGTGCGGTATTCTATAGTATGGGTACAGTGCGGTATTCTATAGTATGGGTACAGTGCGGTATTCTATAGTATGGGTACAGTGCGGTATTCTATAGTATGGGTACAGTGCAGTATTCTATAGTATGGGTACAGTGCGGTATTCTATAGTATGGGTACAGTGCGGTATTCTATAGTATGGGTACAGTGCGGTATTCTATAGTATGGGTACAGTGCGGTATTCTATAGTATGGGTACAGTGCAGTATTCTATAGTATGGGTACAGTGCAGTATTCTATAGTATGGGTACAGTGCAGTATTCTATAGTATGGGTACAGTGCGGTATTCTATAGTATGGGTACAGTGCGGTATTCTATAGTATGGGTACAGTGCGGTATTCTATAGTATGGGTACAGTGCGGTATTCTATAGTATGGGTACAGTGCGGTATTCTATAGTGTGGGTACAGTGCGGTATTCTATAGTATGGGTACAGTGCGGTATTCTATAGTATGGGTACAGTGCGGTATTCTATAGTGTGGGTACAGTGCGGTATTCTATAGTATGGGTACAGTGCAGTATTCTATAGTATGGGTACAGTGCGGTATTCTATAGTGTGGGTACAGTGCGGTATTCTATAGTATGGGTACAGTGCGGTATTCTATAGTATGGGTACAGTGCAGTATTCTATAGTATGGGTACAGTGCAGTATTCTATAGTATGGGTACAGTGCGGTATTCTATAGTATGGGTACAGTGCGGTATTCTATAGTATGGGTACAGTGCGGTATTCTATAGTATGGGTACAGTGCGGTATTCTATAGTATGGGTACAGTGCGGTATTCTATAGTATGGGTACAGTGCGGTATTCTATAGTATGGGTACAGTGCGGTATTCTATAGTATGGGTACAGTGCAGTATTCTATAGTATGGGTACAGTGCGGTATTCTATAGTATGGGTACAGTGCAGTATTCTATAGTATGGGTACAGTGCGGTATTGTACAGTGTGGGTACAGTGCGGTATTCTATAGTATTGGTACAGTGCGGTATTCTATAGTATGGGTACAGTGCGGTATTCTATAGTATGGGTACAGTGCGGTATTCTATAGTATGGGTACAGTGCGGTATTCTATAGTATGGGTACAGTGCGGTATTCTATAGTATGGGTACAGTGCGGTATTCTATAGTATGGGTACAGTGCGGTATTCTATAGTATGGGTACAGTGCAGTATTCTATAGTATGGGTATAGTGCGGTATTGTATAGTATGGGTACAGTGCAGTATTCTATAGTGTGGGTACAGTGCAGTATTCTATAGTATGGGTACAGTGCGGTATTCTATAGTATGGGTACAGTGCGGTATTCTATAGTATGGGTACAGTGCGGTATTCTATAGTATGGGTACAGTGCGGTATTCTATAGTATGGGTACAGTGCGGTATTCTATAGTATGGGTACAGTGCAGTATTCTATAGTGTGGGTACAGTGCGGTATTGTATAGTATGGGTACAGTGCGGTATTCTATAGTATGGGTACAGTGCGGTATTCTATAATATGGGTACAGTGCGGTATTCTATAGTATGGGTACAGTGCAGTATTCTATAGTATGGGTACAGTGCGGTATTGTATAGTATGGGTACAGTGCGGTATTCTATAGTATGGGTACAGTGCAGTATTCTATAGTATGGGTACAGTGCGGTATTCTATAGTATGGGTACAGTGCGGTATTCTATAGTATGGGTACAGTGCGGTATTCTATAGTATGGGTACAGTGCGGTATTGTATAGTATGGGTACAGTGCGGTATTGTATAGTATGGGTACAGTGCGGTATTCTATAGTATGGGTACAGTGCGGTATTGTACAGTGTGGGTACAGTGCAGTATTCTATAGTATGGGTACAGTGCGGTATTCTATAGTATGGGTACAGTGCGGTATTCTATAGTATGGGTACAGTGCGGTATTCTATAGTATGGGTACAGTGCGGTATTCTATAGTATGGGTACAGTGCAGTATTCTATAGTGTGGGTACAGTGCGGTATTGTATAGTATGGGTACAGTGCGGTATTCTATAGTATGGGTACAGTGCGGTATTCTATAATATGGGTACAGTGCGGTATTCTATAGTATGGGTACAGTGCAGTATTCTATAGTATGGGTACAGTGCGGTATTGTATAGTATGGGTACAGTGCGGTATTCTATAGTATGGGTACAGTGCAGTATTCTATAGTATGGGTACAGTGCGGTATTCTATAGTATGGGTACAGTGCGGTATTCTATAGTATGGGTACAGTGCGGTATTCTATAGTATGGGTACAGTGCGGTATTGTATAGTATGGGTACAGTGCGGTATTGTATAGTATGGGTACAGTGCGGTATTCTATAGTATGGGTACAGTGCGGTATTGTACAGTGTGGGTACAGTGCAGTATTCTATAGTATGGGTACAGTGCGGTATTCTATAGTATGGGCACAGTGCGGTATTCTATAGTATGGGTACAGTGCAGTATTCTATAGTACGGGTACAGTGCGGTATTCTATAGTATGGGTACAGTGCGGTATTGTACAGTGTGGGTACAGTGCGGTATTCTATAGTATGGGTACAGTGCGGTATTCTATAGTATGGGTACAGTGCAGTATTCTATAGTACGGGTACAGTGCGGTATTCTATAGTATGGGTACAGTGCGGTATTGTATAGTATGGGTACAGTGCGGTATTCTATAGTATGGGTACAGTGCAGTATTCTATAGTATGGGTACAGTGCGGTATTGTATAGTATGGGTACAGTGCGGTATTCTATAGTATGGGTACAGTGCAGTATTCTATAGTATGGGTACAGTGCGGTATTGTATAGTGTGGGTACAGTGCGGTATTCTATAGTATGGGTACAGTGCGGTATTCTATAGTATGGGTACAGTGCAGTATTCTATAGTACGGGTACAGTGCGGTATTCTATAGTATGGGTACAGTGCGGTATTGTACAGTGTGGGTACAGTGCGGTATTCTATAGTATGGGTACAGTGCGGTATTCTATAGTATGGGTACAGTGCAGTATTCTATAGTACGGGTACAGTGCGGTATTCTATAGTATGGGTACAGTGCGGTATTGTATAGTATGGGTACAGTGCGGTATTCTATAGTATGGGTACAGTGCAGTATTCTATAGTATGGGTACAGTGCGGTATTGTATAGTGTGGGTACAGTGCGGTATTCTATAGTATGGGTACAGTGCGGTATTCTATAGTATGGGTACAGTGCAGTATTCTATAGTACGGGTACAGTGCGGTATTCTATAGTATGGGTACAGTGCAGTATTCTATAGTACGGGTACAGTGCGGTATTCTATAGTATGGGTACAGTGCGGTATTGTATAGTATGGGTACAGTGCGGTATTCTATAGTATGGGTACAGTGCAGTATTCTATAGTATGGGTACAGTGCGGTATTGTATAGTATGGGTACAGTGCGGTATTCTATAGTATGGGTACAGTGCAGTATTCTATAGTATGGGTACAGTGCGGTATTGTATAGTGTGGGTACAGTGCGGTATTGTATAGTGTGGGTACAGTGTGGGTACAGTTTCGTGTCTCCCGGTAGCATTTGCTGTTCCTGCGCAGGATTCTCTGTGTATTTGATGTGTCATGTTGATAAACAATGAGTAACTTAGATCATCGCTCTTTGCATTGTTGCAATTATGTAACATGCAGCTGGTGGAGGCGAGAATACTGACATTGTGGGCTCCATATTTAGCTCCTGCGGCTGTAGGAATTAACACTTCTCCTGCTGCATATTCCATCTCACTAGCAGCACTGTTTGGCCTCTTGGAAGGCGACCGGTATGATGGCCACTGATGTGTTGCTGTGGCAACCCTGGCTGGGCCTGTGTCTTTGCATCACATATGCATGATTCATCCTAGTTAGTGCCGGCTATAAAGACGCTTCATGTTCTGTACGTTTATTTCATATTATAGCGAGGATTCAGGACAGGACTGGAGTCAGCGCCGCAGTCGTAGCGTCCTAGCGATATCATCAGTATTACCCAGATCTGGCGCAGAACCTGAATATCACATGATAGACTTATTAAACTTTTACTACATTCATTTAAGATGTCCGAAATTGGCCTCAGATAGTTCGAAGACATCTTGGAGTGACCTAATAAGTGCAAACGTGTCCAAGGAAGAGACAAAGACCTGTTATTGCTACTCTGTCTATTGTTACTCAGTCCGGTCACGTAATAAAGGGTCATTCATCTCATTAAGAGGACGAGATTCCCCCGCAGTATATAGTGAGGGCACGCTATGGCACTGTTTAACCCTTACAGGGGTGCCCTTTCTTACCCGTCTTCTTTTCTTGATGTGTACTCTTCCTTTTTTTCTATATCTCAAGATGTGCGGTGCAAGGTGGCCTCCTTAAGCCAACGTAAGCCACCAAGATATCTTGAGCCAGTGGAGGCGACCAACGTAATAAAAGCCTATACTCGGTATACTCAGCTTACCACACCCCTCTTGGACTCCCTTGGGGTACTGTTTCATCATAGTCTGGCCCCTTCTGGTCTCCTGGGTGATGTCTTGCTCCTCAGGGGTCATAGTATCGGGAAACCCCACGTGACTGCTGAGGCCCATTCACAGATCTCAGAGCACATGTGGGACTCTCCGACCTCATGACATTTTTGTTAAAGTGTTATGGATGTCAGTAGTCCCCCAGGGCCTGTGATGTCACCCATGGTGTCACAGGCCCAACTCCTAATTCCTAACTCCTTAACCCAGGGGTGCTCACACTTTTCAGCAAGTGAGCTACTTTATAAACTGACCAAGGCAAAAGATCTACTACCCACTTCTTGTGGGCGGGGTCGAGACGGGCCTGTGGGCGGGGCGTATCTGTGGGTGGGGCCAGACGTGTGGGTGGGGTCGGACGGAGCATGAGAGCAGGAGACAGCGGCGTTCTGTGGCCGCCCAGGGATCCCCGGTGTCTACTTGTTCACAGCGCAGGCTGAGAGTTGTCTCTGGACACTGGCAGGCTGGTAGCTGCGTTAGCCCCGCCTGCCAGTGTCCGGAGATGACTCTCAGCCTGCGCTGTGAACAAGCAGCACCCCGGCTCCCTCCATCCCTAAGAGCGGCCTGTAAGTGTCCGGAGTGCTTGTTCACAGCGCAGGCTGAGAGTCGACTCTCAGCCTGCACTGTGAACAAGCAGACACCGGGGATCCCTGGCTGCATCCCGCGATCGACCCATACGTCCTTTGCAATCGACCGGTAGATCGCGATCAACGTATTGGGCACCCCTGCCTTATCCTAATAATAACAATTATCATAGCAATAATAATAAATAAATAAAAACACGACAATTCTTTTGTGGATGAATAAGGCCGCCATGTTTATTAAGGGTTACATAAATTGATTATTAAATAATCAATCAATACAATTAATAACCAATACAACCAATAAATCAATAATCAAATATACAAAACTCAACCAAAAATTAACCATAACCAATACCAGAATCTATAAGCACCTAGTCCACCAAGCATTAGCTGGGTGACCATCTTCCACAGGCCATGTCTAATAGGACATGGCACCACCACAAAAACACCGCAACCCAATGTCTTATAAATGTACCACATCAAGTCTGTATAGTCCATCGCAAAAACCTTCCACATCTGTGCCTGTAGCTCAGGCCAGCCAGTACTGGCAGGAACTTTTCCATGTCTCTGATCTGATCCATGAATTTATTATCTTTGAAAGACCAAATCAATCTCGAAACCCCCTCAGAAAATGCAGTGGTACAGTCCGGGAACGTGCATTAATTAATGACATTCCTTTTCTAAATTCCCGCATCAACTGTAATGTCTAAGGGTAAGTTCTCACGGGGATGTTTGGACCGGAACCTGAGGGGGAGGTTGCCTCAGGTTCCTGTCCAAAATACGGTAGCTGCGACTGGATGCTGGTGCAGTGTACCGGCATCCAGTCGTGCACACTGCTCCGGATTAGGCCCAAATGAATGGACCTAGTCGGGAAGAGGGAGTGTCTTCAGGCCGAATCGCGAGGAGACTCCGCCTGAAAGAATGAGCATGTCGCCTCTTTTTCCGGAACAGACCGGCTCCCATTGATTTCAATGGGAGACGTCTTTTTGGTCAGGATTTTGAGGCGGATATACATATGATTTATATGTTCGTCTCTCTATACACGTGTTCTATAAACTCATCTCTTTATATGCTCATCTCTCTATACACATGTATTCTATAAGCTCGTCTCTCTATAAGCTCGTCTCTCTATAAACTCGTCTCTCTATACACATGTGTTCTATATGCTCGTCTCTCTATATGCTCGTCTCTCTATATACTTGTCTCTCTATATGCTCGTCTCTCTATATACTTGTCTCTCTATATGCTCGTCTCTCTATACACGTGTTCTATATGCTCGTCTCTCTATATACTTGTCTCTCTATATACTTGTCTCTCTATATGCTCGTCTCTCTATACACGTGTTCTATATGCTCGTCTCTCTATATGCTCGTCTCTCTTTATGCTCGTCTCTCTATATACTTGTCTCTCTATATGCTCGTCTCTCTATACACGTGTTCTATATGCTCGTCTCTCTATATACTTGTCTCTCTATATGCTCGTCTCTCTATATACTTGTCTCTCTATATGCTCGTCTCTCTATATGCTTGTCTCTCTATACACGTGTTCTATATGCTCGTCTCTCTATATGCTCGTCTCTCTATATACTTGTCTCTCTATATGCTCGTCTCTCTATACACATGTGTTCTATATGCTCGTCTCTATTTATGCTCGTCTCTCTATATACTTGTCTCTCTATATGCTCGTCTCTCTATATACGTGTTCTATAAGCTCGTCTCTCTATATGCTCGTCTCTCTATATACTTGTCTCTCTATATGCTCGTCTCTCTATATACGTGTTCTATAAGCTCGTCTCTCTATATGCTCGTCTCTCTATATACTTGTCTCTCTATATGCTCGTCTCTCTATATACTTGTCTCTCTATATGCTCGTCTCTCTATATGCTCGTCTCTCTATACACGTGTTCTATATGCTCGTCTCTCTATATGCTCGTCTCTCTATATACTTGTCTCTCTATATGCTCGTCTCTCTATACACGTGTTCTATATGCTCGTCTCTCTATATGCTCGTCTCTCTATATACTTGTCTCTCTATATGCTCGTCTCTCTATACACATGTGTTCTATATGCTCGTCTCTCTTTATGCTCGTCTCTCTATATACTTGTCTCTCTATATGCTCGTCTCTCTATACACGTGTTCTATATGCTCGTCTCTCTATATGCTCGTCTCTCTATATACTTGTCTCTCTATATGCTCGTCTCTCTATACACATGTGTTCTATATGCTCGTCTCTCTATATACTTGTCTCTCTATATGCTCGTCTCTCTATACACATGTGTTCTATATGCTCGTCTCTCTTTATGCTCGTCTCTCTATATACTTGTCTCTCTATATGCTCGTCTCTCTATATACTTGTCTCTCTATATACTCATCTCTCTATACACGTGTTCTATATGCTCTTCTCTCTATATACTTGTCTCTCTATATGCTCGTCTCTCTATACACGTGTTCTATATGCTCGTCTCTCTATATGCTCGTCTCTCTATATGCTCTTCTCTCTATATACTTGTCTCTCTATATGCTCGTCTCTCTATACACGTGTTCTATATGCTCGTCTCTCTATACACGTGTTCTATATGCTCGTCTCTCTATATGCTCATCTCTCTATATGCTCATCTCTGCATACGTATGTGCCATAATAAAGCATATGGGAAGTCATGTATACAATGTATAATCCTCATATCAAACTCCTCAACAGCTTATAAAGCAACAAACAAAATAGAAAAGGATATTATATGTTCAATGAATGTTTAATGTATCTTCAAGATTATTCCATTTAAAATCATCAGAAATTACACAACAAAATACTACGGAGCAGAAAACTACAAAGACAAGGAAGGTGCTGCACAAAACAGACCACCCCAAGAGACACAAAGGGGATAAGACGAGAGACACAAGCTAAAAAATATAACCACAGTTTCCGACTGAGATAATACCAGAAAGAAAATTCCGCAGTCATAGAAATACACAAGAAAAACAAAAGCCTTATGCTGTAGTATTCAGCCTTGTGTAATCTATTAAGACTCTTACTATATTATCAATGGCGTAATTAGGAATGGCGGGGCCCCCATGGTGAACTTCTGACATCACGCCGAAGACCCTCACTGACCGACCCCATCCCCTCCCTCCAAATTCCTGCGTGTACTATTATGTCCCCATAGTGGCCCCTGCACACAGTATTATGTCCCCATAGTGGCCCCTGCACACAGTATTATCCCCAATAGTGGCCCCTGCACACAGTATTATCCCCAATAGTGGCCCCTGCACACAGTATTGTGCCTGGTGTGGACACCCATGAAGAATTATTATACTCTGGGGTCTTTTCAGACCCCAGAGTATAATAATCGGAGACCGAGGGGATGTACCAACATAAAAAACATTGTTACTTACCTCTCTCTGGCTCCGCTGAAGTCCTCGGTGGTGTCGGCCATCTTCAATGAAGTCCGGGACGTCACATGACCTGGGACGCAGGCCCCGGTCATGTGATGTTAGGGATGTCACACAAGTAATAATAATAATAAATTTTATTTATATAGCGCCAACATATTCCGCAGCGCTGTACAATTTGTAGGGTTCAAATACAGACAGATACATAACAAAGAAAGTCATTTCACATAATGGGACTGAGGGCCCTGCTCACAAGAGCTTGCAATCTATGAGGTAGAAGGGGTGACACAAGAGGTAGCAGGGGCGGCATTGCTTATACAGAGGTCAGACAACTCTGTAATAGAGGTGACTGTCATTACACAAACATAAAACTAGTGGTGTCCTTTAACATGTAGATGGTGCCTGGACCTATAAAGTTAGCCTGAAAAGACATCATATCATGTGGGGAAATGTGGGAGCGGGGACAGAGGAGGGTTAAATTTTGGGGATTCTAATTATAGTACGGAAGGGTTTACATTAGACATTGTGATAGGCCTGTCTGATAAGATGTGTCTTTAGTTTGCGCTGAAGCTGTAGAAATTGGGAGTTAATCTGATTGTCCGGGGTAGAGCATTCCAGAGAAGTGGTGCAGCTCGGGAGAAGTCTTGTATACGAGCGTGGGAGGTTCTGATAATAGAGGATGTAAGTGTTAGGTCATTGAGTGAGCAGAGAGCACGGATTGGGCGGGAGACAGAGATGAGGGAGGAAATGTAGGGAGGTGCGGCATTATGGAGAGCCTTGTGGATGAGAGTGATAACTTTATATTTTATTCTATAATAAATAGGCAGCCAATGTAACGACTGGCACAGACCAGAGGCATCGCTGTAGCGTCTCGCCTGATAGATGAGCCCGGCCGCTGCATTCAGAATAGATTGTAGAGGGGAGAGTTTAGTGAAGGGAAGACCGATTAGTAAGGAGTTACAGTAGTCAAGGCGAGAATGAATCAGAGAGACAATAAGTGTCTTTAGTATATCTCTGGTGAGGAAAGGGCGTATTCTGGAGATGTTTTTGAGGTGGAGGTACATGAACATGTGAGTGATTCAACATGAGGGATGAAGGAAAGGTCTGCGTCAAACATGACCCCGAGGTAGCGGGCCTGCTGCCTAGGAGTTATAGTAAGGCCTGAGACTGCAATGGATATATGAGGGACAGATCTATTAGATGGTGGAAACAGTAGTAGTTCAGTCTTAGAGAGATTTAGTTTCAGATAGAGTGAGGACATGATATTAGAGACAGCAGAGAGACAGTCACTGGTGTTCTGTATGAGTGCAGGGGTGATGTCACGGGAAGATGTGTATAATTGGGTGTCATCAGCATAAAGATGGTACCTGAAGCCAAATCTGGCGATGGTTTGTCCAATGGGGGCTGTGTAGAGAGAAAAGAGCAGGGGGCCTAGGACCGAGCCCTGAGGAACCCCAACAGCAAGGGAAAGAGGGGAGGAAACAGAGCCCGCAAATGATACACTGAAAGTGCGGTCTGAGAGATAAGTAGGCCAAGTAGGCCTGAAGCCTGGCCGGAGAGGTAAGTAACACTGTTTTTATGTTCTCTTACCTCTCCTGGGCCTCCAATCATTATACTCGGGGGTCTGAAAAGACCCCCCAAGTATAATAATAGTGTTTGTGGGGCCCGCGGTGTCACTTACCTGTCCTGGCCCCAGCTAGGATCAGTAAGTAAGTAGGGCCCGTTACCGGCTGGAGTAACTCCAGCTGGTAACAGCCCATTAAGAAAAAAAAAACGCAGCGGTAGCGTCTGTTGCCGGGCCCCTAATGTCCCAGGCCCTGTGTCAGCCCCTACCCCTGCTACCCCGGTAGTTACGCCACTGTATATTATAAATCTTCACTATAATCTATCTAAGGTGCCTCATTGGTTTGGGTTGGCTTGGGTTTGAATCCAGCCAAGGATAACACCTCTATGGTATTTATATGTTCTCCCCATATATCTTCGGGCTTCCTCAAGGTACTCTGGTTTCCTATATAATCAAGTAAAATAAATAAAGATTCCTACTATACGTCTTCAATATAATCTATAAAGACTCCTATTATCTTATAAATCTTCAGTATAATATATAGAGTCACCTACTTTACTATAAACCTTTGGTATAATCTATAAAACTTTTACTCTAAACCTTCAGTATAATCTATAAAGACTCCTACTATATTATAAACCTCTATAAAAACTTCTAATATAAATCTTCAGTATAATCTATAAAGATTCCTACACTATTAGAAGTTTTCAGTTTAATCTATGCCGGGCAGAAGGAAAAGATGTTCATTCTGTGGGAAGGAGCAGCTCCGATTTATACAGATCTAAAATAATCTAAAGGTGATACAGAGTATTCTAGAGAAGTGCGGAGTCTGTGGGCAGAAGGTATACATGGAATTGCTAGAGATAGATAGGAAACTGAGGCACTCTATCTATCTATTTATCTATCTATCTGTCTATCTATCTATCTATCTATCTATCTATCTATCTATCTATCTATCTGTCTGTCTGTCTGTCTGTCTGTCTGTCTGTCTGTCTGTCTATCTATCTATCTGTCTATCTATATATTTGTCTATCTATCTGCCTATCTGTTTATTTGTCTGTGTGCCTGTTTGTCTGTCTATCTATCTATCTATCTATCTATCTATCTATCTATCTGTCTATCTGTCTATCTATCTGCCTATCTGTTTATTTGTCTGTGTGCCTGCCTGTTTGTCTGCCTGTCTGTCTGTTTGCCTGTCTGCCTGTATGTTTGTCTATCTATCTATCTATCTATCTATCTATCTATCTATCTATCTATCTCCTATCTATCTATCTATCTATCTATCTATCTATCTATCTCCTATCTATTATCTATCTATCTATCTATCTATCTCCTATCTATCTATCTATCTATCTATCTATCTACCTACCTACCTATCTGTTTATTTGTCTGTGTGCCTGTCTGTCTGCCTGGATGTTTGTCTGCCTGTTTGTCTGTTTGCCTAATATGTGTGTCTATATGTTTGTCTGCCTGTATGTTTGTCTGTCTGTCTGACTGTATGTTTGTCTGTCTGTTTGCCTGTCTGCCTGTATGTTTGTTTGTCTATCTGTCTGTCTGCCTGTCTGTCTGTTTGCTTAATATATGTGTCTATATGTTTGTCTGCCTGTGTGTTTGTCTATCTGCCTGTATGTTTGTCTGTCTGTTTGCCTGTCTGTCTACCTGTCCCTCTGTCCACCTTTCTGTCTGTCACACTGTTAGACTAACCATCACTGCAGGCTATGTACTTCTCAGGATGACTCCTGTACTGAAGCAGCTGCATCAATACCCCCCCCCCCATTATTCTGAGATTCAAAATATCCAGACTAAAATCTGTGCTGAGTCCAAGAACAGACAACTTAGTTGCGCTGCTTGGTATTTTATGTACAGATCTAGCACAATTTAGCAAAAATCTGAGTACACGAGAGCCTCTGCAATAGAGTTTTCTCAACATAAAAGTACCTGAGTAAAGAATGTTAGCATCCAGGTTGTAAAGGGTGGGGTAATGTAGAAGAAAACCCCTGTGCCATGTCATCCGTCTCCACCAATAAGAATATGAGTGGCCGCCATGCATACAAGGCACTGGTGCCACCTATAATAGCCATTACCATATATTCTGTGGCAAGTCAGCAACGCATTTCACACCATCTACTTACACTTCAGTTCATCTTTGGTTGTCTACAGCACACCACCCATCATTACGCTTACCGTATTTCCTATGACAATTCAGCAATTCATTTCTATACCACCACTACGTCACCATAAAATATACATCAGTTCAGTGTCCTGTTGTATATTGTGCTACCGAAAATTGACGCAGACGCTTCTGCTATATTACGTTGTATTATATTATATTACATTATATTATATGTTATAAAACGTCTTCACTTTAAGGCAGAGAATCCTATTACAGTGTAGAGAGTCTTGTAATATTATAAATCTTCAGTATAACTATAATGACCCCCTACTATACAATACCACTATAATGGCTACCGCGGGGGTACGGCCGTCATTCATTCCAGTTTATCCTTCGAACTTCTGATCATTAAATAAAGAGATTTTTCAGCAGAGCCCGATACTTTGTTAAATACCCCTCTGTGGGTCGATATAATAGCCCGGATTCACTGATAGTACAGTATAACAGTCTGAAAATACTCCAGATTTATCACAGTGACTAATGCTGGATGATTCATCTGAAGTATCTTTCTTTAGGTTGTCTAATAATGTTTATATTTCCTTTTCCTTTCAGTCAGAATTATGTTACTCAATTTCACAATTTTTTCATGTAAGACAAGCCCACTTTTTCTAACAAACCGCACCCACATGTCTAGCAAGTTGAAAAATTTTAGCCCAAACTAGATGTACTACATTGCACCAGTGTCTAATCGTGACCACAATGGTAAATCAGGACCACTATGGGCCTATGTGTGGGCGTCAATAGAAGAAAGACTACTGGAGGCAAAAACTCTCATATACATTATACACTAGTCAGCCAGTGTACAGTACATCCTCCATAGGATACACGAGTCAGCCAGTGTACAGTACGTCCTCCATAGGATACACTAGTCAGCCAGTGTACAGTACGTCCTCCATAGGATACACTAGTCAGCCAGTGTACAGTACGTCCTCCATAGGATACACGAGTCAGCCAGTGTACAGTACGTCCTCCATAGGATACACTAGTCAGCCAGTGTACAGTACGTCCTCCATAGGATACACTAGTCAGCCAGTGTACAGTACGTCCCCCATAGGATACACTAGTCAGCCATTGTACAGTATGTCCTCCATAGGATACACTAGTCAGCCAGTGTACAGTGCGTCCCCCATAGGATACACAAGTCAGCCAGTGTACAGTACGTCCTCCATAGGATACACTAGTCAGCCAGTGTACAGTACGTCCTCCATAGGATATACGAGTGAGCCAGTGTACAGTACGTCCTCCATAGGATACACGAGTCAGCCAGTGTACAGTACGTCCTCCATAGGATACACGAGTCAGCCAGTGTACAGTACGTCCTCCATAGGATACACTAGTCAGCCAGTGTACAGTACGTCCTCCATAGGATACACTAGTCAGCCAGTGTACAGTATGTCCTCCATAGGATAAACTAGTCAGCCAGTGTACAGTACGTCCTCGTAGGATCCACTAGTCAGCCAGTGTACAGTATGTCCTCCATAGGATACACTAGTCAGCCAGTGTACAGTACGTCCTCCATAGAATACACTAGTCAGCCAGTGTACAGTACGTCCTCCATAGGATACACTAGTCAGCCAGTGTACAGTATGATCTCCATAGGATAAACTAGTCAGCCAGTGTACAGTACGTCCTCGTAGGATCCACTAGTCAGCCAGTGTACAGTATGTCCTCCATAGGATACACTAGTCAGCCAGTGTACAGTACGTCCTCCATAGGATACACTAGTCAGCCAGTGTACAGTACGTCCCCCATAGGATACACTAGTCAGCCAGTGTACAGTACGTCCTCCATAGGATACACTAGTCAGCCAGTGTACAGTACGTCCTCCATAGGATACACTAGTCAGCCAGTGTACAGTACGTCCTCCATAGGATACACTAGTCAGCCAGTGTACAGTACGTCCCCCATAGGATACACTAGTCAGCCATTGTACAGTATGTCCTCCATAGGATACACTAGTCAGCCAGTGTACAGTGCGTCCCCCATAGGATACACGAGTCAGCCAGTGTACAGTACGTCCTCCATAGGATACACTAGTCAGCCAGTGTACAGTACGTCCTCCATAGGATATACTAGTCAGCCAGTGTACAGTACGTCCTCCATAGGATATACGAGTCAGCCAGTGTACAGTACGTCCTCCATAGGATACACAAGTCAGCCAGTGTACAGTACGTCCTCCATAGGATACACTAGTCAGCCAGTGTACAGTACGTCCTCCATAGGATACACTAGTCAGCCAGTGTACAGTACGTCCTCGTAGGATCCACTAGTCAGCCAGTGTACAGTATGTCCTCCATAGGATACACTAGTCAGCCAGTGTACAGTACGTCCTCCATAGGATACACTAGTCAACCAGTGTACAGTACGTCCTCCATAGGATACACTAGTCAGCCAGTGTACAGTACGTCCTCCATAGGATACACTAGTCAGCCAGTGTACAGTACGTCCTCCATAGGATACACTAGTCAGCAAGTGTACAGTACGTCCTCCATAGGATACACTAGTCAGCCAGTGTACAGTACGTCCCCCATAGGATACACTAGTCAGCCATTGTACAGTATGTCCTCCATAGGATACACTAGTCAGCCAGTGTACAGTGCGTCCCCCATAGGATACACTAGTCAGCCAGTGTACAGTACGTCCTCCATAGGATACACTAGTCAGCCAGTGTACAGTACGTCCCCCATAGGATACACGAGTCAGCCAGTGTACAGTACGTCCTCCATAGGATACACTAGTCAGCCAGTGTACAGTACATCCTCGTAGGATCCACTAGTCAGCCAGTGTACAGTACGTTCTCCATAGGATACACTAGTAAGTGAGTGTGCAGTACGTCCTCCATAGGATACACTAGTCAGCCAATGTACAGTACGTCCCCCATAGGATACACTAGTCAGCAAGTGTACAGTACGTCCTCCATAGGATACACTAGTCAGCCAGTGTACAGTATGTCCTCCATAGGATACACTAGTCAGCCAGTGTACAGTACGTCCCCCATAGGATACACTAGTCAGCCATTGTACAGTATGTCCTCCATAGGATACACTAGTCAGCCAGTGTACAGTGCGTCCCCCATAGGATACACTAGTCAGCCAGTGTACAGTACATCCTCCATAGGATACACTAGTCAGCCAGTGTACAGTACGTCCCCCATAGGATACACGAGTCAGCCAGTGTACAGTACGTCCTCCATAGGATACACTAGTCAGCCAGTGTACAGTACGTCCCCCATAGGATACACTAGTCAGCCAGTGTACAGTACGTCCTCCATAGGATACACTAGTCAGCCAGTGTACAGTAGTCCTCCATAGGATACACTAGTCAGCCAGTGTACAGTACGTCCTCGTAGGATCCACTAGTCAGCCAGTGTACAGTACGTCCCCCATAGGATACACTAGTCAGCCAGTGTACAGTACATCCTCGTAGGATACACTAGTCAGCCAGTGTACAGTACATACTCCATAGGATACACTAGTCAGCCAGTGTACAGTACGTTCTCCATAGGATACACTAGTCAGCCAATGTACAGTACGTCCTCCATAGGATACACTAGTCAGCCAGTGTACAGTACATCCTCGTAGGATACACTAGTCAGCCAGTGTACAGTACATACTCCATAGGATACACTAGTCAGCCAGTGTACAGTACGTTCTCCATAGGATACACTAGTCAGCCAATGTACTGTACGTCCTCCATAGGATACACTAGTCAGCCAGTGTACAGTACATCCTCGTAGGATACACTAGTCAGCCAGTGTACAGTACATACTCCATAGGATACACTAGTCAGCCAGTGTACAGTACGTCCTCCATAGGATACACTAGTCAGCCAGTGTACAGTACGTTCTCCATAGGATACACTAGTAAGTGAGTGTGCAGTACGTCCTCCATAGGATCCACTAGTCAGCCAGTGTACAGTACGTCCCCCATAGGATCCACTAGTCAGCCAGTGTACAGTACGTCCCCCATAGGATACACTAGTCAGCCAGTGTACAGTGCGTCCTCCATAGGATACACTAGTCAGCCAGTGTACAGTACGTCCCCCATAGGATACACTAGTCAGCCAGTGTACAGTACGTCCTCCATAGGATACACTAGTCAGCCAGTACGTCCTCCATAGGTAGACAAAAATTCCCTGACTTATCCAGGTATGGACCACACCAGACAAAGGGAGTCTGTTGGGTCCAAAAAGCCTTATATACTAGTTACTACTTGTTATACTACCATGCAGGGACCAGTAATAGGAGCAAAAACATACCATTGTGGCCACAAGTCAAAAGCAATGCAAAGATAATCAAGGTTTCATGAATATGCAAATCAGATGGCAAGTGCATCATTTATCAGATTTGCCTATAGGCCGTTGCAAATGCTCCAGCTCTTCTCTGGAAAAGGAGATTGGCATTTCCAGACTCTGCTTTCATCATGGTTATTTGTAGACAAATCTGGCATATCAGGCTCCACCTCCAGTGCACTTGCTAGCTGCTTTGCATAGTCATTAAAGGACAATTATCTATACATAGCTTCATCAGTTGGTGGCCCCATAGGTATGTTTCTGCTCCTATTTAAGAATCGTACATGACACTTTGGAGGCATCTTGGACCTGACAGACTCTCTTTAAGGTGTCCTGGGGTATATGGCCTGATGTGGTTTGTGGGCATGTGGGGATCTTGGTGAGGAAAGTCACAACATACCTGTTTACAATGCAAATGTGTTTACTGAAAAGGTCACAGATCTTAAACAAGTTACAGCCAAGCCTCACAGCAATACACTTAAGAAAGTCCAATAAACTGATAAGGGAGACGGAAATAACTCAAGTTTCTCTATCAGGCGCACAAGGCTCTCAATTAATCCGGTCATAGTCTCTCGGCTTCATTTCAACAAGACAGTCCCGTTTTACCTTCTTTCCATAGTGCGCCCTGGTGTCCTCTCTTCTCCATGTGATGCACACACATAGTACTGTCTTCATGTTGTAAAAGGAAATCAGCAGGCCAGGCCATCTTCTTCCAGGATCCATTCCTGATGTTCATATATCCATTGGAGACATTCTCTTCAAACTGTAGAATGCAGTCCTCTTCATGACGTCCAGCGCTCTGAGTCTTCCTCTTCATGACGTCCAGCGCTCTGAGTCTTCCTCTTCATGGCGTCCAGCGCCCTAAGTCTTCCTCTTCATGACATCCAGCGCTCTGAGTCTTCCTCTTCATGGCGTCCAGCGCTCTGAGTCTTCCTCTTCGTGACGTCCAGCGCTCTGAGTCTTCCTCTTCATGGCGTCCAGCGCTCTGAGTCTTCCTCTTCATGACGTCCAGCGCTCTGAGTCTTCCTCTTCATGACGTCCAGCGCTCTGAGTCTTCCTCTTCGTGACGTCCAGCGCTCTGAGTCTTCCTCTTCATGGCGTCCAGCGCTCTGAGTCTTCCTCTTCATGACGTCCAGCGCTCTGAGTCTTCCTCTTCATGACGTCCAGCGCTCTGAGTCTTCCTCTTCATGGCGTCCAGCGCTCTGAGTCTTCCTCTTCATGACGTCCAGCACTCTGAGTCTTCCTCTTCATGACGTCCAGCGCTCTGAGTCCTCCTCTTCGTGACATCCAGCGCTCTGAGTCTTCCTCTTCATGGCGTCCAGCGCTCTGAGTCTTCCTCTTCATGACGTCCAGCGCTCTGAGTCTTCCTCTTCATGACGTCCAGTGCTCTGAGTCTTCCTCTTCATGACATCCAGCGCTCTGAGTCTTCCTCTTCATGACGTCCAGCGCTCTGAGTCTTCCTCTTCATGACGTCCAGCGCTCTGAGTCTTCCTCTTCATGACGTCCAGCGCTCTGAGTCTTCCTCTTCATGACGTCCAGCGCTCTGAGTCTTCCTCTTCATGACGTCCAGCGCTCTGAGTCTTCCTCTTCGTGACGTCCAGCGCTCTGAGTCTTCCTCTTCATGGCGTCCAGCGCTCTGAGTCTTCCTCTTCGTGACGTCCAGCGCTCTGAGTCTTCCTCTTCATGACATCCAGCGCTCTGAGTCTTCCTCTTCATGACGTCCAGCGCTCTGAGTCTTCCTCTTCATGGGGTCCAGCACTCTGAGTCTTCCTCTTCATGACATCCAGCGCTCTGAGTCTTCCTCTTCATGGCGTCCAGCGCTCTGAGTCTTCCTCTTCATGACGCCAAGAGCTCTGAGTCTTACTCTTCATGACGTCCAGCGCTTTGAGTCTTCCTCTTCATGACGTCCAGCGCTCTGAGTCTTCCTCTTCATGACGTCCAGCACTCTGAGTCTTCCTCTTCATGACGCCAAGAGCTCTGAGTCTTCCTCTTCATGACGCCAAGTGCTCACACTGCGAGCTTTATGACATGTCTCATTGTCCTTCTGGTAGATGCCATCATCCTGAGGAAAAATAATTCGCATGTAGGGGTGAACATGGTCCACAAGGATAGATGCATACTTGTGTTGCTCCATCGTGCCTTCCACAATGATGAGTGCACCCAGATGGCTGATGACACGTGTCTTCTGCAATTGGTTATTTAACGTTGATGTCAAAAGTAGGCGGTAGTCACATTAATATGACTGGACTGTGTATATTCACAACATATGTGTGCCTACAAGCTTCCAATTATTCCCATCCCTTTCTAGTTCTCTTCTCTATGTTTGCCTCCCCTACAACCAATCCCTTCTTGACTACACGCTGCCCTTTCCATAAAAGGGGTCATGTTCTCTTTTCTGACATTGGAAGGCTGTGTATGATAAATCTTCTTACTCCAGTGCATCAGAGTGCGGGGGGAATAAATTTATGATGCACAGATTGATCTCCTTTCTGATTCCCTTGGGTCCCCTCAAACAGAAAACCCATACGCATAAAAAAGTGGTTACGTAAGGAAACCCGCGGATCCCATATACTATATATATATATAATGGGGTCTTTCTCCACAAGAGCTGCCATTTTGGAGATGCTCTTACCTAGTTGTCTAGACAATTTGGCCTTTGTCGTAGCTTCTCCGCTCTTTGCATTCTTCCCATTCCTCCTTCTTCTAATAGATCAATTTCCACTGTTCTTCGCTGTATAAATCCCAGCCCTTACCAGATGCAATAGTAATGAGATGATCAATGTTACTCGCTTCAGTAGCTTTCATGTCATGGAGGATTGGCTGATACATCCACAATATATCGCTGTTGCCTGCAGCCCTGTTCTTCAGGCTTCTAATGTGACCAATGACAACATCTGCCTGGAGTTTGTAGGTTCTCCCCATAGGAAAAATGAATCAAAAGCTATAATTTGAAAAAAAAAAAAAAAAAATTTTGCAGTTTACCCTTTAATTGAAATGAAAACATAAAAATATATTTTTCTAAAAAAGTTTATTAAAAATTAATCCTACAAGTCGTGAAGCTGCAAAATTTTTGTTAGCCCGTCCAATAAAAATTTAAGAAAATAAAACCACGAAGTGATCAAAGTGTATCGCTTCAGGCCTGGTTATTAAGGGGTTAAAACGTTGATTATCTTCTTAAGGTTGTGGGATTTTTTGATCTAAGATTTATTTATTTTTTTTGCATTTTTCTTTACTACCTTCTGAATGTATATCTCGTCTGCAGGCTTTTCTTTTTTAGCAGAACCAATTGGGGAGATTTTCATCAACGCATTTTTACCAGTTTTTTTCCGTGAACGAAACGGGACAGAAAGCATGACTGGCCAAGGAGGGGCAAGTTGGCCCCGCATATTTATTACAACTCATTCCAGATTTCTGGCCTGAATTAGACTGAGGCCCCATGTTGCCGAAACGCAGCCACTTTGTTGCAGATTTTGTTGTGTTTTTTTAAAGCCAGTGTCAGGAGTGTATTGAGCAGACAGTAGAAGTATAAGAACTTCCTAGATATTTCCCATTCATTTGGTATATACTTGAGTATAAGCCGAAGTCAGCCGAGTCAGCAAAAAAAAAAACAGATTTTTTTTTTTTTAAGGGGGGGGGGAAGGTCTATGACCAGCTGCAATATCAATGTATGGAATCTCCCATAAAATAGCGGGAAAAAGAAGCTTTAAATAAAAATAAAAAAATAAGTTCTAAATCCCTCCTTTCCCTAGAATACATACAAAAGTAGAAAATTATTGTGAAACACATCAGGTCTCCCTGTGTCTGAAAGTGCCCGGTCTACTGAATATAGGGGGTCTGCAGTGCTCCTGTTCTGTCAGGAAGGGGTTAATAGGAGCACTGCAGATCCCCTATAGTCAGCCAGACTGAATTCCAAGTGGGGGAAGAAAAACTCAGTCCTCAAGCTCAGGGAAGGGGCAGACAGACAACCAAAACACCCCCTCCCCTTCCCAGGCATCTACTGCACCCAAAAACCATTTTAATTTTTGAAATTTTCCAGTAGCTGCTGCATTTCCCCCCCTCGGCTTATACTCGAGTATATACGGTACTTGGCTTTGGATCAAAAAAAATAGCAAAATCTGCAACAAAAAAAGCTGCGCAACGCGGAGCCTGATCTTTAAACCTAGGACAGTTCCTCACTAGTGCAGATTTCCATTCTGGAGCATGGGCATCTGATTTAGGAAACCCCAATCTTTATAAATCTGCCCCATTGTGTTTTCTATAGGATTTTTGGGGGCAATATATTTAAAACCATTAATACATGTTTGGGGGATAGAACAGATATGGAATCCAGCAATGCTTTTGGATTAGAGTTTCTGCTTTTCAGAAGTATTTCTTCTGTCAAGTTTCTCACTGACATCACCAGCCATGTAAGTAACATTCACACCAGGTGCGCAGCTTCTCATAGGCTACATTCTCCATATCCCTACCCACAAGGCTTCACAGGCCAAACTAGTCCAGGGCAGTATTATCAAGCCACAAACTGCACTCTCAGCACGGTTCCTCACCTCTCCTCCTATGGCTGGATGCAATTTGATCCAGGTGGTCTCTTTACATTGACTCCTAATCTGCTCTACCAATTTGGCTTAGCTTTTCTGGGTGCAGCTCTGCTATTATGTATCATCTTATTTATATTATTCCGCCACATCCCAACAAAGCAATGATGTTATTTTTTCCTGGGTTTGGACTCAATTTCCTATCACCAGAATTGTTCCTAGATCTAATCCTGCCCATCCCTCTATCACTGTGGATTCTGCTTCAAAAGACCAAGTTGTAAGTTTATTTAAATTTTGTTTCCAGTCGACTTAAAATAAATTCTAAGTCTTGTCCGGATTAATGTCCCTTTTCTGTTTTTGGCTCCTGGCTTTGCCTGACTACACTCCCGATCCTGATCGCTCAAACCTATTCTACTTCTTTGCAGCTATGAACTTGACTCTGCTGAATTTTCGATGTCAGCTCCGGAGCTGTCAGAGAGTCTCCGTAGTTGATCCTGCTTCACACTTCATGTTCCTGTTCTGTTGCAGTAAACCATTGGAGGGAACCTATCAGCTCCATGATCATAGCTATAAGCAGCTAAGCATCTACTACGTGACCTCCATTCCAAGGAGTTGTTTGGTGAAGCAGTCTACTGCTTCCCTCTGCGTCTTGTGTCAAAGTGCAATCTCGCTGCTGAGAAAATCAACTTCAGACTGCAATGTTGAAAAAAATGTATTTATCACTGTCCATTTTTTTTTACTCAACGGTTGCACAGTCTACCACACATGTCTGGGGAAAAATGGACAGAAACTAGAGATGGGAAACCTGCTTTGTTACGAGCTGGATTCAACCCAAATATTCTGACCTGAAAATGGCCGGAATTAGCTAGGAAAAAAATGGCCCTTTGGTCCAACAAAAATGGCTGCCACATTATACTCTGGACCAAGAGGAATAATTCCAAGATCTCCGCGCTTCACCCAACAGTGTTAGTGAGTCAAATCTTCTTTATTGTTGTCAAAAACACACAACGCGTTTCCCAACGATTTTTTTCAAATGCAAAGACAGTGTCACTGGTGAGAGCCTGGGAACATGATGTCGTAGGAAAGTGCTAGACATCACCGAGAAGACAATGGAGTGCCGGATGCCGCAAGACGACTCAAAAGAGGAAAGGGTGAGTATGAGTGGGTTTTTTTTCTCCTCCCGTGGACCTTCACCTATTATATTCTAAAGTCTGAAGAGACCCCAAAGTATAATAATCTCACGTTCACTTTGACATAACGTCGGCGGTATACTGTTGATGGAGATATGTCAGGGCTCTTTATTTGCGGGACAAGTTGTACTTTTTATTGGTACCATTGTTTGGTATATAGGACTTTCTGATCATTTTTTATTGTTAATTTTTGGGGAAAGCAAAGTGACCAAAGTACGTTAATTTGCGCTTTACGGTTCTTTTTTTCCCCATGGTGTTCACCATATGGGATAGTTAGGGGTATTTTTGGATAGTGGACACTTCTAAGCGTATGGGGATACCTGACATGGTTCTTTCTTTTTGTTTATGTGTTTTTTAAATATGAGGGTGTTTTTTAAAAAAACTTTTGATTATTTATTTATATACTAGCTTTTACCCGCGACTTCGTCTGCGGTGAGTTGAGTATTGGGCGGACACAGACGTGTGAAACTGTAAAAGTGCTTTAAAAAGTTTGGTGGGCTAGCAAATGTGATGTGATGTGTTATATTGTGTATGTTGTGATACAGACAATGTGATGTGTTATACAGCCTGTGTACAGGAGTATATATGTATCAGGTACTGTATATAGCAGTGATAGGAGATACATGTAATATATAGTATATACAGCCTGTGTACAGGAGTATATATGTATCAGGTACTGTATATAGCAGTGATAGGAGATACATGTAATTATATAGTATATACAGCCTGTGTACAGGGGTATATATGTATCAGGTACTGTATATAGCAGTGATAGGAGATACATGTAATATATAGTATATACAGCCTGTGTACAGGAGTATATATGTATCAGGTACTGTATATAGCAGTGATAGGTAATACATGTAATATATAGTATATACAGCCTGTGTACAGGAGTATATATGTATCAGGTACTGTATATAGCAGTGATAGGTAATACATGTAATATATAGTATATACAGCCTGTGTACAGGAGTATATATGTATCAGGTACTGTATATAGCAGTGATAGGTAATACATGTAATTATATAGTATATACAGCCTGTGTACAGGGGTATATATGTATCAGGTACTGTATATAGCAGTGATAGGAGATACATGTAATTACAATGTGATGTGTTGTATTGTGTATGTATAGTGGAAATCTATATGTAAATGTGAGTGAGTAGAGTGAGGGCTACTCCTGAGGTGACAGTAAGGAGTGTGCAGGCAGGTTGAGGCAGGAAATGCCAGGCAGTGTGTGTGAGTCTATAGCTGGGGCTAGGAGTCCTGCTTTTGTGAGTCTCCTGCTAGGAAGCCATGTTGTTTAGTGGCACCAAAAGTAGCCTGTGACTCAATCCTAAGGGAAAACTATGTTTGTGGAAAATTGCACGCAAATCCGTCCAGGCGTTTTAGCGTGATTGAGGAACAAACATCCAAACTCACAAACATCCAAACACACAAACTTTCACATTTATAATATTAGTAGGATTATTGTGTATTGCAAAGTATATGTGTGTTTTTGTGTTTTTTACTTTTTCCATGTCCCATAAGGAGACTTAAAGCAGGGATCTCAGATCCCCAGTGCAATGTCCTGCAATTCATAATTTTGCAGAAGATCACAGATGAGTTCCTATGGGAACTGTGCATAAGCAGTCAGGAGGCCGATGCTCAACCCCCAGACTGCCATGACAACCCCTCGGGAAGCCACATTCTTATCTTGAGGGCCCGAGGGGTGATGGGGGTGGGGGGTGCAATCAGTTGGAGTCATGTAGTACTTTCCCAAAAGTCTGAGGAGCGTAAATCCATGATTACTCCTTGGCATTCTCACCAGCAAGGAACAAAAATTCTCACCCTCACCGCCACCACTCAATTGATAACCATGAACCCCGGGCAAGGAAGCTGGCTGCGTAACATGACATCATTTCCTGGAGGTGCGCTAGTGATGGCTACTTGTTTGTCTCATTTTGACTTTGTTCTCACCTATCACCTTGCAGAAAAGAACTTTAGAGCTGATGGCCTTCCTCGGTCCTTTGACTCCTCTATTTCTACAGCTTAAATAAAATTCTGACTATTTTTGGTAGATAATGTCCTCACTAGAGATGAGCCAACAGTAAAATGTTCGATATTCGTTTCGAATAGCCCCTCAATATTCGACTATTTGAACGAATATGGAACCCCATTATAGTCTATGGGGAAAAATGCTTCATTTTCAGGGGATTCCACCATTCGACTCAGGAGGGTCACCAAGTCCACTATGACACCCCAGGAAATGATGCCAACACCCTGGAATGCAACTGGGACAGCAGGGGAAGCATGTCTGGGGGCATCTAACATGCCCAAGTCCCTGTATTATGTCGGGATCCCTGTCAGCTTGCGATATGCACGAGCTGACTTTTTTTCCATAGGAATGCATTGACCGGTGTTGATTGGCCAAATGTCATACAGAGTACAGCATTCGGCCAATCAACAGTGGTTCTGCCAGAGGCTCGTCTGTGAGGAGGCATAGTCTAAGATCGGACCAGAATGAAGACTGCTGTGGACTGCTCTTAGGCTCTGCCTCCACCAGCAGAACCAGCGTTGATTGGCCGAATGTTATAGCATTTGGTCAATCAACTCTGGTCAATGCATTCCTATGACAAGATGGGTGGGTTAATCACTACACAGAGTGGGATCCAAAACTTGAAACAATTTTTGGACTACATGCTGTGTAGTGAATCGGATCGTTTTTAAAATCCAATCTCCGAATGATCGGAAATCGGATTTTAAAAACGATCCTGAAATTTCAAGATCGGCTCAACCCTAAGTGCTGGCCGATGTAGCAGTGTTTGATGTAGCTACTCCGGAGTAGCCCAGCTGAGCACACGGCCCAATGTAGCAGTGCTGGCCGATGTAGCAGTGTCTCATGTAGCAGTCCGATGCAGCAGAGCTAAGTGTGCAACGGGGTTCAACTGAACCTGCTGCACACTCAGCTCTGCTGCATCTGATATAGCAGTGCTGAGTGTGCGCTGAACCATGCTGCACATTCAGCCATGCTCTGCAGCTCTGTGTGTGCTGAGCTCTGCCGCTTCTCCGTGTAGCAGTGCTGTGTCAGCACTGCTACATCTGAGATTGGATCACAATGGAAACTGCTGTGGACGGATCTTAGACTCCGCCTCCTCCAGCAAAACCAGCATTGATTGGCCGAATGCTGTAAACTGGCCAATCAACACTGGCCAATGCATTCCTATGGGGAAAAGTCTGACAGGGATCCTGACCAGATAGAGCCCCAAAGAGCTGGGTGAGTGACATTCCCCCCTAAATAAAGGTAATCCCTAGTTAACCCTGCCTGTACATCTATCCCTGTCTCACAGTTACATAGTTCACATTCTCAAATTAATCGAATTTTAAACTCACCATTCATCTAAATTGGAGGTCACCTGATTTCGGCCGCCAATTCCTTTTTCCGATTTTTTTCGATGCCTCCGGTGTCGTAATTCCAGTCCCACCTCTCCTGCGCAGTTATTGGTGCAAAAAATAGAAATTTTTACTGCGTTTGCCTCGTGGTATTCTATTGGAATCGAATACCTCGAACGGCCTGATATTCGATCATCTGTAGTCCTCACAATTTATCTTATGTTGGGAAATGACCTTAGACTGAAGGCTGAATACTCATAGGTATACAGTATTATACTGTACATATTACATGGAGTGCTGCCTATTTTTCTGCCTCATATCTATTTTTCTATCTATCTATCTATCTATCTATCTATCTATCTATCTATCTATCTATCGATCTATCCATCCATCCATCCATCCATCCATCCGTCTATGAAAGGAATTTTTCCCTTCATGGGTTTTTTTTTGTTTTTTTTTTGCCTTCCTCTGGATCACCACTGTAGGGGACTGTAGGGTTATAGGTTGGTTTTGATGGACTGATGTCTTCATCCAACCTCATCTACTATGTAACTATATCTACTGTATCTCCTATCCAAATATCTATCTATCTATCTATCTATCTCCTATCTATCTATCTATCTATTCATCTATCCATCCATCTCCTCAACTATCTATGTATTTATTTATCCATCCATCCATCCATCCATCCATCCATCTCCTATACAACTATCTATCTATCTATCTATCTATCTATCTATCTATCTATCTATCTATCTATTTATCCATCTCCTATACAACTATTTCTCTATCTATATCTCCTATCTATCTATCTATCTATCTATCTATCTCCTATCTATCTATCTATCTATCTATCTATCTATCTATCCATCTCCTATACAACTATCTCTCTATCTATCTCCTATCTATCTATCTCTCCTATCTATCTATCTATCTATCTATCTATCTATCTCCTATCTATCTATCTATCTATCTATCTATCTATCTATCTATCCATCTCCTATACAACTATCTCTCTATCTATCTCCTATCTATACATATCTCCTATCTATCTATCTATCTATCTATCTATCTATCTATCTATCTATCTATCTATCTATCCATCTCCTATACAACTATCTCTCTATCTATCTCCTATCTATCTATCTATCTATCTATCTATCTATCTATCTATCTATCTATCTATCTATCTATCTATATCTCCTATCTATCTATCTATCTATCTATCTATCTATCTATCTATCTATCTATCTATCTCTTATCTATCTATCTATCCATCTCCTATACAACTATCTCTCTATCTATCTCCTATCTATACATATCTCCTATCTATCTATCTATCTATCTATCTATCTATCTATCTATCTATCTATCTATCTCCTATACAACTATTTCTCTATCTATCTCCTATCTATCTATATCTCCTATCTATCTATCTATCTATCTATCTATCTATCTATCTATCTATCTATCTATCTATCTATCTATCTCATATCTATCTATCTATCTATCTATCTATCTATCTATCTCCTATCTATCTATCTATCTATCTATCTATCTATCTCATATCTATCTATCTATCTATCTATCTATCTATCTATCTATCTATCTCATATCTATCTATCTATCTATCTCCTATCTATCTATCTATCTATCTATCTATCTATCTATCTATCTATCTATCTATCTATCTCTTCATACTTCCATCCACCTCCTATCTTATCTATGGTTCTTTCTTTGTATTTCATAGCTACTCTGTCTTTTGTATTTATCTAGACAGAAAGAAAACAAGCAGCGCTGTATGTTCAGCGATCTGATTCAGTTGTCAGGGCAGTGACCTAGTGTCCCAGTGATACAATGAATTAAAAATAGGCAGCAATCCAAGATATTAAAGTAAAAAAAGAGCTGGTTTAATCTGAAACATTGTGCATATAGGTGAACAAGAAACCCAACATTTTTCACTTTAATACTTGCGAGTGCTGCCTGTTTTTTATTATACATCCTTTTTTAGCTTTTCTCTTGGCTCTAATTATCCTGAGAACATTGTCACAAGATAACAAGCTTGACAAACACAGTAACATCTCTTTGGTGTTACTCATCTCAGACTATCTACTGTGTAAATCTAGTATCTATCTATTTACAATCTTTCTATCTGTAGATTATTTATCCAGCTGCTATCTAATATCTGTCACCTTCTGATATGTGATCTATTTTCTATTGTGTAACTTTCACCTTCTAATTTGTGCTCTATGTTCTACTGTATAACTTTCACCTTCTAATATGTATCTATCTCTAATTATTTTCTGACTAAAACCCAATGACAAAAAAAAACTTAGAACATAGAGCACATATCAGAAGGTGAAAGTTACACAATAGAACATAGAGCACATATCAGAAGGTGAAAGTTACACAATAGAACATAGAGCACATATCAGAAGGTGAAAATTACACAGTAGAACATAGAGCACATATCAGAAGGTGAAAGTTACACAATAGAATATAGATCGCATATTAGAAGGTAAAAGTTACAGAATAGAACATAGATGACATATCAGAAGGTGAAAGTTACACAGTAGAACATAGATCACATATCAGAAGGTGAAAGTTACACAATAGAACATAGAGCACATATCAGAAGGTGAAAATTACACAGTAGAACATAGAGCACATATCAGAAGGTGAAAGTTACACAATAGAATATAGATCGCATATTAGAAGGTAAAAGTTACAGAATAGAACATAGATGACATATCAGAAGGTGAAAGTTACAGAATAGAGCATAGATGACATATCAGAAGGTGAAAGTTACACAGTAGAACACAGATCACATATCAGAAGGTGAAAGTTACACAATAGAACATAGAGCACATATCAGAAGGTGAAAGTTACACAGAAGAACATAAAACACATATCAGAAGGTGAAAGTTACACAGTAGAACATAGATCACATATCAGAAGGTGAAAGTTACACAATAGAACGTAGATCACATATCAGAAGGTGAAAGTTACACAATAGAACGTAGATCACATACCAGAAGGTGAAAGTTACCCAATAGAACATAGAGCACATATCAGAAGGTGAAAGTTACACAGTAGAACATAGAGCACATATCAGAAGGTGAAAGTTACACAGTAGAACATAGATCACATATCAGAAGGTGAACGTTACACAGAAGAACATAAAACACATATCAGAAGGTGAAAGTCACACAATAGAACATAGAGCACATATCAGAAGGTGAAAATTACACAATAGAACATAGAGTGCAAATTAGAAGGTGAAGGTTACACAATAGAACATAGAGCACATATCAGAAGGTGAAAATTACAGAATAGAACATAGATCACATATCAGAAGGTGAAAGTTACACAATAGAACGTAGATCACATATCAGAAGGTGAAAGTTACACAATAGAACGTAGATCACATACCAGAAGGTGAAAGTTACCCAATAGAACATAGAGCACATATCAGAAGGTGAAAATTACAGAATAGAACATAGATCACATATCAGAAGGTGAAAGTTACACAATAGAACGTAGATCACATATCAGAAGGTGAAAGTTACACAATAGAACGTAGATCACATACCAGAAGGTGAAAGTTACACAATAGAACATAGATCACAAATCAGAAGGTGAAAGTTACCCAATAGAACATAGAGCACATATCAGAAGGTGAAAGTTACACAGTAGAACATAGATCACATATCAGAAGGTGAAAGTTACACAGAAGAACATAAAACACATATCAGAAGGTGAAAGTCACACAATAGAACATAGATCACATATTAGAAGGTAAAAGTTACACAATAGAACATAGAGCACATATCAGAAGGTGAAAATTACACAATAGAACATAGAGCACATATCAGAAGGTGAAAGTTACACAATAGAACATAGAGCACAAATTAGAAGGTGAAAGTTACACAATAGAACATAGAGCACATATCAGAAGGTGAAAGTTACCCAATAGAACATAGAGCACATATCAGAAGGTGAAAATTACACAATAGAACATAGAGCACAAATTAGAAGGTGAAGGTTACACAATAGAACATAGAGCACATATCAGAAGGTGAAAGTTACACAGTAGAACATAGATCACATATCAGAAGGTGAAAGTTACACAATAGAACATAGAGCACAAATTAGAAGGTGAAAGTTACCCAATAGAACATAGAGCACATATCAGAAGGTGAAAGTTACCCAATAGAACATAGAGCACTTATCAGAAGGTGAAAGTTACCCAATAGAACATAGAGCACATATCAGAAGGTGAAAGTTACACAGTAGAACATAGATCACATATCAGAAGGTGAAAGTTACCCAATAGAACATAGAGCACATGTCAGAAGGTGAAAGTTACCCAATAGAACATAGAGCACTTATCAGAAGGTGAAAGTTACACAATAGAACATAGAGCACAAATTAGAAGGTGAAGGTTACACAATAGAACATAGAGCACATATCAGAAGGTGAAAGTTACCCAATAGAACATAGATCACATATCAGAAGGTGAAAGTTACACAATAGAACATAGATCACATATCAGAAGGTGAAAATTACACAATAGAACATAGAGCACATATCAGAAGGTGAAAGTTACCCAATAGAACATAGAGCACATATCAGAAGGTGAAAGTTACACAGTAGAACATAGATCACATATCAGAAGGTGAAAGTTACCCAATAGAACATAGAGCACTTATCAGAAGGTGAAAGTTACCCAATAGAACATAGAGCACATATCAGAAGGTGAAAGTTACACAGTAGAACATAGATCACATATCAGAAGGTGAAAGTTACCCAATAGAACATAGAGCACTTATCAGAAGGTGAAAGTTACACAATAGAACATAGATCACATATTAGAAGGTGAAAGTTACACAATAGAACGTAGATCACATATCAGAAAGTGAAAGTTACACAATAGAACGTAGATCACATACCAGAAGGTGAAAGTTACACAATAGAACATAGAGCACATATCAGAAGGTGAAAGTTACACAGTAGAACATAGATCACATATCAGAAGGTGAAAGTTACACAGAAGAACATAAAACACATATCAGAAGGTGAAAGTCACACAATAGAACATAGATCACATATTAGAAGGTAAAAGTTACACAATAGAACATAGAGCACAAATTAGAAGGTGAAAGTTACCCAATAGAACATAGAGCACTTATCAGAAGGTGAAAGTTACACAATAGAACATAGATCACATATCAGAAGGTGAAAGTTACCTAATAGAACATAGAGCACATATCAGAAGGTGAAAGTTACCCAATAGAACATAGAGCACATATCAGAAGGTGAAAATTACAAAATAGAACATAGAGCACAAAAAAGAAGGTGAAGGTTACACAATAGAACATAGAGCACATATCAGAAGGTGAAAGTTACACAGTAGAACATAGAGCACTTATCAGAAGGTGAAAGTTACACAATAGAACATAGAGCACAAATCAGAAGGTGAAAGTTGCACAATAGAACATAGAGCACAAATCAGAAGGTGAAAGTTACCCAATAGAACATAGAGCACTTATCAGAAGGTGAAAGTTACACAATAGAACATAGATCACATATTAGAAGGTGAAAGTTACACAATAGAACGTAGATCACATATCAGAAAGTGAAAGTTACACAATAGAACGTAGATCACATACCAGAAGGTGAAAGTTACACAATAGAACATAGAGCACATATCAGAAGGTGAAAGTTACCCAATAGAACATAGAGCACATATCAGAAGGTGAAAGTTACACAGTAGAACATAGATCACATATCAGAAGGTGAAAGTTACCCAATAGAACATAGAGCACTTATCAGAAGGTGAAAGTTACCCAATAGAACATAGAGCACATATCAGAAGGTGAAAGTTACACAGTAGAACATAGATCACATATCAGAAGGTGAAAGTTACCCAATAGAACATAGAGCACTTATCAGAAGGTGAAAGTTACACAATAGAACATAGATCACATATCAGAAAGTGAAAGTTACACAATAGAACGTAGATCACATACCAGAAGGTGAAAGTTACACAATAGAACATAGAGCACATATCAGAAGGTGAAAGTTACACAGTAGAACATAGATCACATATCAGAAGGTGAAAGTTACACAGAAGAACATAAAACACATATCAGAAGGTGAAAGTCACACAATAGAACATAGATCACATATTAGAAGGTAAAAGTTACACAATAGAACATAGAGCACAAATTAGAAGGTGAAAGTTACCCAATAGAACATAGAGCACTTATCAGAAGGTGAAAGTTACACAATAGAACATAGATCACATATCAGAAGGTGAAAGTTACCTAATAGAACATAGAGCACATATCAGAAGGTGAAAGTTACCCAATAGAACATAGAGCACATATCAGAAGGTGAAAATTACAAAATAGAACATAGAGCACAAAAAAGAAGGTGAAGGTTACACAATAGAACATAGAGCACATATCAGAAGGTGAAAGTTACACAGTAGAACATAGAGCACTTATCAGAAGGTGAAAGTTACACAATAGAACATAGAGCACAAATCAGAAGGTGAAAGTTGCACAATAGAACATAGAGCACAAATCAGAAGGTGAAAGTTACCCAATAGAACATAGAGCACTTATCAGAAGGTGAAAGTTACACAATAGAACATAGATCACATATTAGAAGGTGAAAGTTACACAATAGAACGTAGATCACATATCAGAAAGTGAAAGTTACACAATAGAACGTAGATCACATACCAGAAGGTGAAAGTTACACAATAGAACATAGAGCACATATCAGAAGGTGAAAGTTACACAGTAGAACATAGATCACATATCAGAAGGTGAAAGTTACACAGAAGAACATAAAACACATATCAGAAGGTGAAAGTCACACAATAGAACATAGATCACATATTAGAAGGTAAAAGTTACACAATAGAACATAGAGCACAAATTAGAAGGTGAAAGTTACCCAATAGAACATAGAGCACTTATCAGAAGGTGAAAGTTACACAATAGAACATAGATCACATATCAGAAGGTGAAAGTTACCCAATAGAACATAGAGCACATATCAGAAGGTGAAAGTTACCCAATAGAACATAGAGCACATATCAGAAGGTGAAAATTACAAAATAGAACATAGAGCACAAAAAAGAAGGTGAAGGTTACACAATAGAACATAGAGCACATATCAGAAGGTGAAAGTTACACAGTAGAACATAGATCACATATCAGAAGGTTAAAGTTACACAATAGAACATAGAGCACAAATTAGAAGGTGAAAGTTACCCAATAGAACATAGAGCACATATCAGAAGGTGAAAGTTACCCAATAGAACATAGAGCACTTATCAGAAGGTGAAAGTTACACAATAGAACATAGAGCACAAATCAGAAGGTGAAAGTTGCACAATAGAACATAGAGCACAAATCAGAAGGTGAAAGTTACACAATAGAACATAGAGCACTTATCAGAAGGTGAAAGTTACACAATAGAACATAGAGCACTTATCAGAAGGTGAAAGTTACACAATAGAACATAGATCACATATCAGAAGGTGAACGTTACCCAATAGAACATAGAGCACAAATTAGAAGGTGAAGGTTACACAACAGAACATAGATCATATATCAGAAGGTGAAAGATACACAGTAGAACATAGATCACACATCAGAAGGTAAAAGTTACACAATAGAACATAGAGCACAAATTAGAAGGTGAAAGTTACACAGTAGAACATAGATCACATATCAGGAGGTGAAAGTTACCCAATAGAACATAGAGCACATATCAGAAGGTGAAAGTTACACAGTAGAACATAGATCACATATCAGAAGGTGAAAGTTACCCAATAGAACATAGAGCACTTATCAGAAGGTGAAAGTTACCCAATAGAACATAGAGCACATATCAGAAGGTGAAAGTTACCCAATAGAACATAGAGCACTTATCAGAAGGTGAAAGTTACCCAATAGAACATAGAGCACATATCAGAAGGTGAAAGTTACACAGTAGAACATAGATCACATATCAGAAGGTGAAAGTTACCCAATAGAACATAGAGCACATATCAGAAGGTGAAAGTTACACAGTAGAACATAGATCACATATCAGAAGGTGAAAGTTACCCAATAGAACATAGAGCACTTATCAGAAGGTGAAAGTTACACAATAGAACATAGATCACATATTAGAAGGTGAAAGTTACACAATAGAACGTAGATCACATATCAGAAAGTGAAAGTTACACAATAGAACGTAGATCACATACCAGAAGGTGAAAGTTACACAATAGAACATAGAGCACATATCAGAAGGTGAAAGTTACACAGTAGAACATAGATCACATATCAGAAGGTGAAAGTTACACAGAAGAACATAAAACACATATCAGAAGGTGAAAGTCACACAATAGAACATAGATCACATATTAGAAGGTAAAAGTTACACAATAGAACATAGAGCACAAATTAGAAAGTGAAAGTTACCCAATAGAACATAGAGCACTTATCAGAAGGTGAAAGTTACACAATAGAACATAGATCACATATCAGAAGGTGAAAGTTACCCAATAGAACATAGAGCACATATCAGAAGGTGAAAGTTACCCAATAGAACATAGAGCACATATCAGAAGGTGAAAATTACAAAATAGAACATAGAGCACAAAAAAGAAGGTGAAGGTTACACAATAGAACATAGAGCACATATCAGAAGGTGAAAGTTACACAGTAGAACATAGATCACATATCAGAAGGTTAAAGTTACACAATAGAACATAGAGCACAAATTAGAAGGTGAAAGTTACCCAATAGAACATAGAGCACATATCAGAAGGTGAAAGTTACCCAATAGAACATAGAGCACTTATCAGAAGGTGAAAGTTACACAATAGAACATAGAGCACAAATCAGAAGGTGAAAGTTGCACAATAGAACATAGAGCACAAATCAGAAGGTGAAAGTTACACAATAGAACATAGAGCACTTATCAGAAGGTGAAAGTTACACAATAGAACATAGATCACATATCAGAAGGTGAACGTTACCCAATAGAACATAGAGCACAAATTAGAAGGTGAAGGTTACACAACAGAACATAGATCATATATCAGAAGGTGAAAGATACACAGTAGAACATAGATCACACATCAGAAGGTAAAAGTTACACAATAGAACATAGAGCACAAATTAGAAGGTGAAAGTTACACAGTAGAACATAGATCACATATCAGGAGGTGAAAGTTACCCAATAGAACATAGAGCACATATCAGAAGGTGAAAGTTACACAGTAGAACATAGATCACATATCAGAAGGTGAAAGTTACCCAATAGAACATAGAGCACTTATCAGAAGGTGAAAGTTACCCAATAGAACATAGAGCACATATCAGAAGGTGAAAGTTACACAGTAGAACATAGATCACATATCAGAAGGTGAAAGTTACCCAATAGAACATAGAGCACTTATCAGAAGGTGAAAGTTACACAATAGAACATAGATCACATATTAGAAGGTGAAAGTTACACAATAGAACGTAGATCACATATCAGAAAGTGAAAGTTACACAATAGAACGTAGATCACATACCAGAAGGTGAAAGTTACACAATAGAACATAGAGCACAAATTAGAAGGTGAAAGTTGCACAATAGAACATAGAGCACTTATCAGAAGGTGAAAGTTACCCAATAGAACATAGAGCACTTATCAGAAGGTGAAAGTTACACAATAGAAAATAGAGCACATATTAGAAGGGGAAAGTTACACAATAGAAAATAGATCACATATTAGAAGGGGAAAGTTACACAATAGAACATAGAGCACATATTAGAAGGGGAAAGTTACACAGTAGAACACATAGCACATATGTGTTAGTAGAGATGGGTGAACTGACTCATATCAAGTCAGGTTTGATCTGAATATTTCAAAAAGTTAGTTTTTTATGAAACCTAAACAAAAGGAAATTCAGGTTGGGTGAACTAAAATGGCTGCCGCATTTTACTCTTGGGTTTCTTCAGATACCAAAATATAAAGTGGATTCCCAGAAGAGCGGAAAACAGAAAAAAACATTCAAACTCACCTTCCCTTATCACTGTTAGGCCACTTTGCAGTGTTCAGCAACCCCTCTAGTGACATCATGTGCCTGGTGTCAACGCTGAAGCCTGTGGTCAGGCCAGCAGTGGTCACATGCACACGTTGAGCATATTGATGTCACCAAGAGAGAGAGTCGGACTCCTCAAGGAGGTGAAACAAAAGAGGTAAGGGAAAGATTGTATGAATGTTTGGTTTTTATTTTTTTAAGTCCTCCCCTGGACCTCCACCTCTTATTCTCTGGGGTCTGAAAAGACCCTGAACATAATAATGCCATTTTCACTTTGACATAACATCAGCTGTGTTTCTCTTAGATAGAAATTGGATAGATATTCTAGAGTATTCTACACTATGTTTTATAGATAGGTTCCTAGGAGCCCTGACAGTATTCTACACTATGTTTATAGATAGGTTCCTAGGAGCCCTGACAGTGTTCTACACTATGTTTTATAGATAGGTTCCTAGAAGCCCTGATAGTATTCTACACTATGTTTTATAGATAGGTTCCTAGGAGCCCTGACAGTGTCATACACTATGTTTTATAGATAGGTACCTAGGAGTCCTGACAGTGTTCTACACTATGTTTTATAGATGGGTTTCGTAGGAGCCCTGACAGTGTTCTACACTATGTTTTATAGATAGGTTCCTAGGAGCCCTGACAGTGTTCTACACTATGTTTTATAGATAGGTCCCTAGGAGTCCTGACAGTGTTATACACTATGTTTTATAGATAGGTTCCTAGGAGCCCTGATAGTATTCTACACTATGTTTTATAGATAGGTTCCTAGGAGCCCTGACAGTGTTCTACACTATGTTTTATAGATGGGTTTCGTAGGAGCCCTGACAGTGTTCTACACTATGTTTTATAGATAGGTTCCTAGGAGCCCTGACAGTGTTCTACACTATGTTTTATAGATAGGTCCCTAGGAGTCCTGACAGTGTTATACACTATGTTTTATAGATAGGTTCCTAGGAGCCCTGATAGTATTCTACACTATGTTTTATAGATAGGTTCCTAGGAGCCCTGACAGTATTCTACACTATGTTTTATAGATAGGTTCCTAGGAGCCCTGACAGTGTTATACACTATGTATTATAGATAGGTTCCTAGGAGCCCTGACAGTGTTCTACACTATGTTTTATAGATAGGTTCCTAGGAGTCCTGACAGTGTTATACACTATGTTTTATAGATAGGTTCCTAGGAGTCCTGACAGTGTTATACACTATGTTTTATAGATAGGTTCCTAGGAGCCCTGATAGTATTCTACACTATGTTTTATAGATAGGTTCCTAGGAGCCCTGACAGTATTCTACACTATGTTTTATAGATAGGTTCCTAGGAGCCCTGACAGTGTCATACACTATGTTTTATAGATAGGTTCCTAGGAGCCCTGACAGTGTTCTACACTATGTATTATAGATAGGTTCCTAGGAGCCCTGACAGTGTCATACACTATGTTTTATAGATAGGTTAATAGGAGCCCTGACAGTGTTCTACACTATGTATTATAGATAGGTTACTAGGAGCCCTGACAGGGTTCTACACTATGGTTTATAGATAGGTCCTAGGAGCCCTGACAGTGTTCTACACTATGTTTTATAGACAGGTTCCTAGGAGCCCTGACAGTGTTCTACACTATGTATTATAGATAGGTTCCTAGGAGCCCTGACAGTGTCATACACTATGTTTTATAGATAGGTTCCTAGGAGCCCTGACAGTGTTCTACACTATGTATTATAGATAGGTTACTAGGAGCCCTGACAGGGTTATACACTATGGTTTATAGATAGGTCCTAGGAGCCCTGACAGTGTCTTACACTATGGTTTATAGACAGGTTCCTAGGAGCCCTGACAATGCTCTACACTGTGTTTTACATCATTATATTTGAACAAAAAACAATACGAAAGTGTAAAAAATCCATAAATAGATAACAAGACCATGATAAAATGTCATTAACCAATGACCTTCAAATGGGCAATTTGTATATTATTAAAGCACACTTGGATCTATCTATGTTCTATCACACTATGCAACTACTTTTGTACTGTATCTCCCACCTATAAATGTCTAGACTCCATCCAAAGACATACTTACAGGGAGTTAAGATTGTCAGCCCTATATGTGACTGTGACTGACAATGTCTGTAAAATACGAGATAATAATAATAATAATAATAATAATAATAATATAGTATCTATTTTATCTATCTAAACTATTTGTTTATCCATCTAGTATTTTTTGTTCTATCTATCTATACTAGTTATTTTTTTTGCATTTTCTCTTCTTATCTAGTATCAATATTTCAGTATAGTATCTATTTATCTAACTAGCATTATTCTGTCTAATATCTACAGTCCTATGAAAAAGTTTGGGCACCCCTATTAATCTTAATCATTTTTAGTTCTAAATATTTTGGTGTTTATAACAGCCATTTCAGTTTGATATATCTAATAACTGATGGACACAGTAATATTTCAGGATTGAAATGAGGTTTATTGTACTAACAGAAAATGTGCAATATGCATTAAACCAAAATTTGACCGGTGCAAAAGTATGGGCACCTCAACAGAAAAGTGACATTAATATTTAGTAGATCCTCCTTTTGCAAAGATAACAGCCTCTAGTCGCTTCCTGTAGCTTTTAATCAGTTCCTGGATCCTGGATAAAGGTATTTTGGACAAACAATTCAAGTTCAGTTAAGTTAGATGGTCGCCGAGCATGGACAGCCCGCTTCAAATCATCCCACAGATGTTCAATGATATTCAGGTCTGGGGACTGGGATGGCCATTCCAGAACATTGTAATTGTTCCTCTGCATGAATGCCTGAGGATTTGGAGCGGTGTTTTGGATCATTGTCTTGCTGAAATATCCATCCCCGGCGTAACTTCAACTTCGTCACTGATTCTTGAACATTATTCTCAAGAATCTGCTGATACTGAGTGGAATCCATGCGACCCTCAACTTTAACAAGATTCCCAGTGCCGGCATTGGCCACACAGCCCCAAAGCATGATGGAACCTCCACCAAATTTTACAGTGGGTAGCATGTGTTTTTCTTGGAATGCTGTTTCTTTTTGGACGCCATGCATAACGCCTTTTTTTATAACCAAACAACTCAATTTTTGTTTCCAAAATGAAGCTGCCTTGTCCAAATGTGCTTTTTCATACCTCAGGCAACTCTATTTGTAGCGTGCTTGCAGAAACGGCTTCTTTCTCATCACTCTCCCATACAGCTTCTATTTGTGCAAAGTGCGCTGTATAGTTGACCGATGCACAGTGACACCATCTGCAGCAAGATGATGCTGCAGCTCTTTGGAGGTGGTCTGTGGATTGTCCTTGACTGTTCTCACCATTCTTCTTCTCTGCCTTTCTGATATTTTTCTTGGCCTGCCACTTCTGGGCTTAACAAGAACTGTCCCTGTGGTCTTCCATTTCCTTACTATGTTCCTCACAGTGGAAACTGACAGGTTAAATCTCTGAGACAACTTTTTGTATCCTTCCCCTGAACAACCATGTTGAACAATCTTTGTTTTCAGATCATTTGAGAGTTGTTTTGAGTAGCCCATGATGCCACTCTTCAGAGGAGATTCAAATAGGAGATCAACTTGCAATTGGCCACCTTAAATACCTTTTCTTATGATTGGATACATCTGGCTATGAAGTTCAAAGCTCACTGAGGTTACAAAACCAATTTTGTGCTTCAGTAAGTCAGTAAAAAGTAGTTAGGGGAATTCAAATCAATAAAATGATAAGGGTGCCCATACTTTTGCACCGGTCAAATTTTGGTTTAATGCATATTGCACATTTTCTGTTAGTACAATAAACCTCATTTCAATCCTGAAATATTACTGTGTCCATCAGTTATTAGATATATCAAACTGAAATGGCTGTTGCAAACACCAAAATATTTAGAACAAAAAATGATTAAGATTAATAGGGGTGCCCAAACTTTTTCATAGGACTGTATATATCTGTTTTTGGCATTGCATATCTTTCTTTCATCTATTTTCATCGTATTTTTCTATGTAGAATCTTTCCTTCTATTACCTACGTATGGTATACTAGCTGTCAATGTATCTATTCATTTTCTTTCTTTCTTTCTTTCTTTCTTTCTTTCTTTCTTTCTTTCTTTCTTTCTTTCTTTCTTTCTTTCTTTCTCCCATCTATCTATCTATCTATCTATCTATCTATCTATCTATCTATCTATCTATCTATCTATCTATCTATCTATTAGAGATGAGCGAACAGTGTTCTATTGAACTCATGTTCGATCGGATATTAGGCTGTTCGGCATGTTCGAATCGAATCGAACACCGCGTGGTAAAGTGCGCCATTACTCGATTCCCCTCCCACCTTCCCTGGCGCCTTTTTTGCTCCAATAACAGCGCAGGGTAGGTGGGACAGGAACTACGACACCGGTGACGTTGAAAAAAGTAGGCAAAACCCATTGGCTGCCGAAAACATGTCACCTCTAATTTAAAAGAACAGCGACGCCCAGCTTCGCGTCATTCTGAGCTTGCAATTCACCGGGGACGGAGGTTTCCGTCCAGTTAGCTAGGGCTTAGATTCTGGGTAGGCAGGGACAGGCTAGGATAGGAAGGAGAAGACAACCACAACAGCTCTTGTAAGAGCTAAATTCCAGGGAGAAGCTTGTCAGTGTAACGTGGCACTGACGGGCTCAATCGCCGCAACCCAGCTTTCCCAGGATCCTGAATGGAATACAATGACAGTGTATTCCCGTATACCCGATATATACCCCCGATACCCGTTCCAACGGTGTGCCCCCCCACCTTCACCCCAGAAATACCCTGCAAGTCCCCTAGCAATAGAATTGGGGCTATATACACCCACTATTTTTGCTACTGCCATATAGTGCCATTGTCTCACTGGGAATTCAAAGAATATATTGGGCTTACATATAACTTCAATTCCAGGGAGAAGCTTGTCAGTGTAACGTGGCACTGACGGGCTCAATCGCCGCAACCCAGCTTTCCCAGGATCCTGAATGGAACACACTGACAGTGTATTCCCGTATACCCCATATATACACCCCAAATCCCCGTTCCAACGGTGTGCCCCCCCCCCACCTTCACCTCAGAAATACCCTGCAAGTCCCCTAGCAATAGAATTGGGGCTATATACACCCACAATTTTTGCTACTGGTATATAGTGCCATTGTCTCACTGGGAATTCAAAGAATATATGCACCCACAATTTTTGCTACTGCTATATAGTGCCATTGTCTGACTGGGAATTCAAAGAATATATGGGGGTTACGTGCACCCACAATTTTTGCTACTGCTATACAGTGCCATTGTCTCACTGGGAATTCAAAGAATATATTGGGGTTACGTGCACCCACAATTTTTGCTACTGGTATATAGTGCCATTGTCTGACTGGGAATTCAAAGAATATATTGGGGTTACAAATACCCTCATTTCTTGCTACTGGTATATAGTGCCATTGTCTGACTGGGAATTCAAAGAATATATTGGGGTTATGTGCACCCACAATTTTTGCTACTGGTATATAGTGCCAGTTTCTGACTGGGAATTCAAAGAATATATTGGGGTTATGTGCACCCACAATTTTTGCTACTGCTATATAGTGCCAGTTTCTGACTGGGAATTCAAAGAATATATGGGGGTTACGTGCACCCACAATTTTTGCTACTGGTATACAGTGCCATTGTCTCACTGGGAATTCAAAGAATATATGGGGGTTACGTGCACCCACAATTTTTGCTACTGCTATACAGTGCCATTGTCTGACTGGGAATTCAAAGAATATATTGGGGTTACGTGCACCCACAATTTTTGCTACTGCTATATAGTGCCATTGTCTCACTGGGAATTCAAAGAATATATGGGGGTTACGTGCACCCACAATTTTTGCTACTGCTATACAGTGCCATTGTCTCACTGGGAATTCAAAGAATATATTGGGGTTACGTGCACCCACAATTTTTGCTACTGGTAGATAGTGCCATTGTCTCACTGGGAATTCCACAAATAATTTGGGGATTCATTCACCCTACATCTCAGGCTCTTGCCATATTCACCCAGGTTGTCAGTGCTGCACCAGCTCGTTCCCAGACAGCTCGGCCCGAAAAACACGTTACCTATATAGAGGATTTGGACAATGAAGACAACATGTTCTAAATCTAATGTCTGCACCTTCTCCAGAATTAAAATAAAGGCAGCGTTTAACTTTCAAATAGCACTGCACAAAGGAAGATCTTATCAGCTTGTCTCATGACATGCTACTGAAAAGTGTCATTTGTGTATCTTAATGTAAATATAGTTGTATAAGCTTTTTGGGTTTTAGGCACTGCCAAGTTATTTATTACCACCCGCTCCCTTATAATGATGATGACGCCAAAGTCACTGTGGGTGTTCAGAGCTCACAGCTTTGGTTGACATTTGTCTTGCTCTCTGTCGGTACCAGCTGTCTTTTTGGATACCGTAAAGTTATGTTGACTTTATTAACAGCTATAGAAGCTTTAGCCAGGTTGTGACGGTGTGTAACCCTAACAACACTAAGTGGGATGCACATTAATAGTCAGTCTATGTACGCTAAACGTATCACTGAAGTAATTTTTTTTCCCTCTCCCCTAATATAAGAAAGGAACAGACATTAGACCTAGACCGGGTTTCGAGGCTTGTAAAAATCCAGTATTATTTGTTCTTCATGATGTGAAATATGTGTTGAAAAGCAACCCAAGATGAAGTCAGCCATGTGTGCCAGTGTGTTACTTGGCATGCCTTTGCTGGCCCCAACTGTAAGGGTCACTCTCCATTTCCTCCATTTTCCACTCCCCTTCACACCATTTGTGGTGAAGCAATGGGATGCACTGAAGTGCACCCTCTAGCCTCGTGTGGGACAGGGACATCAGATGCCACTCCAACCCCCTCGTCTTCCTCCGCCAGCCAATGGTGCGAAGATGAGAGGAGTGTGCTCTGAATGTTTTCTGCCTAGCAGAGGCTAGTTCTCACTTACGAAAATGGCCCCACTTTGACCTGTATATCAGGCACAATGGTGTAGGTTTCAAAGAAACATGGCACCAACAAGTTGGAAAACGTGGGCCATGCGTGGACTGTGTTTGAGTCTGGCAAGCTCCAGATCTGCTACCAGGTTCCAGCCATTATCACAGGCGCAAAAATGCCAGGCCCCAGGTGTAGCAGGGGAAAAAAAATGCCATCTCAGCCAGGATGGCATCCCTGACCTCGGAGGCACTGTGCTGTCTGTCCCCCAAGCTGATCAGTTTCAGCACGGCCTGCTGACATCTCCCCATGCCAGTGTTACAGTGTTTTCCGCTAGTAGCTGGGGTGGGGGTTGCAGCATCGTAGGGTTTCAGTCTACTCCTGCCATGAATTTTGGCCTGGGAGAGGAGATAGGCCACCCCAGTTTGCACCCGGGGACCAGACTCCACCACATTCACCCTGCCTGTCATTAAAGATAAGCACTGCAGCATCCCTGACCACAGGCGCTTGTCCATGTGTCGGTGGTCAAGTGGACCTTGCAGCAAAGCGCAGAGCTCTGGGCCCGACTGATGTTATGGGACACATGCAGGCGCAAGGCAGGGACAGCACACCAAGAGAAGTAGTAACGGCTAGGCCCAGCAATAGGGAGGTGCCCCAGCTGCCATCTGCTGACGGAAGGCCTGGGTCTCCAGAAGCATAAACAAACACCAACATCTCCAGGGCCAGCAGTTTATCGATGAGGCTGTTAAAGGCTTGGGCATGGGGGTGGGTTGTGTTGTACTTCTGCCTGCAATGAAAAGCTTGGGAAATGTGGAGTGGCTGGGAAGAGGCGCATGATGGTGCAGGCCAAAAGGGCGCATGAGGGTGAACTCCCCAATGTGTCAGAGATAGGTGTCCTTGCATCATATACTTGCACCATATTTGGCTTTGGAAGTTAATTTTGTGCCAAAAAGTGGTTAAGACAGCGATCCCTCAGCTACTCCCGTTACACTGTCTAGTGAAATTACCATCTTTGGAAGTGGACCACCACTTGTAAGATCTCAAAGGAAGCAGGCAAGAGATGTGCAGTGCAGAAAAAAAGATGAGAAAATAAGTGTAGGCTGTAGAGCACAGAGGGATCGGAGAGGACAGAGCTGGTGTCGGCCAGGTATTCCCACAACATGCGCCTATACTTGTCCCTCCTGGTGACACTAGGCCCCTGAGTGGCAGTAATTTGTCCAGGGGGGCCATTAACGTGTTCCAGACCTAGGAATAAGTCTTCCAACAGGGTAGAGTTTTGCATGCCTTTGCTTCTACCCACTGTTTTTGCTGCTTAGCTTCCCTCCACATCTACACTGCTTTCACCCCTAAACATCACCCCAGTTTATGCCTTTGCTTCTACCCACTGTTTTTGCTGCTTAGCTTCCCTCCACATCTACACTGCTTTCACCCCTAAACATCACCCCAGTTTATGCCTTTGTTTCTACCCTGTTTTTTTTTGTTGAATTAGCTTCCCTCCACATCTACACTGCTTTAGCCCCTAAACATCACCCCAGTTTATGCCTTTGCTTCTACCCAGGTTTTTTGTTGATTTAGCTTCCCTCTACATCTACACTGCTTTAGCCCCTAGACATCACCCCTGTCCATGTGGGGTCGGTGGCCTCGTCATCCACCAACTCCTCTTCCAATTGCGCATTGGCCCCTTACTGCAAACCGTACATGACCACAGCTTGCCCTGATGGCAACTGTGTCTCATGATCCCCACTTAGGTCCAGACAAGTCGGTGGCGGGTCCAAAACCCCAAAATTGGAAGGAAATGGCGGATGCTGCAGTATTACTAACACCTGTTCCTGGTGCTCGGGCCTGGTCTGTGTTGTACCCTGCACCCTGCTTAACGCAGCTGCCATATCCGAAGTTGTGCTGAGCGCATGCTAATGTTTCGTGTCCAGTGCAATGGATGGGATGGGATTTCACATAAGTCTGCCACCCATGGCCACTCATGGTTGAGCAACTGAGGGAGTTGACTTTGACGAACCCGAGGCTTTTGGAGTTGGAACTACATCAAAGGTCTGTGCTGCTCACACACTCTGCTCAACACATGATATGTTTAGTGCCAGCAGTGTGGAGACGTCGCACAACAGCCGTTGTTCCAGCAGGTACAGGCGTTGTAGGAGTGCATAGAGGCTAGCAGCGGCAACTATAGACTTTAAAAACTATCCGCACAAGCGCCACACTTTCACCAGTAGCTCAGGAACATTGGGGTACCTTTTTCAAAAGATTAGCAGCAATGAGTTAAAAACGTGGCCCAGGCATGGAATATGTTGCAGGCTGCCAAGCTACAGAGCCAATCCCAGGTTACGGCCATTATCACACATGACAACATGCCTGGGCCCAGGTGCAGTGGCAAAAACCACATTGCCGTCTCATCGAGGATGGCATGACTCACTTTGTAGGCAGTGTGCTGTCTGGCCCCCAAGCTGATGAGCTTCAGCACGGCCCGCTGACGTCTCCCCACACCAGTGTTGCAGCGTTTCCAGCTCGTAGCTGGGGTCAATTTAACAGCGGAGGAGGGTGGTGTTTCAGCCCTCCTCCCAGGAATGTTGTGTGGGGAGACAAGTCAGGCCACCACATTTTGCGACCCGGTCCACGCCTCAACTACATTCAACCACTGTGCCCAAATTGAAAGGTAGCGTCCCTGTCCGCATGCACTTGTCCATTCGTAACTGGTCACATGGAACTTTAGGGCTAAGCGCTGAATTTAGGGACCGCCTCATGTTTGGGGGAAAGTGCTGGTGTGGACGGCACAGTGCGGTGGCGCAGTAGACACTCTGCCCAAAAAGGGCAGAGTGTCCCCCAGCCGGGATTCCAACATCTCCTGGGCCAGATTTCTTGAGATGAGGCCGTTGAAGCCTTGGGCATGTGGGTGGGTTGCGCTGTACTTTAGCATGAAATGAAAGGCTTGGGAGATGGGGAGTTGCTGGGAAGAGGCGCATGATGGCGCGGGCAAAAGGAGAAATGGCAGGAAAAGGTGAGGATAAGGGTGAACTCCCCAAAGTGTCAGAGGCAGATGTGGAGGTGTCCTGGCTGCTGGTCTGGACTGCAGCGCCAGCCCTGTCAACAGTGGAAGAGGCAGTGGCCGCCAGGCCAAACGACGATTATCCTGCGCTTGCTCTCACCCACTGAGCCCAGGGCTTGCCTTCCAAATGATGGCACCCGCAAGAGGTGGTGAGATTCCTCTCCGCAGATCTCCAAACCATCTTGGACTTGCAAATTGCACTAAATTTGTCATGTAACTGACATGTATATGATGAGTCTATCCATTGTCTGTTCATTTTGGTGAAAGTCAGCCTGTCAGCTGACAGACAGCTGTGCTTGTCAGTGATGATGCCACCGGCTGCTTGTACCCCCAGTTTTTGCTGCTTAGCTTGCCTCCACATCCACACTGCTTTTGCCCCTACACATCACCCCTATCCATGCCTGTGCCTCTAGCCATAAGTCTGCCACCCATGGAAACTCATGGTGCAGAAAGTGAGGGAGCTGACTCTGAGGAACCCTTGGGTTTTGTAGCTGGTACTCCATCAAAGGTCTCTGCTGCTCACACACCCTGCTGAACATACGGTATCTAGGGTTAGAGCGTGTGGTGACCTTGCACAACAGTAGGTGCTTCAGGCAGATGTAGGCCTTGCTGGAGTGTATTGCGGCTAGCTCCAGGTACTGTAGACTTGGGAAAGTGGGTGTCCAAGTGCCGCACTTTCACCCTTAGCTCAGCTAATTTGGGGTATGTTTTTAAAAATCATTGCACCACTACATTGAACACGTGGGCCAGGCATGGAACGTGTTGGAGGCTGGCAAGCTCCAGAGCCCTCCAACAAGACAAAAAAGCCTGGCCCCAGGGGCAGCGGGGATAAACAAATTGCCATCTCATCCAGGATGGCATCCCTGACCTCAGAGGCAGTGTGCTGTCCGTCTCCCAAGCTGATGAGCTTCAGCCCAGCCTGCTGACGTCTCCCCACACCAGTGTTGCAGCGTTTTCAGCTCGTAGCTGGGGTCAATCTAACAGCGGAGGAGGAGGAGGGTGGTGTATCAGCCCTCCTCCCAGGAATGTTTTGTGGGGAGACAAGTCAGGAAAATTCTTGAAACAGGGGAGAGTTTTGCATCTTTGCCCTTGCTGCCTATGGACATCCCTTTGCCTCTAGCCACCATTTTCCCTGCTTTGCTTGCCTCCACATCCACACTGCTTTTGCCCCTAGACATCACCCCAGTCCATGCCTTAGCTTGTACCCCCAGTTTTTCCTGCTTAGCTTGCCTCCACATCCACACTGCTTTTGCCCCTAGACATCACCCTAGTCCATGCCTTAGCTTGTACCCCCAGTTTTTCCTGCTTAGCTTGCCTCCACATCCACACTGCTTTTGCCCCTAGACATCATCCCTATCCATGCCTCTGCCCCTAGCCATAACTCTGCCACCCCTGGAAACTCATGGTGCAGAAACTTTGGTTGCTGACTTTGAGGAACCCTTGGGTTTTGTAGATGGAACTCCATCAAAGGTCTGTGCAGCTCACACACCCTGCTCAAGATATGGTATTGTAGGGTTTCAGCGTGTGTGAATGACGGACAACAGCCTGTGTTTGGACAGATGTAGGCCTTGCTAGAGTGTTTTTAGGCTAGCAGCGACTCCTGTGCACTTGCAAAAGTGGGCGCACAAGCGCCGCATTTTCAACAGTAGCTTCGGTACATTTGGGTATGTTTTAAAAAAACTTTGCACCACTAGGTTAGACGTGGGCCAAACATGGAACGTGTTGGAGGCTGGCAAGCTCCAGAGCCGCTACCAGGTTCCAGCCATTATCACAGGCGTAAAAATGCCAGGCCCCAGGTGTAGCAGGGAAAAAAAAATGCCATCTCAGCCAGGATGGCATCCCTGACCTCGGAGGCACTGTGCTGTCTGTCCCCCAAGCTGATGAGCTTCAGCACCGCCTGCTGACATCTCCCCACACCAGTGTTTTAGCGTTTGCCGCTAGTAGCTGTGGTGGAGGTTGCAGCGTCGTAGGGTTTCAGTCTACTCCTGCCATGAATTTTGGCCTGGGAGAGGAGATAGGCCACCCCAGTTTGCACCCGGGGAACAGACTCCACCACATTCACCCTGCCTGTCATTAAAGATAAGCACTGCAGCATCCCTGACCACAGGCGCTTGTCCAAGTGTCGGTGGTCAAGTGGACCTTGCAGCAAAGCGCGGAACTAAGGGCCCACCTGATGTTGAGTGACACGTGCTGGTGCAAGGCGGGGACGCCACACCGGGAGAAGTAGTAACGGCTAGGGACGGCATAGTGAGGTGCCACAGTTGCCATCAGGTCCGGGAAGGCGGGAGTTTCAACAAGCCGGAACGCCAACCTCTCCTGGGCCAGCAGTTTAGCGATGTTGGCGTTCTAGGCTTGCGTGGGTGGGTGGTTAGCGGTGTATTTCTGCCGGCGCTCCAATGTCTGAGAGATGGTGGGTTGTTGTAAAGAAGCGCCTGATGGTGCCTTTGATGGTGCAGGAGAAGGAGATAAGACAGAAACAGGGGAGGATGAGGGAGAAGTCAACAAAGTGGCGGAGGCAGATGAAGTGATGTCCTGGCTCGTCCTCTGGAGTGCATCGCCAGCACTGTGAGCAGAGGCAGTGGCATGAACGGCGGGCGACGTTTGTCCTGCCGTTGCTGCCTGCCACTGATTCCATTGCTTGGATTCCAAATGACGGTGCATTGAAGTGGTGGACAGGTTGCTCTTCTCAGGGCCCCTACTCGATTTCGAGAGGCAAATTGTGTAGACGACACTATATCTGTCCTCGGCGCATTCCTTGAAAAAACTCTACACCTTCAAGAAACGTGCCCTCGATGGGGGAGTTTTTCTGGGCTGGGTACAAAAGGGAACATCTTCGGACATTCCGGGTCTGGCCTGGCTTCGGCAAAGCAGCTGACCTCTGCCTCTGGACATGTCTCTGCCTCTAGCTACCCTTTTTGGTGCTGCACCTGCCTCAACATCCACACTACTTTCCCAGTTTGACATCCGCCTTGTCCAGGTGGGGTCGGTGTCCTCGTCGTCCACCACCTCCTCTTCCAACTCCTGTCTCGCCTCCTCCTCCTGCACAATGCGCATGTCAACTGGCTGCCCTGACAGCAACTGCGTCTCATCGTCGTCGATGAGGGTGGGTTGCTGGTCATCCGCCACCAAATCGACCGGAGATGGAATGGAGGAGACTCTAGTGTTTGAGCATCTGGACACAGATACTCGTCTGTTAGGTCCGTGGAATCGCGAAATGGAGGGGCAGGTTGCGGTACAGTCAAAGGAAGGGAGAACAGCTCTGGGGAGCAGGGACAGTTGGGGTTATTGTTCTGGGAAGATTGGGAATTTTGGGTGGAAGGAGGACAAGACTGTTGGGTAAGAGGAGGTAGAGGCTGACTGGCTGGTGGACAATGTGCTTTAAGCGTTATCCGACAGCCATTGCAAGACCTGTTCCTGGTTCTGGGGCCTACTAATCTTTGTACCATTCAGCCTAGTTAATGTGGAACTTTTGTGCAAAGCGCAGAACTTAGGGCCCGCCTGATGTTAAGGGACACACGCTGGTACAAGGCTCAACTCACCCTAAGTGCCAAAAACACTGCTGGTGCAAGGCTCTACTCATGCCAAGGGCCTCAATCTCTGCTGGTAGCTCAGCTTAAGGTCCTGTAACTTTGTTTGGAAGGGCTCATGTTAAGGGCTAGAAAAGTGAATTTTGGAAGGTCTTACCACATCACACACACACACACACACACACACACACACACACACTCAAAATGACAGTTAAGGGTGAGGGCTTTTGGAATTCCCATTGCCTATTCCATTTGTGGTTGTCATGGGGAACGTGATTTAAAGGGGTGGTTGTTACTGTTTGTTGAGCTTAAATTGGGGTTTGTGTCCATCCATTTGGGGAGTAAAGAAGGTTTCCAGGTATTTTCCCACTTTGATAGAGGTTTTTTTGAATGTGGAAAGTGTGTAGTTGTTAGGCAGTGATGTTGGGGTAATAGAGGGTCTTTGGTGTGTTAGATGCCCCCAGACATGCTTCCCCTGCTGTCCCAGTGTCATTCCAGAGGTGTTGGCATCATTTCCTGGGGTGTCATAGTGGACTTGGTGACCCTCCAGACACGGATTTGGGTTTCCCCCTTAACGAGTATCTGTTCCCCATAGACTATAATGGGGTTCGAAACCCGTTCGAACACACGAACATTGAGCGGCTGTTCGAATCGAATTTCGAACCTCGAACATTTTAGTGTTCGCTCATCTCTACTATCTATCTATCTATCTATCTATCTATCTATCTATCTATCTATCTATCTATCTAAATATCTATCTATCTAATCAAAGCAGAAACCGGCAAAAAAGTCAGTGATTTATTCCCAGATACAACTTTTCGGTTCACAGACTGGGACCTTTCTCAAGCTATCTCCTATCTATCTATTTATCTATCTATCTAACACAGTAACTATGTGAATACTGTATGTTCTACTGTATTCACTATCTATTTAGTATATATTTGCCTAGTATCTTAATATCTAATATCTATCTATCTACTGTATAGAATCTATCTATCTATCTATCTATCTATCTATCTATCTATATCTTTCTATTTTTCTCTATCTATCTATCTATCTATCTATCTATCTATCTATCTATCTATCTATCCATCCATCCATCCATCTATCCATCCATCTCTTATCTATCTATCTATCTATCTATCTATCTATCTATCTATCTATCTATCTCTCCATCTATCTATGTGTGTCTTCCGCCAGCAGTCTCTTCTTGTGTCAGTTCTTGTGCCAGTAGTCGGTAGTCCTGTGATGCCATGTAAGAGCCCATGCCTGTGCCTGCCCTTGATGGATGTTGGGCAGCGCTGGGCACCTCCTCCTCCAGGCTGACACATGTGCACATGCTCATAAGAACACACGCTTCTCAACTAGCCACTTAATTACAATGCAGATGTAATCCAGAAGCTCGATGAATCAATGCCACCACTGGCCACATCTGCATTCCTGTGTATGTGCTGCAGTTACGGGGACGGTAAGGTGCTCCATCCATCTACTGCTGCCATGCTATTCCCTCTTGGATGTATCCTCCATAGCTCAGCCTCTCCGCCTGCATCCAGCCTCCCCCTCTCCTTCTCTTTTGTTTTGCTCCTCTTTATTTCCCTGTCTCCTTCCTCTCCGCTCCCCAGGATCTCGCTGCCTCTCACATGAATGTCTCACTGGCTGGTGATGTATTAGTATTCAGTCCATGTCCATCCCAGCTTTACAAATGCTCTGCAGCATCACAAGGGATGGCAGCACAGTAGAGGAAGGATGCAGTGCTTGCACCTCCAGCCTGCCATGAAGACCATGTGCTAATTAGGAATCTTCTCTCCTCTCTGAGTCAGAGCTTTTCTCTTTGTGTCTGAGCTATAATTAAAAGCCGAAAAGCAGCAGAATCCAAGGTGCCGAAGCCTCTGATTCCTCTTTTTTTCTGTCTCTTGGTCTGCAGATCCCTGTCATCCTGTGACCTGCATCCAGCCAAGCTCCTGGAGATCCACAGAACATTGCGGAGGAGACGCTCTCACTGGATTCTTGCCATGGACTGAAGGCCTTGAGAACCTCGACGTCAGTGTAAGTGGAGCTTCCATGTCCTGTGGTGACATTTCCACTTTGACAAGCTATAGATTGGATGTTTTGGCATCGCCAGTGATGTGTGAAATGGCGGGGGGGAGTGGAAAGGTCATGATATGTCAGATATAATGTCTCTAAATGCTGATGGTATGTGTATCGTTGTGTTAACAAGCTCTTAGCCATCCGATGGTGAAGACCCATAGTGCTGGGAGACAGGTTGCTTGCCAGGAGGGAAGGTGTCAAGCTTTTGGTATAGGTCTCCATGCATGTGGTCAATCCAGTAGACAAGACAACTGCATTTGAGATATAGACTATTGTGTCTTAGGGTATCAGGAAACTAAGAAGAAGAATTTAGGACTGGGTCCATGTAGATTGAGGCCTTGTTCCTCAAAGAACCTCTAGAGATACCATGATGTTCTGTGTTAACTCCTGGACCGGACATGTGAATGTGGTGTACAGGCATCCAACAAATCTTGGGCACCAGGAACGTTGGCATCATGGCTCCTGGGAGTTGTCATCCTTACTTTACTGTAACACAGTGATCACCTTGAAGCTTTAAGGCCTGGTGACAACTTTCTGACTGATGCAGGGAAAGTACTGTCTATAATCTATAGGACTATCCATTGGGACAGGCACAAATCGGGGAACTTTATGGGTCCAGCCAGGAATTGCTGATTTTGTTTGCATCGTGGTCCTATGGAGAGGTCTATAGTGTGTAAACTAGGCAGAGCTGTGCAAACTGGTAAAAGACGATGGTCTGCTGACATGTCTCCTGTCAGTACACCTGCACACTGTAGACAGGTGTGATGATATACGGCACTGTAAGCTGTTGGCTGCTCTTTGACATTTTCGCAGTTGGATTGCGTTGATGTAATTACCTAAAATAATCGATCACAATCTCTGAGCTGATTCTGTGTTGGCCGCAGCAGCACATCTACATTAACCGGCCATTGACATTGCAGATTGTGAAAATAGAGTCCCCAATATCGGCTACTTAGTTTCCTGAAAATCTGACCTTGTTGTAAAAAGCTGCTGTTGTAATTTCTCATCTTTATACAAACCTTGTCTGAAGTCACAAACTGAACCCCAAGAAACTCAACTTACTATAGATCACAAATGATCACAATCACATTGTGCATGCAATAGATCATAATCTTGTGGAGGAAATCACAAGCAGGTCAATGCGACTGTGGCCACCCCTGGTTGGCAAAAGAGAACATTGTTACTGTGCACAGAACTCTGACTAGCACAGGAGATCACACTCAGATCACTATGACAGTGTACAGACCTCTGACTTGTACTGTGAATCACAATCATATCACTGTGACTGTTCACAGACCTCTGACTTGTATTGTGAATCACACTCAGACCCCTGTGACAATGCACAGACCTCTATCTTGTACTGTGAATCACAATCATATCACACTAACAGCACACAGACCTCTGACTTGTACTGTGAATCACAATCATATCACTGTGACCGTGCACAGACCTCTGACTTGTATTGTGAATCACACTCAGATCATGGTGACAATGTACAGACCTCTGACTTGTACTGTGAATCACAATCATATCACTGTGACCGTTCACAGACCTCTGACTTGTACTGTGAATCACAATCATATCACTGTGACTGTTCACAGACCTCTGACTTGTATTGTGAATCACACTCAGACCCCTGTGACAATGCACAGACCTCTATCTTGTACTGTGAATCACAATCATATCACACTAACAGCACACAGACCTCTGACTTGTACTGTGAATCACAATCATATCACTGTGACCGTGCACAGACCTCTGACTTGTACTGTGAATCACAATCATATCACTGTGACCGTTCACAGACCTCTGACTTGTACTGTGAATCACAATCATATCACACTAACAGCACACAGACCTCTGACTTGTACTGTGAATCACAATCATATCACACTAACAGCACACAGACCTCTGACTTGTACTGTGAATCACAATCATATCACTGTGACCGTGCACAGACCTCTGACTTGTACTGTGAATCACAATCATATCACTGTGACCGTGCACAGACCTCTGACTTGTACTGTGAATCACACTCAGATCATGGTGACAATGTACAGACCTCTGATTTGTACTGCGAAGCCCTCAGATCATTGTGACAGTGCACAGACCTCTGACTTGTACTGTGAATCACAATCACATCACTGTGACCATTCACAGACCTCTGACTTGTACTGTGAATCACAATCATATCACACTAACAGCACACAGACCTCTGACTTGTACTGTGAATCACAATCATATCACACTAACAGCACACAGACCTCTGACTTGTATTGTGAATCACAATCATATCACTGTGACCGTTCACAGACCTCTGACTTGTACTGTGAATCACAATCATATCACTGTGACCGTTCACAGACCTCTGACTTGTACTGTGAATCACAATCATATCACACTAACAGCACACAGACCTCTGACTTGTACTGTGAATCACAATCATATCACACTAACAGCACACAGACCTCTGACTTGTACTGTGAATCACAATCATATCACTGTGACCGTGCACAGACCTCTGACTTGTTAAGTGAATCACACTAAGATCACGGTGACAAGTGCACAGACCTCTGACTTGTATTGTGAATCACACTAAGATCACGGTGACAAGTGCACAGACCTCTGACTTGTATTGTGAATCACAATCATATCACAGTAACAGTGTACAGACCTCTGACTTTTACTGTGAATCACACTCAGATCACTGTGACAGCGCACAGACCTCTGACTTGTTAAGTGAATCACAATCATCACTGTGTATGATACTGTCAACTGATAACTTGTACTAGAGATGAGATCACAATTACAATCACTCTCAGATTATTGTCACTGTGTAAAGACCTTTGACTTCAACAGGACAAAGCAATCAGATATCATTTTGTACAGTTCTGTGAAAAGATAAAGCTAACATCTCAGTGTGTGCGGGCTCAGGGCTTGTAGAGGAGATTACAATCAGGTGACTGTGTATACACCTGTATAGGACTTGTATAGATGACACTTAGACATTTGTACAGATGTCTGATTTGCACACCAGATCACACTCGTGTTTTATACTGCAGATTATAGTGAGATGACTGAGACTACGTACAGGTTCATGATATGTACATGATATTACAATCAGATGACTATAGATGAGATTACACTCTGGTGAATATGGTTGTGATCAGGCCTCTGATTTACACTGGAGATTACAGTCAGATTAACATAACTGTTTACAGACCTGTACCTTGTACTAGAGATTACACTCAGATTACTGTGACTATGTACAGACATCTGATTTACAGGAGATTATTCTCAGATGAATAGAACTGTTAACAGACCACTGATTTCTAATGGAGATTATACTCAGATGAATAGCACTGTTTACAGACCTCTGACTTGTACTGGGGATTACACTAAGATTACTGTCCCTATGTACCGACCTCTGATTTGTATTGGGGATTACACTCAGATTACTGTGACTATGTACAGACCTCTGATTTACAGATTATACTCACATGAATAGAACTGTTAACAGACCACTGATTTATACGTCAGATTATACTGACATTATCGTCCCTATGTACCGACCTCTGATTTGTATTGGGGATTACACTCAGATTACTGTGACTGTGTACAGATTTTTGGTTTACAGATTATACTCAGATGAATAGAACTGTTAACAGACTTCTGATTTATACGTGAGATTATGGTGAGATTACTGTCATAATGTACAGACCTCTGATTTACAGATCGCACTGGACTATGGCTGTGACCAGACTTCTGACATGTACTGGAGATTACACTCAGATTACTGTGACTACATACAAGACATTCATAGAACTGTGACACCTTATATATTGCATACAGGTAACTGTATACATATGTGGAATTGGACAGAAGACGACGCTCAGATCTATGACTATATACAGACTTGTAAATGTGCCGTAGGTCATGACTTGTACATGAGTTCTCATCTGAACAGGGATATTGCTAGAGTCCATAAAGATTCATAGTATGTACTCTCTACACATTATTACTGCCATTTGTACCCCCATACAGTAGTAATGTCTTCTATCAAACCCCGATACGCTAGTTACATCCTCCTTTAGGTTCCCACACAGAGCGAATATCCCTTTTGAAGCCGCTGCATAGTAGTACTCCAGGTTTGTGTCCCCCACACAATAATAGGAAACCTTTGTGCCATTATACAGTAGCAATCCACCATAGTGCTCTCACACAGTAGTCTTTCACCATTTAGCACTAATATAGTAGTAGTTCACCATAATGTTCTCAAGCAGTAGCAGTTCACCTTCTAGCCCCCAATACAGTAGTAGTCCACCATAGTGCTCTTACACAGTAGTAGGTCACCTTCTAGCCCCCAATACAGTAGTAGTCCATCATAGTGCTCTTACACAGTAGTAGGTCACCTTCTAGCCCCCAATACAGTAGTAGTCCACCATAGTGCTCTTACACAGTAGTAGGTCACCTTCTAGCCCCCAATACAGTAGTAGTCCATCATAGTGCTCTTACACAGTAGTAGGTCACCTTCTAGCCCCCAATACAGTAGTAGTCCACCATAGTGCTCTTACACAGTAGTAGGTCACCTTCTAACCCCCAATACAGTAGTAGGCCACCATAGTGCTCTTACACAGTAGTAGGTCACCTTCTAGCCCCCAATACAGTAGTAGTCCACCATAGTGCTCTTACACAGTAGTAGGTCACCTTCTAGCCCCCAATACAGTAGTAGTCCACCATAGTGCTCTTACACAGTAGTAGGTCACCTTCTAGCCCCCAATACAGTAGTAGTCCACCATAGTGCTCTTACACAGTAGTAGGTCACCTTCTAGCCCCCAATACAGTAGTAGTCCACCATAGTGCTCTTACACAGTAGTAGGTCACCTTCTAGCCCCCAATACAGTAGTAGTCCATCACAGTGCTCTTACACAGTAGTAGTTCACTATTTAGCCCCCAATACAATAGTAGTCCATTTTTGTGCCCCCCTCCAAAGTACTTGTCCTCTTCTCTGCTCCCCTCTAGAAGTTACAGTCATGAGAAAAACAAAGTCCACCCTCTATGAATTCTGTGATTTTATGCATCAGGACATAATAAGAAACTTCTGGTCCTCAGAAGGTTGTAAAATGAGCTAAATACCGCCTTAGCAGAAGAACAACACGCAACATATTACACTTGGTCACTAAATATTTTACCAAAAAAGAAGCCCACAAGTCTTGCCATAGATGAATAGTTTGTAGAACCAGTTTTTGCAGCAATAACTTGTAGTAATGGTTTTCTGTAGGACTTTGGCAGTCTCACCACAGCATTTCACTTGGGTTGAGGTCCGGACTTTGACTGGGGCCATTACAACACCTTGGTTCTTATGTTTTCCTGCCATTTTGTTGTAGATTTGTTGGTGTGCTTCAGATCATGACCCAGTTTGGGCTAAGCTTTAGTTGTTGGCCTCACACTTGACTCTAGTATAATATGGTATATACTGTAGAGGAGTTCATGGTTGACCCAATGACTGCGAGGTGGGCCTGTGGCTGGAAAATAAGCCCAAATCATGACCCTCTAGGCCAGCTGGAGTTGTACATTATGGCCCAAAATTTCCACTTGGGTCTCATCTGTTCAAAGGACATTGTTTCATTTGACATCTGGTTTGTTCAGATGCACCTTAAAGGGGTTGTCTATGGTTTTGTTATAGCCTATCCTTCAGTTCAGCTTTTCAGTGCTGTAATTGATCAATGTACTATACAGTGTACTGAGCCGGAAGCAGACAGCTCTGTTTACTGTAAATAGTCAGGCACAACTCAATGACATCAATGGGAGTTGAGCTGTAGTAACACCACCCAACACCCCACTGATCAGATATATGGCCTATCCTATCAATAGGCCATAGAAAAACCTGTGTGGGCCCTTTAAGACTTTAAGAAAGTGGAATCTATCTCGTAGCAACCCTTCCAAACAAGCCATATGTGTTCAGTACGTTTCTATCTGCACTGTCATGAACATTTAACATGATAACTGAGGTCTGGAGAGTCTGAGAAGTAGCTCTTGGGGGTTTTTTTTGCAATATTTCTGAGCATTGAACGACCTGACCTTGAGGTGAATTTGCTGGGACATTCGCTCCTAGGAAGATTGTTAAGTGTCTTCAATATTTTCCTCTTGTGAATAATCTTTTTCACTGTAGAATGATGGCCTTCAAATACTTTGGAAATGGCCTTCAATAACCCTTCTCAGATTGACGGGCAGCAACAATTGCTTCTCTAAGATCATCGCTGATGGTAATTGGTGACAGGTCACATGCCTGAATGCTCCAGACCAGCAAACTGCCTAAACATCTGCTTTTGTAGAATTTTTTACACTTGCTGATGATGAGTTAATCGTTAATCAAGGACATTGGATTATCAGCTACCTACTTTCTTAAACCTATGGAATAAGTAAGGATATACTTAAAGGGAGTCTATCACCTCCCCCAAGCATGTGGAGCTGCTAGCACCGCATTACTATGAAGAACAACACATAGGTCACTTTTGTAAATTTGGAGAAAAATACCATGCAAATGAGGCAGTTGGTGTGCTGGGGTGCTCAAGTAGGTGGCACTGGAAATGATAGGGGTCTGCTCCAATGGATTAAAGCCTAACCCCCAGTGCACCAATTGGATAAGACTTCAAAGTAATATTTCTCCAAATCTATAGACATGACATACCGTACTTGACACCGGTGTGTTGTATATGACTGTAATGTGCTCACTAACATGGTGGCGGTAGCAGCTGAGTATGCTTGGGTCGGCAGTAGAATTTTCTCACATACTCCTTCTGCATTTTGGCCTAGTTTTTGTTCAATAGATAATGGCATGGTGTAATTTATCATGTGTTGTTCTTCTGAGACTGTATATACCTAATGTGAATACCCTCTAAGGAAGGGAAGTTAAGTAGACCATTTGCTGCACACCAGCAAAGCTCCAGAAGAAGCCTATAGAAGAAGATAGAGGCAAAACCCAAGGATCGGACATGTGAAAGTCTGTCTAAATCTTTGTAGATGTAATGACTACAAGCTTTGACAAATCTTGTAAGAGCGAACCTCTTTTGAAGCCAATTATATGGTGGACAACAATTGGAGCTCACTGGTTTGCACAGTAACTTGTGTTATGGAAGGATGGTGAGAAGTACGGCCAGGAGAATTTGTGTTTGGTACCATTTTTGTAGTGTGTAGTGCCCAAGGCCCTCTCTATTTGAAGGTATCTAAAGACTGTATGTTCCTTTACTATGTCCCGACTAGGGTTGAGCGATTGGGATCGGAATTCCAACCCGATCTTTTCCAGCAGGATCAACCCTCAACTGACTTTTTCCATAGAGAAGCATTGACTAGGTTTGAGGATCGGGATCGGAAAAGATCGAATCCCGATCGGCGATCGAGCAAATTTCACGATCGCGATCGGAATCGGCTGGAAAATGATCGGAAATCGGATTTTGAAATCGATCCTGAAATCTCAAGATCAGATCAACCCTAGTCCCGACATGTAAAACCATAAAATTTAGAGACTGTAAGTCTTTTATACAACTTTCCGCATTAGCAGTGCCAACAATAACTCCTATAACTCCATAGTGTGTGGCTACGGCCTATATGTGTAGCCTTGCACAAGTGGTGTAATACAGTGATGTTATCGTGCCATCCGTGCTAGACCATCAACATCCTCAGCAAGTTTTTGACTTCTCGTAGATAGCAGATCTAAAGAAGCCTGTGGCTTACAATTGTAGATATCAGGACAAAGAACCAATGTGATAGTAAACAGACCTCGGACGTACTAGTACTAGTGATCACATTCAAATCACTATACAGAAATAATACCTCTAAGCCCCTGTGGTAGAATACATTCAGACCACTATGGCTATGTACAGACCCTAGAAATATTAGGGGGAGTTCACACGGAGTAACGTGCTGCGTGATGTGGCACGTATACAGCGTGTGAGACTTTGATCGCCGTATACGCTCCCATTGATTTCAATGGGAGCCTGGATCATATACGCTGCGTTATTTTGCGGCCGCAAAATCACGGCCGCAAAATAACACGGCGTTTATGATCCACGCTCCCATTGAAATCAATGGGAGCGCATACAACCCGCAAAATCTCACACGGCGTATATGTGCCAGGTCACGCGGCACGTTACTCCGTGTGAATGGGCTCTTAGTGTGCAAGAGATCACACCCAGGTCACTATCACTGTGAATTGATCTCTAATGTGGACCATACTCAGGTAAGTGTAATTCTGTGCCAACTCCTGACTTATCCAGGAGGTCATGGTGACATTATACAGAACTAATTTTACAGTATTTGTGAGTATACAGACCTCTGACGTACTAGTGATCACAGTCGGATCACAATTACTACACATAAACCTCTGACGTACTAGTGATCACAGTCGGATCACAATTACTACACATAGACCTCTGACATGTACTAGTGATCACAGTCGGATCACAATTACTACACATAGACCTCTGACATGTACTAGTGATCACACTCAGATCACCGTGATTGTGCACAGATCTCTGCGAGACCCAGTGAAGATCAGGGCGTATTCTCTAAGAGACTGTGACTGTGGCTCTGACCCTCTTGCTGTTGATTTTGGGAATATTTCTGTAACGTCCACAAGCAGACTAGATTGTCTAATGCTTGTGTGTTTGAGGACAACAAGTGGAATAAATCATTCGAGGACACGGGAGCCGTGGGTGTTGGTGTGGCCTGATTTAGTATAGGGAAAGATTAGAATAGCAAATATGGACAATATGTATGTTAGAAACTAGGTTACTGCCTAAAAGCCGGCTTATTTCTTATTGTTACTCTACCGTTTTCCACCATCTATCACATATAATAATCAGACCTGGCCTGTAGGATAGTGATGTACAGTGTCTAGCGTTGCACAATAGTTGTCCATGCTGTGGCACTGTATATGTATGAGAACTACCCTGTCAAAAACAAAGGGGCAGGTTCACAAAAATGCATCAAATATAGGTATAACTGACTGACACCAAATCTATTAACTGTTTTAGACACTCTCTGCTTTTTACTTGGCAAGGGGGAGGGGCTTAGAAAACAGGTGGAGCTTAAGTTGAAAAACGTAAAACTTTTGTTGGAAACTAAGACAACAATTGGTGTAGATGGTCTAACTATATGAAATTCAATTTGTTATATTGTAATACGATCTAGTCTAGGCTTATACTGGTATTAGACGGGACCAGGAAATCTTACCCAGAATGTTTGTGATTCAAAAGAAATTGGATATATTTTCTTAAAGAAACCCTCCAGCAATTGTTGCCTAGATATTGAGCAGCACAGGCAATTTTTGAGTCTGTGTATCATAGGATAGATAACAAAGGGAAAACAGAATATGAACATTAAGATAAGCTGCAGTGCAAAAAGTAAGTATAATATTCAGTAAAAGGGTTACTATACGCTCAGCTGGGGATGGGGGGGGCATTCATAGAAAGATGGGATTGCACTAGAGGACATCTTTAAAGAATAACATATATGCCTTGTGTATGATATATATGTAACAACTTTAACTTGATGCTTAGCAAGTTTAAGGGGTTATCCATGTTATACAAAATAGTAAAATCAGCTGCAAATGGCACAAGACAGAATCCGTACTCACCTCTCCCCTGTAATCCAGTGCTGAGTCTCCGGTGGTTCTCCAGGTCTTTACCTGGATGTGATCACTGCAGACAATCAATGTCCATAGGGATCAAATGAAGTATTAATGGCCTCATGGCTTCTACAATTGCGGCCACAGGGGTTACAACTGCAACTAGGCCCACAGGGAGATGGGGGGCCCGCTACCCAAGCAAGCTGTAGCAGCAGCAGAGTCAGTGTCTCCAGGTTGTCTTCTGTCACCTGCACAATCTACTAGGAGCCACGTCATATTTAGCAGAGAAGTTCCAGCTCTTGTTGTTCTACTTGTATGAGCTTTCCATAATGGATGTGTAAATGTTGTCGTTTGACCTGCAGATTTCTTTGCAATGCGAAGACTACAAACAAACAGTGGAAAAAAACTGCATAATGTCAATGTGAACATTCACTAAATATCTTCATACTGTGCGGCTGTAGCCTAAAAGTCATTTATATTTCTGAATCCAGTGTGGATTTATACACCATGTTACTACTTTTTTGGTAATAGTAAAACATAAAAAGGGGGGTCACCCACTTCCTAATGTCAAATAATATATTTGATCTAGGAGTGTCTGACACCCAGGGCCCTTGCAGATCAGCTGCTTTGGCACTGTGTAGTTAAAAAAAGGCGAGTTACCTACGTTCTAATATTGAAATATTTGTTCTGTGAGTTTCTGACACCCAGGACCCTCGCACACACTCTATAGCGGTAGCTGCACTGCTCACTCACTACACAGTGTGTATTGGAGATTTAAAGTACTGCAGTGTTGCCCTATAGACCTCGGCTGCACGTTGTACAGTTATTGAGTAGTGGGGCTTAAACATTACCACGATTATGATGTATTGTTTCAGCTGATCTGTAGGGGTCCTGGGTGTTGGAACCTCACAGATCTAATATTGATGGTCTATCCTAATGAGAGACCCCTTTAAACACCTTCCTGTATAGGAATACAAACACAGTGCAACGTGCTTTAATGTATCGGGACATAATTAGGGTTGAGCGATCGTGTTTGGAAAAGATCGGATTTCAATCGGAGATCGAGAAAATTTCACAATCGCCATCGGAATTCCGAACACAATCTTTTTAGGTGGGATCGAGATCCGTAATTATTTCCCACAATGCTTTGCTACTGGCCAAGCATTGTAGGAAAAGCTAAGAATGTTAGCCTTCAGACTGAGTATACGCTCCGCTCATTCTGAGCGGAGTGTATACTCAGTGTGAAGGCTCCGCTGCGGTTCCATAAGAATGAATGGAAGCAGCCGGCACACAGCCTTAACCCCCTGCGCGCCGGCTGTGTCCATTCATTCTAATGGGAGACTAGCTAACATCTCTAGTATCTATTTACCTGCGGAGATGGCTGGTCCGGTGCCCGGTGTTCTCGTTCCTCTTCGCCTCGCTGCCCTGTGTGGGCGGGTACAAGGCAGGGAGATGTGACGTCTCCCCTCCCAGTACCCGCCCACACTCTCCTAACCCGCCCACACTCTCCTAACCTGGGAGGCAGGGGCAGCGAAGTGAAGAAAAACAAGAACACCAGGCACCGGACCAGCCATCTCTGCAGGTAAGTGGAGACCAGGGGGGACTAAGTAGCCAGAGGATTAAAAAAAAATCCTCTGGCTACTTAGTGATTTTAAAAAATCACTAGACAGCGTGGATTCTAACAATTAAAGCGTTCAATTGTTAGATTCCATGCTGTGTAGTGAATAGGATTGTTTTTAAAATCTGATCTCCGATTAGTAAATAAATCCCATTGACTTGCATTGGGATCGGAATTGGGATCGAGATCGGGTTCGAATGAAAAATGATGGGAAATCAGATTTCAAAATCGATCCCGAAAAGTTAAGATCAGCTCAACCCTAGACATAATACAAAAACATCTGGTCTTTAGAAGGTCTTAAAATTAAGTAAAAAACATCAACTGAAGAGCCAAACCCATCAGATTCCGCTATGTCATCATTTCTTCATCGTTCTGGAGAAATTTAGTTCCACTTCTCTTTACCACGTTGCTTCATTTCATTGAGATTTTTGGGCTTCAGTTTATACCCCGCTCTCCGAAGGTCCTCTTGGCATACTCCGAATGGTTTGAAGTCTTTGGGCCATTACAACATCTTGATTCCGTTCTTTTTTAGTTATCGTGTTGTACATTTGCTGGTTTGCTTGAGATCATTGTCCTGTTGCATGACCCAGTTTCGGCTAAGTTGTAGTTGGGTACATGGCCTCACATTTGATTCTAGAATAGTTTGATATATAAAGGAGTTTATGGTCGATTAAATGACTTCAAGGTGCCCTGGGCCTGTGGCTTCAAAACAAGTCCAAATCACCACCCCTCCACCACAATGTTTAGACAGCTGGGTGAGGGGTTTGTGCTGATATGTTGTGTTTGGTTTTCACCATACATGGTCTAGTCTGTCCAATGTTCCAGAAGTCTTCAGATGCAACTTTTCAAACTCAAGTTGTGTAGTCATGTTCTTTTTAGAAAGAAGAGACTTTCTCTTGGCAACCCTTAAAAAGAAGTCATATTGGTTCAGTCTCTTTCCAATTGTACTTTCTTGAACTTGAACATTGAACATGATAACTGAGGCATATTGATACTTAGAGGTAGCTTTAATTTCTCTAAACTTTGCATAGTCTAACCTTGGGCTGAGTCTGCAGGGACCTCCACTCCTGTGAAGATTGTCACCTATTGTAAATGTTTTCCAGTTGTATGAAAATGGCCGTATAACCCTTCCCAGAATGATGGGTAAAAACAATTTCTTCTCTGAGATCATTGCTGATGTCTTTCCTCTTTGGCATTCAATTAACACACACTTGAACGCTCCAAACCAGCAAACTGCCAAAACTTCTTCTTTTATAGAGGTGATGAGACTTGCTAATGATAATCAATTAATCAAGGGCATTTGGTTAGAATCGCCAGATTGCTACTTACCCTTTAAACCCCTATTGAAACAGTAAGGGGGCACTTATATTTCCACATACTGCTTCTGCACGGTGTCCTAGTTTGAGCTAAATAATTAATGACTCAATATAATTTGTCACATGTTGTTGTTCATCTGAGGTTGTTTTTTTTTTTTTTTGCCTAATTTTATGTACTTATATGTAAAAACCATAGACTTCAAATAAGGTATACTTAGTTTTGCTCATGATTGTAGCGATTGCACCACTATTGTTCTAGACTACATATCTACAGTATAATGAGATTATATCACTGTTGTGCTGGGTCAGATATCTATATAGAGATTATATCACTGTTGTGCTGGGCCAGATATCTATATAGAGATTATAACACTGTTGTGCTGGGCCAGGTATCTATATAGAGATTATATTACTGTTGTGTTGGGCCAGATCTTTATAGATATTGGACCAGGTGTCTGTATAGAGATTATAACACTTGCTTGGACCAGCTTTCTAGAGATTATAATGTTTTTCTGGATCAGGTTTTTACATAGATATTATGAAACTGTTTTGCTGGATTGGCAAAAGGGGGTCAATTAGAAGGTTTGTTATATTATTTATATATGTAGACATTATTAAAGGGAGTGTCACCAGACCCCAGCATAACAACCCTGCCCAGCAAATAGACAGGTCAGGGTCACCTGCAGCAAATGGTGCTTTTCCCCTGTGAATCGCGGCCTCCATTGCCGACATATCACTGTTTTTGTAAATATGACATTGAGCTCTTTGGAGCAATGGAGATGTTCCCACTTCCCACTATGGGGCAATGACTCATTACTACAAAGAGCCCAATTGCCTATTGACTAAAACTTTTATATCTCCGCAACGGAGACATCTATTCACAAGAGGAAAATACTGTGTGATTCAGGTGACCCCAATCTTTCCATGTGTTGGGTTGATATGCTAGTGACAGACTCCTTATAAAAGCTTGGTCTACCCTAAGACAGATTTTGGGTTAAACATTTATTCTCTGTTCCGGCGAGTCTGAAGATGGAGACTCTCTAAACATTTACAAAGTTCACAAATAACAGCTGGATTATGTTTATGTAAAGCCGCGGGAAGCATTGGGATCTGCCAAAAATGTGTTTAACACAGAGTGACACTGATATAGAAGTGATATCCTCAAACACTGAAATATCTGCTGAGCCCATTGGACAGTCAACTAACAAATGTATCAGATTATAGATTCCCATAGAAGTCTATGGAGAAGTCTCTAGTTCTCTGAAAAATGGATGGTCAGCTCACTGAAGTGTCAGATTACAGCTGCCCATAGAAGAGGAGGGAAAAGGGGGGGAAGAGTTGCACACATATACATGTAGCTGCAGCTAATTGGAAATGTTCTATCTTACCCCAAGTGCTTTATTCATATTAGTATTATTCAGGACTTATAACAATGAAAACGTATTACGATACGATACGAGATTTGTCCTATCCTGCTGGAAAGTCACTGACACTTTTATAATCTAAACTGGAACTTTCATTTGTTCAAAGCAAGGCACCATACTCTTGGTGGTTACTGTCCCTTTAAGTAGTAGAGAACCATAGTGGAGACAGTCTCTAGTTTATGTACACTAACTATGTTTAGTAGACACAGTGGTCCATATTTACAAATTGAAAATGTCCAAAAATGTGCCTCAGCTTCTGTACCCTGCTCGCTACTTTTTTAGACGGTGGGAGGAGAAGGATGTAAATTTAGGCATGTCGGGGGATGAGAGTGCCGAGTCCGTTAGATTTATTATAACTCACACCAAAAATCTATCGTGAGTTAATCCAGAAATCTACGCCGGTTCCTGCCGTTGAGTTCAGACACACTTACATGCACACAAATTATTAAGACGCCAGTTGGGGAATGAATTAAAACGAAGAAACGTCAATTTCAATAAATTCCCTCCGGTGTATAGCAGAAGAGCAGTGGCAGATAACTTGTATAGGATCTGAAGTCAGAATGGCTGAGGGGTTTTTCCTGAACCTTCCATATGACCATGGATAAGCGAGGCTACCCCAGTACATGATTCCTGCCATGATGTTTTTTGCATGGTTGTGCCATGCCGTGGTTCGTCCATGGAGTCACGACTTGTTTCTAGAATCATGGTGACCAGCCATACTGTGTGCGAGTAGCATGCACCAACATTTGCTATCCAGATCACTGTCTCTATGGCTGTCTCTTTCTCTGGAGGTGACCCCACTGAGGGCTTCCAGTTCTAGGACCTGTCTTACTCTTTCTTTTACACTATCCTCACATGGTGGTTGCACAAGCCTTACACCTCTGCAGGCTTGTTCCAGTCATTCCTGGGTCTTTCTCTCTCTCACAGACCACCACATTAGGCCTGGTTCACATCTGCATTCAGTATTCTGTTGAGTGAGTCTGCTTGGAGACCCCCCAAATGGAATACCAAACTCATATGAATGCTCACAGACCACATAGACTATAATGGGGTCTATTTTTTTCTGCACGGTGGTCGCACAGAACATGCAGAGAGTAAAGTAGTTCATAAAGTACTTTCCTGTCCGTATGTCTCGTACAGACACCGTGCAGAAAACACACAGACCCCATTATACTCTATGTGGTCTGGGAGCTTTCATAAGCTCACCACTAGGGTTGAGTGATCGGGATTGGAAAAGATCGGATCCTGATCGGTGATCAAGCAAATTTCACGATCGTGATCATCTGGAAAATGATCGGAAATCGGATTTTGAAATCTCAAGATCAAGTGACTTTTCCCCATAGAGAAGCATTGACTAGGGTTGAGCAATCGGGAAAGATCGGATCCCGATCGGTGATCGAGCAAATTTCACGATCAGGATCGGGATCGGCTGGAAAATGATCGGAAATCGGATTTTAAAATCGACCCTGAAATCTCAAAATCGGCTCACCGCCACTCACTACTTGTCAATGCGTTTGGTATCCCGTTCGGTGGTCCCCAAGTGGACTTCCCAAACTGAATCAAATCAAATCAAATAGGCTTTATTGGCACGTCCGAATGGATATTTGGCATTGCCTAAGCTAGTAAAGTGTGGGGGGGGGTATGTTGGAGTCGAAGGGGAGAGTATGGGGTAGGGTGGTTGATTTGGGGTATAACAGTCCATGGAGTCTCATCTTCCAACTGTATGGGGGGGGGGGTGATTTGGGGTATAACAGTCCGTGGAGTCTCATCTTCCTCTTGTTTGGTGACAGCTGGACACGTATTGGGCAGCGATCTCCACAGTGGCCTCCTCCTCTCCCAGTAGGATGTAGAGTTTCCTCTTCTCATCTGCAGATATGAAGTCTGGGATGTGGGCAGAGAGTCTTTGGTAGTAGACGGCCCTCACAGCTGAGTATTTGGTGCAGTGTAGCAGGAAGTGGATGGGAACCAGGCCTTATTGTCTAGACCCCCTTCCAATCTCGCAGCAGATATCGATGTGACTTATGCACTCCAGTCCTAGGGTATATAACATATGGTTATGTGGGAGACATCACCTACAGATCCTGTGACACAATGCTTTTGGCACCACGGCATCCTCCTTCACACCACCTACAGGGCTCCTGGCCCCTTCACTCAATGGCCTCTGCTGGCTGACACCTCCAGCTCTCTCAGGATGGCGTCCAGGAACGCCGTTCCCACTTCCATCAAATAAGACTGAATGGCAACAATGCTGAGAAGACATCTTGCCAGCTTCTATTACAATGAGCCAGGGGATGCCCAGACTCAGCGGGTACAAGGTATAAACAATACAATAAAGCATTAACCATCATCAAACAGCGATGGCGGCGACATTACCAATGGTAGCGCCAATGTGTATGTAACAATAACACTGTGTAAGGTGGCAGGTGTGTCACCCCCGAGCACAATGACAAAGTCCTGTGCACACATCACCCTAGTGTCAGCCATTTGTGGCAGGATATCATTATGACTGGGCAGCTCCTCGCCCTCCGTCCTCCTCCATCATATAACAAACCCTGCGAGCACAGAAGGAGCGCGCAGGAAGTGGTTGTGAGAATCTGTTTCCATGACAACAACAGAGAGTGTAGAAAATTCTTCTGAAAATGAATAGCAACAGGCACGGGAAGATAGAGCCAGGGAGAAAGGGTGGGGGGCGCGGGGAGATAGGGGCGAGGGGAGATAGGGGGCAGACCAAGGAGGGGACATGGCCACAGGCATGAGGAGAAATAGGGAAGAAGAATTACCAGGCATCGAAGGGGGAAAAAATGGTACGAGGGAGGGGAAGCGAGGAGAGGTGGGAAGAAGCACAAGGAGAAAGCCAAGGAAATGTGGAAGAATGATGAAGGGAGAATGAGGGGATAGAAAGAAGAGCAAGGGGAGATCTACGAGAATAAGGAGGAAGGAAGGGAAGACGGACGGGAATGATGGAGGGAGAGGATGGAGGAAAGAAGCCTAGGAAGAATTGTAGGGGAATAAGGAGGAATGAGGGGAGTAAGGGCGGGAATGATGAAGAGTGTGGGAGAAGAATGATGAGAGGTGGGAAGATGTAAAGTAGAGATCGAGGGGAATGAGGAGGAATGAAGGGAATTACAGATCAAGGTAGAGATACAAGGAGAAGTGGTAAGAAGCCTGCGAGGAGGAATAAGGGGAGGAAGTAAAGGAATGATGAAGGAAGAGAGAGAAGAATGTGGAGAGGTGGAAGGAGACATCTAGTAGAAGGAAGGGGAATGAGGGAGAAATCAAAGGAATGATGAAGTGAGAGGGAGAGGAATACAGTGTTGGCCAAAAGTATTGGCACCCTTGCAATTATTATTATTATCATTATTATTATTATTTATTTATATAGCACCATTAATTCCATGGTGCTTTACATTTGGAATTCTGTCAGATAATACTCAGTTTCTTCCAGAAAATGATTACAAGCACAAACTCTTTGGTAATATCTTCATTTATTTTGCTTGCAATGAAAAAACACAAAAGAGAATGAAAAAAAAGGCAAATCATTGATCATTTTACACAAAACTCCAAAAATGGGCCAGACAAAAGTATTGGCCCCCTCAGCCTAATACTTGGTAGCACAACCTTTAGACACAATAACTGCGCACAGTCGCTTCCGGTAACCAGCAATGAGTTTCTTACAAGGCTCTGCTGGAATTTTAGACCATTCTTTTTTGGCAAACTGCTCCAGGTCTCTTTTGTGTTTTTTCATTGCAAGCAAAATAAATGAAGATATTACCAAAGAGTTTGTGCTTGCAATCATTTTCTGGAAGACACTGAGTATTATCTGACATAATTGCAGGGGGGCCAATACTTTTGGCCAACACTGTAGATCTCTCCTTGTACCCCTATTCATTCCTCTCCCTTCACCATTCCATTCCTTTCTCCTCATTCCCCTGTATTCTACTGGATCTCTCCTTGTACCTCCCCTTATTCATCTCCAACATTGTAGTAGAATACAGGGGAATGGAGAGAAAGGAATGAATGGTGAAGGGAGAGGAATGAGGGGAGGTACAAGGAGAGATCCAGTAGAATTCTGGGGAATGAGGGGACAAAGGAATGGAACGGTAAATGGAAGAATGATGGGAGGTTAGAAGAAGATAGAAAGGTATGGAATGATGAAGAGTAAATGATGAATGAAGAAAGGTAGGAAGAAACGTAAGGAGAGATCAAGTAGCATGATAAGGAATGAAGGAAGAAGAAAAGGAAATAATACAATGTGGGGAATGGAGGAAGATGTACAAGCAAAGATTCAGGAAAATCGAAGAGGGAAAGTGAAAAAATAATGGTGGGAGGCAAAAAGACATCACAAGGAGAAAGTGAGAGTGACGGAATTAGGGGAGGAAGTTTGGGAGAATGAATGGCGATGGAGAAAGGGTAAAGAGAGAACAAGGAAAATAAGAAAGAGGGGAAAGGAACAAGGATGGAAAAGACTAAGAAATATACACTCACCGGCCACTTTATTAGGTACACCTGTCCAACTGCTCGTTAACACTTAATTTCTAATCAGCCAATCACTTGGCGGCAACTCAGTGCATTTAGGCATGTAGACATGGTCAAGACAATCTCCTGCAGTTCAAACCGAGCATCAGTATGGGGAAGAAAGGTGATTTGAGTGCCTTTGAACGTGGCATGGTTGTTGGTGCCAGAAGGGCTGGTCTGAGTATTTCAGAAACTGCTGATCTACTGGGATTTTCACGCACAACCATCTCTAGGGTTTACAGAGAATGGTCCGAAAAAGAAAAAACATCCAGTGAGCGGCAGTTCTGTGGGCGGAAATGCGTTGTTGATGCCAGAGGTCAGAGGAGAATGGCCAGACTGGTTCGAGCTGATAGAAAGGCAACAGTGACTCAAATAGCCACCCGTTACAACCAAGGTAGCCAGAAGAGCATCTCTGAACGCACAGTACGTCGAACTTTGAGGCAGATGGGCTACAGCAGCAGAAGACCACACCGGGTGCCACTCCTTTCAGCTAAGAACAGGAAACTGAGGCTACAATTTGCACAAGCTCATCGAAATTGGACAATTGAAGATTGGAAAAACGTTGCCTGGTCTGATGAGTCTCGATTTCTGCTGCGACATTCAGATGGTAGGGTCAGAATTTGGCGTCAACAACATGAAAGCATGGATCCATCCTGCCTTGTATCAACGGTTCAGGCTGGTGGTGGTGGTGTCATGGTGTGGGGAATATTTTCTTGGCACTCTTTGGGCCCCTTGGTACCAATTGAGCATCGTTGCAACGCCAAAGCCTACCTGAGTATTGTTGCTGACCATGTCCATCCCTTTATGACCACAATGTACCCAACATCTGATGGCTACTTTCAGCAGGATAATGCAATGCCATGTCATAAAGCTGGAATCATCTCAGACTGGTTTCTTGAACATGACAATGAGTTCACTGTACTCCAATGGCCTCCACAGTCACCAGATCTCAATCCAATAGAGCATCTTTGGGATGTGGTGGAACGGGAGATTCGCATCATGGATGTGCAGCCGACAAATCTGCGGCAACTGTGTGATGCCACCATGCCAATATGGACCAAAATCTCTGAGGAATGCTTCCAGCACCTTGTTGAATCTATGCCACGAAGAATTGAGGCAGTTCTGAAGGCGAAAGGGGGTCCAACCCGTTACTAGCATGGTGTACCTAATAAAGTGGCCGGTGAGTGTATAATGGATATGGCCAAAGGGGGGAGACAGGGTTACGTACAATATATCGGCTGTTAGCACAGATTCTCCATATTAGCACTCAACCATCAGCACTAAGGTGAAAAAAGATGGCTGCTGATCCCTCATGGTTGAGGTCAGATTTGTGGTCATTTTCTGGTCATTTTCTATCATTTTAATGAAATATTTGCTTTTAGAGAAAATCGAAAAGTAATAATTTCAAAAATGTTCTCATCGCTGCAGGTACAGAAAAGATTTGTTACTCCAACATCTCACATTTTTGTTGCTAATGGCTTTTACTACCTATAGAAAACTAGGAAAGTAGTGATAAAGTTGTTCGTTTTTGTGAAAAAAATTTTTAGAACCAGGTCGGGCGAATGTGTGTAGGCTGCTCCTATTCAAACAACAGTAAGCGGCACAGCAGCCCCCTCCACTGAGTAGTGGTGGTTCTAGGACAGTGCAGCACCGCTCCTATTACTTGAATAAGAACAACCTACACACATTCTCCATCCACTTCAGCGTCGTCCGGTGCCTAGGAGCTGCTTGAACAGCTGAATCATGTGGGATCTGGGTGTCAGACCCCCACACATCACATAATGATGATCTATCCTTAATAACAGCACAATATCAGTCAGCGGCTTCTAAGACCAACAGGGTAATGTTGTGTATTAGAAGGGGCTGAGAATCCAGATGTAGAAGCAGCATCCACCACTTTACAAAGTTATAGTGCCTCCTCCTCATATTCTAGATTTAGAAAAAGAGGGAAAACAAGGAAAGGAATCTCAGTTCTGAGTCATTTCGGAGGAAAGTAAGAAATACAAATGCATTTCCATTTGATAATAGTCATTCTTCAGGAAAATGATCAATCTAAAGTCTGACAGGCCCTGGCTCAAAAGTTGGGCGCCCGTGGAAAACTTCGTAAAACCATCAGGCAAGTTCCAACTACCGTATATATACTCGAGTATAAGACAAATTTTTCAGAACAGTTTTTGTGCTGAAAAAGCCCCCTCGGCTTATACTCGAGTCAGCAAAAAAAAAAAAAAATTATTATTATTATTATTTTATTTTTTTTTAGGAGGGGGGGCCTATGACCAGCCGCAATGTCACTGTATAGAATCTCCCATAAAATAGTGTGAAAAAAAGAAGCATTAAAAAAAATAAAAGTTGTAAATCCCTCCTTTCCCTAGAATAAAGTAGAAAATTACTGTGAAACACATACACATTAGGTCTCCCTGTGTCTGATAGTGCCCGGTCTACTGAATATAGGGGATCTGCAGTGCTCCTGTTCTGTCAGGAAGGGGTTAATAGGAGCACTGCAGATCCCCTATATTCAGCCAGGCTGAATTCCAAGTGGGGGGAAAAAAAACAGTCCTCAAGCTCAGGGAAGGGGCAGACAGACAACCAGAACGCCCCCTCCCCTTCCCCAGCAACTACTGCACCCAAAAACCATTTTCATTTTTGAAATTTTCCAGTGGCTGCTGCATTTCCCCCCTCGGCTTATACTTGAGTCAATAAGTTTTCCCAGTTTTTTGTGGTAAAATTAGGGGCCTCGGCTTATACTCGAGTATATACGGTAAGTGATCTTGACCCTAAACTTTGCTGTGACGTATCAAAGCCAGGAGAAGTCATTATGGTAGCCTGGGTGAGATGAGAAGAAAAGGAAGAAATTAATAAAATCAGGGAAGATGTCACCTATAAATTGCTAAAAAATAAAAAGTTTATTTTGCCTCTGACTGAGTGGGATCGGTAAAATGCCTACTCAGTGGGGCAGATTTATTAAGACTGGTATATCGTATGTTAGTCTTAATAAAGGGTCTGACGGGTGTAGGGACTGAGAGACTTACAAAGAAGCATATGTCTATGCACCAGAATGGAAATCTATGCCCGTAGATAAACTGTCATGGGTCTGGGTACAAGACCCCCCGCAGATCAGATACTGGTGACCTATCCAGTGCGTAGACCATTAGTATGAAACATGCATTAGGGGCCGAAAACCCCTTTAATTGTGGAACCCTATGTACTGCTAAGCTTGAGTATTGCTACTAACCTCGAGATGAGTTTGGTGCCTTATTTATATACAGATCTTGGATCCAATTGATAAATCGGTGACATTCTGCCCTGGGATGTCTCCTATAATCATTTGCATGCTTAGAAAGCCCTTGTGGCACATATTAGGCTCATCTTTGGCACCCCGCTTCTCAGAAAAGGGTTCACGTCTTAAATGCACCAACATTGTGCCGCAAGTAACGGGCGATATAAATGCAGACTAGACATTGTGAAGATACGGCAGATTTCTCATCCACGACCAGTGACTGTGATAAATCTGGAGTATTTCCAGACTGCCTGTCTAAGTTTACACTGTCTAACTATTAGTAAATCTGGGCCCTTGTCTTGAAACGTGCCAGAGATGAAGTAAAAGCTTTTGGCTTGGCCACAAGGGAGTAGTTAGCTGGAAAGTTTTAATGCCGTATCAAGAGGTTGTGTTTTTGTGCAATTTAGCTAAATAATGCATTTTCTGTAAGACTGGTTAATGTCATTTGATGTGTAGTTTGTAGCGATGCATTATTAAATATTTTTAGTTGTAAAAAGTAAGAAGTGTGAACAATGTTTTCTCACTTAAGTCTTTTTATCTAAAGGGATAAAAAGGGATATAAAAGGGATAATGAACTTAGCTGGGACATGAATGTGCTTGTAAACCCTTCAGCAGCGGCTGTGATCCTTGACTACGACTATGTGTAGCGTCTAGCCTGAAGTAGTCTGAGACACACCCCCCTCGGATCATTGGATGAAGCTAAACCAATGATGAAACAGGAAGTGCTGGCTCAGATTACACCGGACTTCCTGTTGGCACTGTGCCTAAATGGAAGTCACCGATCACAGCTCAGGATCCTTGTAAGGAAAGAGGAAGCAACCTCAGCTTCCCATGGTGGATCTAGATCTAGAATGAAGTGGACAAATACAAATACCTCATTTCAGCCTGTTGAAGGTCAAAAACACTTAGGCTGAGTTCACACTGGGTATTTTGGTCACGATTTTGAGGCTGTATCTGCCTCAAAATCCTGACCAAAAAGATGGCTCCCATTGAAATCAGTGGGAGTCGGTCAGTTCCTTTTTCCGGGAGGGGTTAGTTCCGGCTCCTGGTAAAAAGAACAGACACACTCATTCTTCAGGCGGAGTCGCCTCGCAAATCCACCTGAAGACACTCCCTTCTCCTGACTAGGCCCATTCATTTGGGCCTAATCCAGAGTGGAGTGTGTGACTGGATTCCAGTGCATTGCATCGGCATCCAGTTGCAGCTACCCGTATTTTGGACCGGAACGGTTCCGGACAGAGAAACCCTGTGTTAACCCGGCCTTACACTACAAAAAATTAAAGTATTTGTCCCGTTATTTTGATTTATGGCCCATCATTAGGCAGGCAGCCCCCGCATGGATCAGCTGCTGAGGACTATGTCCAGCGGTGAGCAGTTGGCTCCATGCGCTGCATAGTGGCTGTATACTGGTATTGCAGCTCAGTTCCCATTGCAATCAATGTAATGGGAGTTCAGTGACAGTTCCGGCACGGCCACTATACAGGGCACGGAGACAACTGCTTCCAGATCAATACTGTGTATAGTATAGACATCGGAAGTGCCCCACATTGATCAGATTGGGGCACTTCCGATAGTTAAAAAAAAATCCTGGCCAAATCCTTTAAGAATGTGATAATAACACACCCTATGTGAGGTATGTTATCTTACGTGTTTCAAACCCTTACCACAGGGTTACCCTTGGACGCGTGCTGGAGGCGGTATGTTATCTGGGATCATCCCGTGTAGGTACTGACTTAGGTACTGAGGGTCGCTCTAAGGCAAATGACTAGGAGATTTGTGCCGGAGTTACCCCCCATGACCGATCCTCCTCACGGCTCAGAAACAATATACTTATTTCAATTCTTCTTTTCCATTTACTATGTTTGGGATCTTGTAATTGTTGTGTCTGGTTATTAGTTTAGGGATCTATCACTGCGGCTGCGGACCGCCACCATGTATATATTAGGCAGCTAAGTAGGAAACACAGTGTTAAAAATTTTAATCCCACTTCAGTTCAAGGGAAGATGAACCATCCTTTATAGGCTTAGGCCCCACATTGTAGCACGTAGCTCAAAAACACTGCGGAAAAAAAAACGTAGCAGAATCGCATTTTTCAGCATTTTTCTTTGTGTTTTTGCTACATTTCTCTCCGCTGTTTTTATTTCCTATAGGGAAAACATTAGCATTTCCGCAAGTCAAATTGACACGCTGTGTTTTTTAAAAAAAACAGCTTTTCCGCAGCTTTTTTTTCCCTGCAATGTGTGGATGGGATTAACCAGAATCTCATTTCCTTTGCATGTAAAACGCTGTTTTTTTTTCTGTGGGGTTAGCCTTGCGGCTGCGGCCCCACATTGCGGAATCCTATGTTTTTTTGTTGTAGATTTTGTTGCATTTTTTTGAGCCAAAGCCAAGAATGGCTATGAAAGGAATGGGAAATATAGAGGAAGTTCTAAGGGTATGTTCATGTGTTGCATTCCACGTGTGAACACTTCCACGTGGCTAGCCGCGACGGGATGCCGGTGCAGTGCACAAGCATCCACTCGTGGAATTCTGCTCCGGATTAGGGGCCTAATCGGGAGGGAGTCTTGTGCTGCGGACTCCGCGGAGTCCACAGCAAGATATGGCAACTTGTTTCTTTTTTCCGCTACTAGCTAGCGGAAAAAAGAAGCGAGCAGCTCCCATTGAAGTAAATAGTAAATGCGAATCCCATCCCCACTTTGCGGAATAAATCGCAGCACGGACACGCTGCAATTTCCAAACTGTTGCAGTTTTTAAAATCGCAGCATGTCAATTATATCTATGGAAACGCCGTCGGCTTCCCCTTAGATATAATGGAAACAGAAAGTCCGCGGAGGAAAACTCTGTGAACTCTCTGTTCCAAGCACTGTGGGAAGAACCGCAATGCCTTCACGCTGCGGTTGTTCCCGCAGCACTTTAGCGCTGCGTTTCCGGGCCGTGGGGCCTTAGCCTAACTTGGACTTGTGCATTAACCCCAGTTACAGGGAGAATCCCATCTCCTAGGGCAGGGGTCAGTAACCTTAGACACTCCAGTTGCTGTGAAACTACAACTCCCAACATGCTCCATTCACTTCCATGGGAGTTCCAAGTACAGTAGATCAAGTATGCATGCTGGGAGTTGTAGTTTTACAACAGCTGGAGTGCTGAAGGTTGCCGACCCCTCTCCTAGGGCCTATTGTAGAGCTGATCTAGGTCATCTCGGACCCAGTAGCTCTTGCAGTTCCCCTGTTGATGGCATGACCAGTAGATCGGAGGGATCATGGTGGCATCCATGGCTGCACACATTGGGAAGTTTGGCGAGACTGCGGTTTTCGGGCAAGCTCCACTTTGGGACGTCATGTTCCTCTGTCACACGGCTAGTTGTAGTTTAGTCCTATCTGAGCGTTGTGGCCACTTGTAACAGCAGCCCGGCATGGCGTGCCAGGTGTCAGATAGGCTAGGACATCAATATAAAATTCACAGAGACCCTCTTTATGTTTTCGTTCATGGCCGTACAGTATGTTGCGGCAGTCATTTACCTCAGTGACCAGATGTTATATAGCAGTCAATGGATTCTTTAGACTTTACACAAGCTGTGGACGCCACGCTTCTACGATTTTCCTAAACTGCTGGGTTTATTGCGATTCTTGAGGCCGGGCCTGAGACTTTTTGTAGTGTGACTTTTTCTCCGCAAACAAGTCAAAGCAGGAACGAGTGAATTTCAAGAGATTCCATATTATTCAGAAATCCCATCAAGTAGCGATTACGAAAAAAAAATCTCTAGCAAGTTGCTTGTCTGGAGTGATTTTCAAGAGATTTTCAAGCGACTCCACGCATCCCTACGGACAGCGATTATTTTCTGTTGTAGAACGATAAGAAGTCTTAGAGTAGCCCCGGCCTTGCTGTATGTTTTATGTTTTCTCCTCTACCCCCCATCACCGCGCTGAGATGAACATATGTCTTACTATGTAGTACACGCAGATTGGTGGAAGGCGTAGTCAACCGTAAGGGCCGGGACATAAAAAATCATATACGTATTTAGAACATATGGAATATTTATCCTTCTTCTTATTTCCCACCGGAGGAAGCGGCCCCGAGCTTTATCAGCCATTCCCATCATCTCCGGCCATGGTGACATTCTATATTAGAAGTCACAAGTTGGGCCTTTCTCGAAGGTTTGTCTTGGAAATATCGTGGTCTCCATAACCCTTCTCTGACGTTGTCTTCTTGGATTAACTTTCACCCGATAACTTGTCAAAGAAACTCAGCATTAAGCTCAGAATTAGGTCAATATACATTTTATCTACACATAAAGAGCGGTGACCTACTGTCTCATTACTCAAGGAGGAGTTAAAGAGTACTTAAAGGCGGCGGACCACCTCCCCAAGACTGTTCAGCTGTCATCCCCATGTTATAGAGCACATTACAGTGATAAACAATATATTTAGTCTTATGTATGTTCCATTTGTAGAGTTAAAGAAGAACAACTTTGAATTGTTATGCAAATGAGGATCACTGGGGGCGGGACTTCAGCACCCTGGACCACTGCTCTAGTCAGCCAGAACCCTACTATCTCTGCTTGCCCCACCTAGTGATCTTGCAGATGCTATGACATCACCCATCCTACTTGAGTAGCAAGAGCAGCGCTCCCTGAGCTGAAATCCCGCCCCCAGTGCACCCCCTTCCTCATTTGCATAAGACGTCAGAGTGGTCCAAACCAAGATAAGTGACATGCATAACAGAGGTGTGTTGTTTATGACTGTAATGTGCTCTGTAAGGTGGAGGTGGTAAACTCCCTTTAAAGGGGTTTCCCAGAAATGTTGTATTTATGGCCTATCCATATCTGCCGTATGGGGTGGACAGCTGGCCTTTGCACAGATCAGATGTTCAAGGGTGAGTCTATACTGGAAGCAGATATATTTATACCCTGTATAGTGCCATTACTGCAACTCAGCTACTATTGAAGTCAATGGAAGCTGTGTTGCGATAACAGTGCCCATCCACTATACAGAGCATAAAGATACTGTATAGTAGGAGCATCAGAAGCAGCCCAGCAGATTGTGCGGGGCCGGCTGTTAACCCCCACTGATCAGATATTTATGGTCTATCCAAAGGACAACCACTTTCACCTTTTGGAGGCTTTTCAGGATAATCTGTCATGTTGGTACATAAGGGGTAACCAGGGGTATAACGTGAGGCTCCTGTAATCTGTCATGGGGCCCCTAGCTATCCTGGTAGTGGCATATTGTATGTGGCAGAGGAGAGGGCCACCTAAGGCCCCAGGACCTGGTAGTGACTGCTACCTCTGCACCCCATACAGCTATATCCATGGGGCTAAGACTATTTCAATCTCTGACCATTATATGACCTGTATCCTGCATTAGCAGTTGTTCCCCTTTCCATCAGTCATTTTCAGTTATCCCTGAGCTGGCCAGCGCAGACTAGCTCTTATCATGTCTCCTACAGATGACACATGGAGAAGACAGGAGAGTCTGCTCCCTAACTCTCCTTCACTCACTCAGAAGCAGCAGCAGAAACATATAGGACATTATAGAGGAGTATTGACCTGCATTGATGTGAATCCAGTAGCCATGAAACAGTAAAATTGTCAAAATTCCCCTCACAGATGGAAGGAAATGACTCTTACTATATTATCTACAATATCGCCCTAAGACAAACTAATCCCCAATTCCCACCAGTGTAATTCACCATGTAATTGCGTCCCCACTATATACAATAACATGCAAGTTTTATTCCACCCATTAAAAAGCATCTAGTAAAGTCCCGGCAATGTCTGGAGCGTTGTTGTATAATATACTTTATCTTTACATGAACCAGCTGCAGCGCAATATAACTGCAATGTTACGACCAGAGAAGCCTGTGGGTCTGCACTAGAACAATTCACCGCCATTCAGGACCCCCAACATGTTACGCCACCGCTATGGTGTCCTCAAACATATAGGGGCTATGACCTATCACTACGACACCAAGTGTGCGCCACACATAAGCCAATAACATGCAGCACCCTACCGTGATGTTCCTTCTGGATTCATTGAAAGGCCAACTAGCAGTACCATTGCTCCACCCCATAATGGTTTGGGAAAACACATCTGGACTATTTCCAGGCTAAGGCTTCATATATATGTCCAAGGGTGCGCTCCAAGGGGGCATGCAATGGTCTGGGCCATCCTCTTCTGATGAAAATAGAACAGGCCCTATCCTACTCAGTATCATTGGATGTCTGTTCCCTTGTCCACTTCCCCTCTCAATAGACTTCTATTCACAGCTGTAATCTGATACCTCTGTGGGTTGACAATCCATCTTAGTAGGCCAAGACAGATTTAGCAGAGATGTGAGTGAACAGTTTAGAAGGCAGAAAAGAGGCATCTGGTATATTACACTTCTTATAGTCATCTGTAATCTTAATTTTTACTAAATTTGTTGAAAAGTTACTGATTATTTAAAGGGAACGTGTCATTGGAAAATTCTCACCCCTCCCTCCTTTCCATAGACTTCTATAGACATGTATAACCTGATATATGCGACCTGCAGTCTGTCTTGAAATGGTTTATAGACGTCAAAGTAAAAGACAGTCACTGGAAAATTCTCACCCCTTCCTCCTTTCCATAGACTTCTATAGACATGTGCAACCTGATACATGCAACCTGCACTCTGTCTTGAAATGGTTTATAGAGACTTCAAAGTAAAAGACAGTCACTGGAAAATTCTCACATCTCCCTCCTTTCCATAGACTTCTTTAGACGTGTGTAACCTGATATATGCGACCTGCAGTCTGTCTTGGAATGGATTATAGAGACTTCAAAGTAAAAGGCAGTTTTGAGGGGATGGGAACAGGAAAACATGTTAATGAGAGGAGAAAGAGGCATTATTCTCTCATACGATATATTCTAAATTTTGTTATGATCGCTTGTACTATATATTTGGGCCAGGTTTATTGTAACAATAGAGAATTTGAAATATTTTTGTAAAGTTTTATCACATTTTCCATGTCGGCGGACAGTGACCATTTCAAGGGAATGTGTTGTGACGTCTACATAGAAAATCCTAGAAATGTGCAGTCTTCCCTCTGGCCAGTGAGCCTCACAATATGTTGGTACTTCCTGCTCTGTAGAGATCACATCTCAGCAGTCATCTCATCTCATTAACATCATAGGCCAGAATACAGTGACACGTAACACTCCCATATTGTTAGCACAGGATCCACCATTCACAATAGGTGATGGTCACGACTCACTTTCTTCCCCTTTCTGCACAGAAGACAATGGGAGAGATGTTTCAGGACTTCACACATGAAGATGGTAAAAATTATAGTATATTTTTGGGTCTTGGGAAACTACACCTTCACCCACTAAGCCCCTTTCTCACCATGTATGGGTCAAAGGACACAAATTTTGGCCATGCGCATTTTTTTTAGAAATTGACGTAAAATGTATGATAAATTCCTTCCAAAGAGTAGGGTTGAGCGATCAGGATTGGAATAGATCGGATCCCGATCGGCAATTGGGATCGGCTGAAAAATGATCGGAAATCGGATTTTTAAATCTCAAGATCGGCTCAATCCTAAAAGTGACTTTTCAAATAGAGAAGCATTGACTAGGGTTGAGCGATCGGGATCGGGAAAGATCGGATCCCGATTGGCGATCGAGCAAATTTCACGATCGGGATTGGCTGGAAAATGATCGGAAATCAGATTTTAAAATCGATCCTGAAATCTCTAGATCGGCTCAACCCTACCAAAGAGTCAACTCTGGACAGTTCCCTAGCTGCTGTAAAGCATATCTCTTAATGCTGGGAAGATGGCTGCCCCATAATCCTGTACAAGAAAATAAAAAAAAATTTGTTAGGGGGAGTTCACATGGAGTAACGTGCCGCGTAATGTGGCACGTATACGGTGTGTGAGACTTTGAGCGCCGTAAACGCTCCCATTGATTTCAATGGGAGGTAGGATTGTATATGCTACGTTATTTTGCGGCTGAGATTTTGCAAAATAACGCAGCGTATCCGATCCCGGCTCCCGTTGAAATCAATGGGAGCGTATATGGCGCTCAAAGTCTCACACGCCGTATACGTGCCACATCACGCGGCACGTTACTCCGTGTGAACTCCCCCTTAGTGTGCGTGTGCTAGCCATGTTTTTCACAACTAGAACACTGATCCATTAGATTGGAATAGACCCATATACATTCACGTTTTATCACAGGTCCGTGTATGGGGTCATGAGCCCGGAGCAAAACTAGGAACAGGCCCTATACATGCCCGGGTCCTCTCAAGGAAATCAATGGGTCCGTGAACGTCATGTTGATGCGTAAATATCATCCATGCTGTTCGTGCCTTGTTTCTACTGACCCGTTGCTGCCCACATTCATGCGCATATAGCCTATATAGTTACATATATGCCTTTAAGAATCCATTTTAAAGGAATCCAAGTGAAAAGCGAAGAAGACCCATTGCAGGGAACTTTGGGTCTTTGTTTCCCAGGTCGGTCCCACGTTGTGCTCGGCCTGTGCAGTAGACACTTTAAGAAGCAGTGCACGGTGCTGACTGGGGAACGACTATTAGGGTAATAAATCCCTCCCAACTAGAGGTGAGGAGCCAGAATGCAGCTACTGGAATGTGAAATCACAGGCGTTGCTGCGTGGATCTGATTTACAGGCACCAAAGTACAAGAGGAGACACATATAATAAGAAGCCGCGCTAGATATCGCATAAAGCATCCCTTTATCAAAACTAATAGTCCAACATGGCTTCCTGAACAGTTACTCATCAATATAACCTGACATTCTTATTTTGCACAATGAATTCCTTGAAAACCTTTGGCTTGAGAACACAAAAACCGTCTGCAGATGGAAGAATTTGTCACAAGCTGCAGAGTCGGAACAAAATGGCCCTTTTCTCCGTGTGCATGGAGAAATAGAGCAGCAGAGAATGTCCACTGAAAACGGGGATATGTACAGGCGGTATTATTACCGTCATTAGTACACCGAGCTGCCACCGCTTACCGCACCTTAACCCTTAAGACAGGGGACAGTGACACAAGGTCATTATACGAAAACCCTCTTTTCTTCTTGTCTTAGCTGTGGCCTCCTCGGGGACGGCGAGCAGAGTCTGAATCCATTCTGTACAGAGACGGTTGCTCGGGAATATACCGTCTATAAGATGCTCGGCTACTCTGCGGTGGAGGGGAATAAGAAGCTGCTGGCTGTAGTTTGCATCTTGGTGGACAGCAATGACTGCAGGCGCTGCAATTTTTTTTTTTTTGATCGAAAGCCAGCACTGAATTTCCCCAGCAGTACGGTATATCCAGTACTGTGCAAAAGATTTAGGCAGCCATGAAAAGTGCTGCAAAGCAAGAAGCATCCTTCCATCGGTTCTTTTTGGCACTTGCAGTTTTTGGAGGACTTCGGCAGGAAGGTTTGGAGGTTGTTCCCGCCATCTTGGAGAACTAAGCAGAGATCTTCTATGGATGTAAGCTTGCTCCAATCCTTATGGGGTGCAGAATCGGTGTGATGTCACCATCATGTAACCAGCGCACCGAGGGAGAGAAGGGGTGATGGTCCAGCGTGATATCACCATCATGTGACCACTTCATTTTTTCAGTGTCAACTGATGATTTTTATTCAATTAAATTTTAATTTGGATTTAATTAATTTTTAAATCCTTCCGGTGCTGGAAATTAATGTGATAATTAAAAAAAATTTGAAATTTAAAGCCTCCTCCTGGTGCTCATACGGTGCCAGTGCCTTCCCATCTCAGTCAGTGCCAAGCGATTTTTTGCAAATTGTAGCCAAAATTGAAATCCCCCTCCTGGTGCTGATAGTGCACCGCGGCCAGTGTCAGTCATGTGGTAGTTTTGGGTCAGGACATTGGAACAGTGGTGGGCACTGGCCCAGTTTACCATCTATATACAGCCTTTTCCACACTCTGGTATACTGTCAGAGAGGATATTCGGCTCGGCAGGTGGCCTCATAATACTGAAGCAGACAAGTGTGAAAAATATTACATTGGTAAGAATAGAGAATGGGATCTTCAGGATATTTGTACATAATGTACATCCATTTGATGCCAATGTATAAATCCGCCGATGGGTCAATGAAGTCACTGCCATTGTCTGCCATGACTGCAGCTCCGCGCCTGCAAGGTCTCACCTCTGCAGGTCTCCTGTGCTGTGCACACCATGCGGCTGCAGCACACCCTGCACCTCCACACACCTCCTGCTCTCTCCTGCACACTGACCTGGAAGTCATAGAGAGACCCCAGTCTGTAGCTGCACCCCTCTTCCTAAAGGGGCAATGTCTGTGGAACTGTGTGTGTGCTGACAGGTTGTCTGGATTTACTTGAGAAAGGAGCCGAGACGTTCCGAAACTTTATCATTATGAGTTAGCCATTAAAAAGGTATCAACTACTGAAGACTATCAAGTTTTTTTGTTTTTTTATATACCTTCACAGTACAGTGTAGATCACATAAGATGACATTTGTAGTGACCCACTCTGTAGGGCGCTACACACATATCTCCTGTCTTATCCATCATGTAATATCGTACTGCTGCTGTGCTACTACCCCTACACAGCCACATATCTCCTACCTTATCCATCACGTTGTACTGTACTGCTGACACTACTACCCCTACACAGCCACATATCTCCTGCCTTATCCATCACGTTGTACTGTACTGCTGACACTACTACCCCTACACAGCCACTTATCTCCTGCCTTATCCATCACGTTGTACTGTACTGCTGACACTACTACCCCTACACAGCCACTTATCTCCTGTCTTATCCATCTCGTTGCACCCAGGGGTGAACCTACCCCGTTTGCCGCCCGAGGCGAACTACAGAACCCCCCCCCCCCCCGGAAGAGGGGGTGGAGCGAAGGGGCGTGACCGAGCGAATGGGAGTGGCCGAGCGAAGGGGGCGGGGATTAGCGCCGTTCGCAGGCAGAGAGCAGGCACGGAGATGACCTGCTCTCTGCCTGAGCGTGAGGGGAGGCTGCTGCTCCAGTGGCCTCCCCAAACCACCGCTCGGTGCTAAGCCAGTCCAGGACAGCTTGTCCTGTACTGGCTTAGGTAATCAAAAATGCCGCCCTCCCTGGGGCCCTGACATAGCGCCGCCTGAAGCGGTCGCTTCAGGTCGCCTCATGGGAGGTGCGGCACTTGCTCTTGCACTGCTGCCGCTACTACCCCTACACAGCCACATATCTCCTGCCTTATCCATCACGTTTTACCGTACTGCTGTCGCTACTACCCCTACATAGCCACATATCTGTCTTATCCATCATGTTGTATCATACTGCTGCCGCTACTACCCCTACACAGCCACATATCTCCTATCTTATCCATCACGTTGTACTGTACTGCTGTCATTACTACCCCTACACAACCACATATCTCCTGCCTTATCCATCACGTTGTACCATACTGCCACTACTACCCCTACACAGCCATATATCTCCCGCCTTATCCATCACGTTGTACCATACTGCCGCTACTACCCCTACACAACCACATATCTCCTGCCTTATCCATCACGTTGTACCATACTGCTGACACTACTACCCCTACACAACCACATATCTCCTGCCTTATCCATCACGTTGTACCATACTGCTGACACTACTACCCCTACACAGCCATATATCTCCTGCCTTATCCATCACGTTGTACCATACTGCTGACACTACTACCCCTACGCAGCCACATATCTCCTGCCTTATCCATCATGTTGTACCATACTGTTGCTTTTCCCATAAACTCTCATACTGTATTATGTGAACATTATGGAATAAGCACTGTCAGACATCATCCCTCAATAAATTGATAATTCTTGACCCATTTTTAATTGTAAAAGTCCGACGCATGCTGTGTGTCTTTAAGAAAGTCTGTTTATTACCACCGGCTACCGCTACCATCTGCTCACTCTTAGCCATATACATTGCTGTCACTTTGACATTACTAATGCTATGTTGGCATTGAGGGGTTGGGCGCAGTCCTGGGAGACCGGAACAACTGGAGCACTTTTGATTCGGAACAAAATTATTCAGACAGAAACTAATCTGCCGGGTGAATTGGACCTGAAAGGAATCTTGTGAATTTCGCTCCTCAGTAATGTGTATAGGGACATGGATGGGGGACATGGCTGCCAGCGCTAGGACAGTGTATCTTGTGCCTGGAGATAGGGATAGAGCGTCTTCTTTGTATCGCTAGATCTACAATAAGCTCTGATTTAGTAGGTAACTGTACTTTCTATCTATCTGGACTTTATTGGGCTCGCTGGGTTCTGGGACGGGACCCAACTCTCACTCCGGAGTGTGAGACAGAGCTGGTTAAGGAAAATATAGAGTTTGTACTAAGATGAGGTTTCCACAGTGACGGCGGCTCCATCCTGCGACATTATAATGTGTTGCTGTCTATAAAGTGTATTTATAACAAGCTCATTTGTTGTCACCAGAAAGACGTGCGGCGGCGAATTGTGACTGAGGCCTATCTCTCCACGCGTCTTATTGTGACCGCGACCTATCTCTGCACGCATCTCATTGTGACCGCGACCTATCTCTGCACGCATCTCATTGTGACCGCTACCTATCGCCCATAAGTCTTATTGAGACCGCGGTTTAACTCTCCTCATGTCTTATTGTGACTGCGGCCTATCTCTCCACGCGTCTTATTGTGACCGCAACCTATCTCTACACGCGTCTCATTGTGACCGCGACCTATCTCTGCATGCATCTCATTGTGACCGCGACCTATCTCTGCACGCATCTCATTGTGACCGCGACCTATCTCTGCACGCATCTCATTGTGACCGCGACCTATCGCCCATAAGTCTTATTGAGACCGCGGTTTAACTCTCCTCATGTCTTATTGTGACTGCGGCCTATCTCTCCACGTGTCTCATTGTGACCGCGACCTATCTCTCCGTAAGTCTTATTGTAACCGCAGCCTATCTCTCAACACATTTTATCGTGACCGCGGCCTATCTCTCCACATGTCTTATTGTGACCGTGACCTATCTCTCCGTAAGTCTTATTGAGACCGCGGCCTATCTCCCCACACGTCTTATTGTGACCGCAGCCTATCTCTCCACACGTCTTATTGTGACCGCAGCCTATCTCTCCACACATTTTATCGTGACCGCGTCCTATTTCTTCACATGTCTTATTGTGACCGTGACCTATCTCTCCATAAGTCTTATTGAGACCGCAGCCTATCTCTCCCCACACGTCTTATTGTGACCGCGGCCTATCTCTCCACACATCTTATTGTGACCACAGCCTATCTCTCCACACGTCTTATTGTGACCGCGGCCTATCTCTCCACACATTTTATTGTGACCGCGGCCTATCTCTCCACACGTCTAAGGCTGCATTCACACAGAGTAACGCCAGGCGTCATTTGTGTGTAATTTGTGTGTCTTTTACGGCCGTCATAAAACGTTTACATAGAGTTCTATAGGAAAAGACGGCCGTCATTTACAGCCGTCATTTACGGCCGTCATTTACGGCCGTCATTGTAATGACGGCCGTAAATGACAGCTGTAAATGACGGCCGTCTTTTCCTATAGAACTCTATGTAAACGTTTTATGACGGCCGTAAAAGACACACAAATTACACACAAATGACGCCTGGCGTTACTCTGTGTGAATGCAGCCTTATTGTGACCGCGGCCTATCTCTCCACACATTTTATTGTGACCGCGGCCTATCTCTCCACACATTTTATTGTGACCGCGGCCTATCTCTCCACACTTTATTGTGACCGCGGCCTATCTCTCCACACGTCTTATTGTGACCGCGGCCCATCTCTCCACACATCTTATTGTGACCGCGGCCTATCTCTCCACACATTTTATTGTGACTGCGGCCTATCTCTCCACATGTCTTATTGTGACCGCAGCCTATCTCTCCACACGTCTTATTGTGACCGCGGCCTATCTCTCCACACGTCTTATTGTGACCGCGGCCTATCTCTCCACACATTTTATTGTGACTGCGGCCTATCTCTCCACACGTCTTATTGTGACCGCGGCCTATCTCTCCACACGTCTTATTGTGACCGCGGCCTATCTCTCCACACGTCTTATTGTGACCATGGCCTATCTCTCCACACGTCTTATTGTGACTGCGGCCTATCTCTCCATACGTCTTAGTCTGACTTTATATACACTCATACACCTTACTAACATGTTTCCTCGACTTGCAGGTCTTAAGGTGAATGGTGCGGGGTTACTGTTTATATCACTTCAGCTCTGTAGTCACTGACCAGGTTGACACAATGACAACCAGATGTGTCACGCGCTTCCTTCTAAGCGAATCCTACCCCGCCAAATTCTACTAATAGATGTGCTAGCACAGGGCCCGCGCTTCCGACATAAATTCTGCAGCTGGGCCTACACATTGGATTAATGTTCCCTGAATCTGACGATTTTAGCAGAACCAGTCGACCATTGCATATAAATGGTGTCTCTACACTGCCCAATGGCAAGATGATGGCAGAGATAAGGATTGGTCTACTAAACTTTAACATGTTGAAGCTTTTATTCCCGAGGAAGATAAATTGTGAGTAGCAGAGATTCCCTCTGTCCTTTCAGTACACATGCACACTCAATTCACTCAGGTATGCATGTGTATGAGCAGCCCAGAAGAATAGCTCTTGGCTCAATGAGTAGATTGCAATTTGCTGTCTCAGGGTAAAATGAAGAGTAATTCCTTTACTTTCCGCCCATCAGCACGAAGTCTTGCGCCGCAGACTCCGCGGTTGAATCAGCTGCGGTATTTCCAGATCCCGTACATGTGAATTGGGTTTCTGGAATCTCGCACCCATGGGATGGGAATTTCTGACATGTTACTTACTGCAAGCAAAACCACAAAGGATCAGTCTCTTTGAATAACAATAGGGCTAATCCTTGAGCTGCAAATCTGTAGCACCTCAGAAGTAAATTCGCAGCGGAAATCCTCGTGTAATCCTTAGATTTCTGCAGTGAAACCTTGTAGTAAAAAAATCGGATTTCCAATATGCAAATGTTACAAGTGTGAACACAGCCTAGGGTCTCTCAAATGGTCGCCCCCTGAACGGTGAACTCCGTGGTGGTGAGATCTTACTGTAAGTCACAACAAGAAGTTATAGACTTATTAGAGATATCTTCCAACATCTCCTGTTATGGGATTCATCTTCCTGGACAGAGGTGGTCTCCTCCTAACACTTTCTATGTAGATGTAGTGACTGCTCCATGCAGTGTAATGTCCCATAGCAGCCCCTCCACACAGTATAGTGTCCAATAGCAGCCCCTCTACACAGTATCGTGTCCAATAGCAGCCCCTCTACAGAGTATAGTGTCCAATAGTAGCCCCTCTACACAGTGTAATGCAGTGGCGGATCCAGGTTTTGCGGGGCCCTGAGCAATTGACTTTGGCGGGGCCCTACTTACTGGGGGTCTCGCACTTCTAACCTGTACTTACCAACTGTTGAAGACTAGAAAGAGGGAACGAAACGTGCGGCGCGCTGCGCGCGCCGCAGCAAATTAGGCCCCGCCCACTTTTATGTTGCCTCCACCCATTCTCATTCAATTTTCATGTGATTCCACACAGTATAATCCTCCTACAGTCACCCGTAAATTATATCTCCCCCCCATTTTCATATACACCCTTCATCTACCCCTAGTTTCATGTCCCCCCCTCTATCTCTGTCCCCAGTTTCATGCCATTCTCCCCCTTTATCTGCCCACAGTTTCATTTCCCCCCCGTCTCTGCCCCAGTGTCATGCCGTTCTCCCCCCTTCATCTGCCCCAGTGTCATGCCGTTCTCCCCCTCCATCTGCTCCAGTGTCATGCAGTTCTCCCCCCCTCCATCTGCCCCAGTGTCATGCCGTTCTCCCCCTCCATCTGCCCCAGTGTCATGCCGTTCTCCCCCCCTCCATCTGCCCCAGTGTCATGCCGTTCTCCCCCCCTCCATCTGCCCCAGTGTCATGCCGTTCTCCCCCCTCCATCTACCCCAGTGTCATGCCGTTCTCCCCCCTCCATCTGCCCCAGTGTCATGCCGTTCTCCCCCCTCCATCTGCCCCAGTGTCATGCTGTTCTCTCCCCCTCTATCTGCCCCAGTGTCATGCCATTCTCCCCCCTCCATCTGCCCCAGTGTCATGCCATTCTCCCCCCTCCATCTGCCCCAGTGTCATGCCATTCTCCCCCCTCCATCTGCCCCAGTGTCATGCTGTTCTTCCCCCCTTCATCTGCCCCAGTGCCATGCCATTCTCCCCCCTCCATCTGCCCTAGTGTCATGCTGTTCTTCCCCCCTTCATCTGCCCCAGTGTCATGCCATTCTCCCCCCTCCATCTGCCCTAGAGTCATGCCATTCTCCCCCCTCCATCTGCCCTAGTGTCATGCCGTTCTCCCCCTCTTCATCTGCCCCAGTGTCATGCCGTTCTCCCCCTCCATCTGCCCCAGTGCCATGCCGTTCTCCCTCCTCCATCTGCCCCAGTGTCATGCCGTTCTCATTCACACACACTCACACACACACTCACCATTCCTCGTTCCCTCGCAGCTCTCTCCCTCATACACATATTGTAGCCGCGATGTGATGACGTCATCACATCGCGGCTACAAATGCCGGAGCTCAGCGTTAAAGCAGGAGCTGAGCTGTGACAGCTCCGGCTTTAAACGCCTATGCATTCAGCTCATCGGCGTCCTACCGCCGATGAGCTGAAATACATAGGCGTTTAAAGCAGGAGCTGTCAGCTCCTGCTTTAACGCTGAGCTCAGTTGGAGTCGGGACATGCCGACCGGGACCATTTTGTTAGGTCCCGGCCACGCCGCGGGGCCCCGCTAAGCGCGGGGCCCTGGGCGGTTGCCCAGCTCGCCCGGCCCTGGATCCGCCCCTGGTGTAATGTCCCATAGCAGCCCCTCCATACAGTGTAATGTCCCATAGCAGCCCCTCCACACTGTATAGTGTCCAATAGCAGCCCCTCTACACAGTATAGTGTCCAATAGCAGCCCCTCTACACAGTATAGTGTCCAATAGCAGCCCCTCTACACAGTATAGTGTCCAATAGCAGCCCCTCTACACATTATAGTGTCCAATAGTAGCCCCTCTACACAGTATAGTGTCCAATAGTAGCCCCTCTGCACAGTGTGATGTCCCCTAGTGGCGCTCACATGGTATAATGTTCCACAGTAGCCCCTTCACACAGTGTAATGTCGCAGAATGGCCCCTACACAAATAAAATTTTAATAACCCCACATACAGAGGCATGACTAAACTGGTTCTCATTATGAATTTTCCAAATATTTGGACAAAAGCAAAATTTCAGGGGTTTACTCATAAACTGACATAGATGAGTTCCTGGGGTATTAATAGCGGAGGCCCAGGAGAGGTGAGTAAACATAACAAACAATCTTACTCACCTCCACCGGTTCCAGCACAGGTCCCCATCCTAGTAAGTCTCCTGAATGATGTCAGGGACCACTGAGGCATATTACTGGGCCTGTCATTGGTCATGTGACACTTGTGGCTATACATCATGACGCCAGCAAGAACTACATGACCACTAAGTGTGGAAAATCTGACACTGAATCTTTAGCAGAAACCTGCAGTATAATATACCGCAGATTTGTCCACACACTATCCCCATGCAAACAATCCCTTTAGGGCTACGTTTTAGTAATTGACGAGTCTTTTATGGGCATAGATTCCTATTTCAAGGGTGTCTATCACCAGAACCCAGCATATCAACCCAACCCCGCAAATAAATAGGGTCAATAAATAGGGCAAATAAATAGGGTCACTGTGAAGCGCTGCCTCCATTGCCGAGATATCACAGTTTTTGTCCATATGAAATGAGTTTTTTGGGGGGCAACAAGGTCTTCAAAAATATGCATGTGCAGACAAACGCGTCCCAATGATGTAAGTGGAGTAGTCTCCAGAATCCAGTGTCACAGATACAATAGGTTAGGGTCACCTGAATCAGTGAATTGTTGCCTCTGTTGCAAAGATTTTCATCAATATGCAAATTATCTCGTTGGAGCAAGGAAGGCATTGCCGTTGCTCCAAGGTGGTAAGCCTCCCATCGCTTAGTGCCACCCTCTACCCTTCTCTGACAGGGTCAGGCAGTGTATACCTATTGTCCCCTGACCTTGAGTTCTGCCACACTGGCAGGGGTGAACCTTCCCCTTTCGCTGCCCGAGGCGAACTACAGAAAGCCGCCCCCCCCACCCGGAGGAGGGGGTGGAGCTCAAAGGGGCGGGGCGAAGCAAAGGGGCGGGGCTTAGCAGCGTTCGCCGGCAGGGAGAGGACCTGCTCTCTGCCTGAGCGTGAGGGGAGGCTGCTGGAGCAGCGCTGCTTCAACGGCCTCCCCAATCCATCGCTCGGTGCTAAGTCAGTCCAGGACAGCTTGTCCTGGACTGGCTTAGGTAATCAAAAATGCCGCCCTCCCTGGGGCCCTGACATAGCGCCGCCTGAAGCGGTCGCTTCAGGTCGCCTCATGGGAGGTGCGGCGCTGCACACTGGTTACTGCTCATATTCCTGGCGCATGCGCAGTACATGTTACTCCGCCCAGACAAGTTTCACACTGCGTGTGCCGAAAAGTGAGTCCAACAAATCCCAGGTGTGAATAGATATGTACGGACCGGCCCTCTCAATCAGAAGAAGAGACAGAAGACGGTATTGAGCAGTGGGAGGAAACGCAATGTCCTCATTGTTCCAAAGAGCTCATTTACGTATTGACAAAAATCTTGGCAAGGATTCACAAGGGGAAACACAGTTTGGTTCAGGTTACCTTAACCTATTTCTCTGCAGGGCTGTGTCCTGGTAACAACCTCCCTATAAGTCAATGGGACGTGGGCATTGTCATATTTTGTTCTAAAATCTCATGTCACAACACACCTAGTTAACTCTTCAGTCTCAGGGATATGCTGCAGGCAGGTTTGAGAGGTTCTGCAAAACTAACCCTACAGCAACGTCTGTCTGCCCTAAATCCTCTACCGGGAGAAGGTTATATTGTAATGGCGGTATAGGATGAAAGTCTTCATCCATAAAGCACGGCTTGTATGGAGAGCGCCTGAGATCGGGGCCAGCTCAATGCAACACAGGAACAAAGAAGCAAACTCCAATTATTGCTAAACTGGGACTAAGCAGGAAGTGGGACAGGAAGATGCCGATTCCATTCTTGGCCCACAGAACATTCCTCTGAGGATGTATGCCTCTATAGCCATTCTTTATGTACCAATAAAGATTTTATCTGCTGCCATCTTGTTAACCCCTAAGAGCTTGTTAATAGCAGGGTCAGAAACCACCATGAAATCTTGGCAGTGAGCCAGTAACCACCCGATGGAAGCGACACATCGCTTTCCTCGCATCCAGCAACCATCTGTACCAATTCAAGGAGAAGGAGATAAGAGGTGACACAAAATACGAGGCCGAGCAGACTTGTTCCTTCTTTGCACATCCCAAGGATTGAACAGTTCTGCTTCTTCAGGCGTAGACAACTTCAGAGAACATTCTGGATCTGGGCTGCCTTGCCTTTGCTCATAAGGTTCGGGGGTTTATTGAATCCGACCACCAGTGTGTGAGAAAATTGTCGCTGTCATCTGTAGAATACCAGACACTGCTGCCCAGTAGGGGGCGCACAACCATATCCCAAAAATAAGGCAGCCATTGTATCTTATTAACCCTGTGCTCACCTTGTCTGTTACATGTGCATCAGAGAGGTGAATGGACTTGTAACACAAAGTAAACCGAGGCGGAAGGTCACATAGTATACAGTATATCTGACTTCTCTCTGTATTACATTGTTATAGAACACATATTACATTACTATAGATTACATATGTACTATAATACCTAGCTATATGTTACTTATCATTTATTATTACTTTGTTATATATAACATTATACATTGCTACATCCCCATATTACATATTAATATAGTATATTGCATTACTATATATTACATATTACTTTACTATATTACTCTGTTGTATATCATATTCTACCTTACTGTATCACTATATTACATATTACGCTAGGTTCACACCTGCGTTCATGTCTCCGTTCTATGGTTTCCGTCTTCTGCATGGCAGAAGACGGAAACCATAGACCGGGTCCGGCCGTGAGCGGCGGTGAGCGTTTTAGGAACCGGATTTTTTAATCCGGACACAGAGTAGTGCATGTCCGACTCTGTGTCCGGATTATAAAACCCGGTTTCGCGGCGGAGAGCGCGAAACGCTCACCGCCGCTCACGGCCGGACAGCTTTCTCACCCATTCAAATGAATGGGTGAGAAAGTCTCCTGCAGGCTTCCGTCTCCTGCATCTGTTTTATGCAGGAAACGGAAACCTGCAATAAGGACCGACGACGCAGATGTGAACAAGCCCTGACTTTACTATATGACATTACTAGCCTCTGGCCGCGACTTCGTCTGTGTGTTGTTGGAGTGGATGATCCGCCTATATTCAGCAAATTGCTGCCGTCGATGGTTTGCCTGCTCTGGTGTTTCGACAGCTCTTAAACTGTCCTACTGCTGAACTTGTTCCTCGCACTGTTCCCGTGATTGTTCTGGAATCTCAGCAGCTCGCTGGGATGTCATATAATGAGCGTGTTGTTGGCGTTGATAATCCGCCTACTCCGGCATTTCAGCAGCTTGTCAAGCTGGACTGCCGCTGAACTCATTCCTCACACTGTGCTCGTGATTGTTCTGGCATCTCAGCAGCTCATTGAGACGCCATATAATGAGCGTGTTGTTGGTGCCGATGATCCCTCTCAGCTCCATTTGAGGAGAACTTTGTGACTTCTGGCTTCCTTTATAACTGTTGTTTAAGAATTTTGCAACAATTGAGATTTTCTTTTTTCGGCATGTTTAAAAGTAGAAAACTGCCAATTTGGATTAAAGGTGTTTGCCCATCCAGTGTGTCAGCACTGCCTGGAGCAGATCAGATAATATGCAAATGCATGTACACAATCCACTGAGTGTTAGCTGAGTGTTTACACAGAGAGATAACAGCCCTGGGACCTGAGATAAGCTGCTGCAGGAGCAGTGGAATATAGTATGTGAACATAAATTCATAACAGTTGTGAAGCCATGTCATTTACCGGGATAAAAAGTAACCTATGTTTTAATCGAGGAACAAACATCCAAACACACACACATCCAAACTTTCACATGTATAATATTAGTAGGATTACTTAAGCTGCAGTTGCCCAATGATGAGGGGGTTTGATATTTCCAAATGCATGGATGTATTTTTTGGCAGCGCAACTTCAACATTTTAGTGGTTGGGCAATGGCCAGTTATAACGGGGTGACGGGTGGAAACCACTTTCTATGATGCATAAGGTGTGGTGGGAGTGCAAATGACTATTTAAAGTTGGGAATGTACTAAATATACTCCAGTGTGGGAACATCCTTATTTGTGGTAGATAGACCAGTTGGAAGACATGCGTAGATGGAAGCAGAAGGGAGTGTCTATGTCACTTGTATGACAAAGGGTTCTTAAAACCATTTCAACAATTGGGAGAGGAATTTGCCTTGGATAACAATGTTTTCTATCAATATCTACAACTCCGGCGTGCCTTACAGGTGCAGGCCTTGATCATAAATTCCAGTATTGGAGCATTAGGAATTTTGGAGCCCGTGGTGACTTTAGAGGCCTCCAATGATTTAACTTCAATGGTTTATCATACCTGATTTTGAGGAACCCAATGGACTAGGTGAGCGCTCAATGGGAGAGGGACGGGGGCCCGCTGTCAACCAAACATTGGGAGGATGTAGTGGCATCTCCATACTTTGTCTACAAATGTTGCTCAGCATTGATCGTAAATGTTCCAGTGTGTAGGATTCTCGTAGTATTGTTTCACAAAATGGGTATTGGTGGATGTCTGTTGCCAGAGGTGCGGAGAAAAAGTTTAGGTCTCTTACATATGTTTTGGGGATGCAGAGAATTAGAGATGGTATGGTACGATGCCCGAGAGCTGGTCAATAGATTGTATGGGGTTTGCTTGCTGGAGGTCCATAAATGGGGGTTTGAGGAAGTTTGGAGAGGGAGAAGGAGACCAGATGGAAAATTCGGCTTATCTTGTGAGGAAGTTATTGCCAAACATTGGCAATACTGCTGTGACAATTGGTGCAAGTCACATATACTGCGCATGCGCCAAGCATATGAGCAGCAGGTAATGCAACAGAATTCAGGGCCAAGCAAGATTAGCTATACACTGCCTAGCCCTGTAAACGGGTCAGGACAGAGGAGCAGAGGGTGGCACAAAAAAGGGGGAGACTTACTTTTTTTTGAATATCAGGAAAGTCCACCTTGTTTAAAAGAACTCATTTGTACATTGACAAAACATTGAAGACACCAATTCAGAAGGACAAAAACCCTGTAATTCAGGTGACGCTAACCTATCTATCCGCAGGGCTGTGTTGGTATTCTGAATTCTGGTGACAGACTCCCCTTAATGTTGCAGATAATGTCAGAGTCTACAACAAATTTATAGACAGCCTATAATAGAAGTGTATGAATTGTACAATACATTGCAATGCATTAGCATTGCAGTGTATTATATTAGTGATCAGACTCATTGTTAAATTAAATTAAGGTGTTAAAATGTAACAAAAACTACATAAATTTGGTATCGCCATAATCGTAATGATCCTCAGAATACAGGTAAAACGTCATTTTAGATGCACGGTGAATGCTGCTAAAAATATTCCACAAATGCAGTTTTTCTCTAATTCTACCTTTTTCTCCCCAGCTACATAATACATCAAACATTAAAAAATAATGACCATGGCTGATAAATAGCTCAAGGAAAAATTGGAAATAGATATATTATTTCTGTTGTTTACCTATAAATGTAATTGTTCAGCTAGCTCATTAATTTGCATAATTACCTTATACAGAGTCAATTAGACATATTGTATGTATACTTCTATGTTTTATCCAATTTTATCACATTTGTATTACTTATTTCATTATATGTATTCTTCCATTTATTGCATCTTTGCACTTTACTATGTTACTATTTTAGTGAATCTGGTCCAGGTATTATATATTACTGGGTACAGATATTCGAACATCAAACCCATTAAAGGGAGTCTGTCAGTAGAACCAGCATATGAACTCGGCCCTGCAGATAGATAGGTTAGAGTCACCCGAACCCAGAATATCAACCAGTACTGCAGATAGATAGGTTAGAGTCACTCGAATCCAGAATATCAACCAGCCCTGCAGATAGATAGGATAGAGTTACCAGAATCAGTATATTACCCAAGCCCTGCAGATAGGTTAGTGTCACCAGAACCAGCATATCACCCCAAGCCTGCAAATAGGTAGGTTAGTGTCACCTGAATCCAGAATACCAACCAGTTCTGCAGATAGATAGGTTAGAGTCACCCAAACCCAGAATATCAACCAGTACTGCAGATAGATAGGTTAGAGTCACTCGAATCCAGAATATCACCCCAGCCCTGCAAATAGATAGGTTAGTGTCACCAGAACCAGTATATCACCCCAGCCCTGCAGATAGATAGGTTAGTGTCACCAGAACCAGTATATCACCCCAACCCTGCAGATAAATGGGTTAGTGTCACCAGAACCGGTATATCACCCCAGCCCTGCAGATAGATAGGTTAGTGTCACCCGAACCAGTATATCACCCCAGCTATATACATACGGTTAAGAACTAGAGATGAGTGAACCGGTTTGCAACAAATGAACAAGTGTAGAAAAATTTCTGGTTTTTCCAAATCCAACATTTTGGAGATTTGCCCTCCATTATCTATTATTATACTCTGGGGTCTGTTCATATCTAGAATATAGCAAGCCTCACTTCCGCATCAGTTGTTGGTGTCTGGTCCTCACCACACTTCTTGTAGCCTTTTTGTACATCTTCTCTAACATCACGCGCCCCGGGGAATCAGTGGTCGCATGGGGCGCGCTGACGTCATTATCAAAGCATGATTGGGTCTCGGTGGTGACCCCATGGTACATTATGTTGGAGAAGACAGCAAAAGAGGTGGCAAGAACCTTCAGGTGAAGCCTGGACGCCAAGGAGAAGTTAGGAGAGGTGACTTTCAGTATTTTTTATTTTGCCCGTTCCGCCCCTGGGTCTCGTCATGTCTTACCCTCCTGAATAGACCACACAGTATAATAATAGCACTTCAGGTTCAGGCGAACCTTTCGACCTTTCGTAAAACAAATCTCTCAAGGTTCATCCACTTTTTCATAAAACCAGTTTAATACAGTATCAAGAGATGCAGCAAAACCCTTGCTATGCTGTAATTCACAAAACAACCACTGGGCGGAAACACACAGACGCATAACATTTGACTTTACTATAGAATATTGTGAAATCATGTTGTCTTGAAAAGCTGATCATCTCATGAGATACATATTTGGACATGTCCAAATGTTTTTTACTATTTTATTTTTTTTACTATACTTTATTGAACTATATTTTAGGTGATTTTTTTTTACTGGTGTAATACAGTTGAATACATATAAAGCTGTTAGGCAGGAGCTATAAGGAGTTGTCCTCTGTGACTGCAGAGCACTCTTTCCAAACCACTCTTTGCAATTGCTTGCGTCTTTCAGATTTACACAGTTATTATTGAGGTCAATGGGAGCTGCTGAATCTTTATGCAATAGCTCCCCTTGGTAATGGCTGTAAGCAGATACAATATTATGATGTAACTCTGTCTGTGTGAAGGGAAGGTGAGAACGTGGCGCTCTGGATTATATAACAATATGTTTTATTAAATCATTCACTGTCCTGGACCGTCTCACATTAACCCCTTAACTCCTGCACCTACCTAATCCCCCTAGTGACCTCCCCATTGAAGGGAATGTATCAATACATTCTGGGCAGTTTTCCAGTATACTTGTATTGAAATATTCGCTCCTGGCACTGGCACCATATTTATCTGTTTTTGAGAAGCAAGTTATATTTTCATTTGTGTCAGAAAAAGCGGGCACCTTTAGTAGCCACGCCACATGCACCTTCAGTAGCCGCGCCACTTGCCCAGTGGAGAGGAAAGGGTTATATCATTAGGCTGCATAAAGATCATACTATAATTAAAGGGGATGTCCAGGATTTGTTATTTATGGTGTATGCTTAGGATATCATTGAGGTTCTGTTCAGGGGTACATACGGTCTCTGGACTATACAGTGTATGGAGCTTGAATCAGTTGACTCCATACCCTGTATAGTGGCTACTGCTAAATAAAAAATTTTGTGTCATCCCCCTTCAAGGGTGGCACATGTAAGGTCTAGCCTTAAAGAAGCAATTTTTTTAAAGATATAAAGTGCAAGTCTCATCACATCCTAACTCACTTTGTAGACCCGTCTCACCTGCCTCCTGCTTGTAAGAGGTTTCTCATTGACAGCTCTTGCAAGCAAATGATAGGAGAGAGGAATATGAACTTACTTCCCACAGAGTACACTGGAGATTCTGCACACAGCAAACACAGATACTATAGACAAGCAGTGTGAGTTAAGGAAGCTATATAACTCTGCAGTTTATCACTGTATGGACTCATCTATTATGTGTCTACTCCCCCGCTTCCTTACATAAGGCAGAAATTATATTTTCTTCAGTATTGCATAGATTTTAAGAGGAACAATGTTAGTGGAACTTGGTGGGGAGAGGAGGTGTCTGAGGGATGTTAGGAGGTGTTTGATAGATGATGATAAAATAAAAGGAAGTCAGCCACTTAAGGAAGAGTAACTTCCTGTCTACTCAGTAGAGCAAGCTCTGGACTGGTGGCCCAACTGGTGATCACATGACACAGCAGCCCATCTATCAAGACCGTTTCATATACCAGTCTAGGTCCCCTATCACTGGAGTAGCGATGTCCCTAACTTACAGTTTCATAACGTTCATAACTCTTAATCAGAGGAGTAACAGAAGTCTGTAATGGGGCCTTACCTACCTTGTTCCACTTAGAATAGTAGTATATTTTATGTGGCAGAGGGTCTGCTCAGGGTTCAGGGCTCAGTAGCGATTGCTACCGCTGCACCCCCTACAGCTTTGTCCCGGTCCTTAATAAATTATGGCTTATGGCCTTCCATGTGAAAGAAACTCAAATCTATGCCAGGTAGGAGCCGGAGTAGACTTAAAGCACAACTTATGACTCTCTCACTAAACCACACGCCTACCAGGCAAACTAGCAAAAGAGGTTGCTCAAAAACAAAATTGTGCTAAATTTTGTGACTTATATCACAAAATATTCTGGTTTGCTACTTTTAAGGAACTCCACGGCTATAACTTTTGATGTTCGTGTTTAGAGATGGGAGAACGGCTTTGTCTTCAGATGCCAACGTACAATCATTGGAGGTCCAGGGGAGGTGAAAAACAAATTTAAAAAATTTATAATCACCTTCCATTTTTTTTTTCTGGGCCCCCACCTCTAAAGAGTCCCCAGAGTATAATAATTTCACTTCCGGTTCAATCAGAACTTGTTTAACCCAAAACGAATCAGAGTCCCGACCCACCCGAACCCAAGCCAAAGCGAATCTTGGGAGGTTAGCCGCTACGCAGATTCATCATACGAGGTTCTTCCATACACTATATACAGTCCTATGAAAAAGTTTGGGCACCCCTATTAATCTTAATCATTTTTAGTTCTAAATATTTTGGTGTTTGCAACAGCCATTTCAGTTTGATATATCTAATAACTGATGGACACAGTAATATTTCAGGATTGAAATGAGGTTTATTGTACTAACAGAAAATGCGCAATATGCATTAAACCAAAATTTGACCGGTGCAAAAGTATGGGCACCCTTATCATTTTATTGATTTGAATACTCCTAACTACTTTTTACTGACTTACTGAAGCACAAAATTGGTTTTGTAACCTCAGTGAGCTTTGAACTTCATAGCCAGATGTATCCAATCATGAGAAAAGGTATTTAAGGTGGCCAATTGCAAGTTGTTCTACTATTTGAATCTCCTCTGAAGAGTGGCATCATGGGCTACTCAAAACAACTCTGAAATGATCTGAAAACAAAGATTGTTCAACATAGTTGTTCAGCGGAAGGATACAAAAAGCTGTCTCAGAGATTTAACCTGTCAGTTTCCACTGTGAGGAACATAGTAAGGAAATGGAAGACCACAGGGACAGTTCTTGTTAAGCCCAGAAGTGGCAGGCCAAGAAAAATATCAGAAAGGCAGAGAAGAAGAATGGTGAGAACAGTCAAGGACAATCCACAGACCACCTCCAAAGAGCTGCAGCATCATCTTGCTGCAGATGGTGTCACTGTGCATCGGTCAACTATACAGCGCACTTTGCACAAGGAGAAGCTGTATGGGAGAGTGATGAGAAAGAAGCCGTTTCTGCACGTACGCCACAAATAGAGTTGCCTGAGGTATGAAAAAGCACATTTGGACAAGGCAGCTTCATTTTGAAAACAAAAATTGAGTTGTTTGGTTATAAAAAAAGGCGTTATGCATGGCGTCCAAAAAGAAACAGCATTCCAAGAAAAACACATGCTACCCACTGTAAAATTTGGTGGAGGTTCCATCATGCTTTGGGGCTGTGTGGCCAATGCCGGCATCGGGAATCTTGTTAAAGTTGAGGGTCGCATGGATTCCACTCAGTATCAGCAGATTCTTGAGAATAATGTTCAAGAATCAGTGACGAAGTTGAAGTTACGCCGGGGATGGATATTTCAGCAAGACAATGATCCAAAACACCGCTCCAAATCCTCAGGCATTCATGCAGAGGAACAATTACAATGTTCTGGAATGGCCATCCCAGTCCCCAGACCTGAATATCATTGAACATCTGTGGGATGATTTGAAGTGGGCTGTCCATGCTCGGCGACCATCTAACTTAACTGAACTTGAATTGTTTGTCCAAAATACCTTCATCCAGGATCCAGGAACTGATTAAAAGCTACAGGAAGCGACTAGAGGCTGTTATCTTTGCAAAAGGAGGATCTACTAAATATTAATGTCACTTTTCTGTTGAGGTGCCCATACTTTTGCACCGGTCAAATTTTGGTTTAATGCATATTGCACATTTTCTGTTAGTACAATAAACCTCATTTCAATCCTGAAATATTACTGTGTCCATCAGTTATTAGATATATCAAACTGAAATGGCTGTTGCAAATACCAAAATATTTAGAACTAAAAATGATTAAGATTAATAGGGGTGCCCAAACTTTTTCATAGGACTGTATTATGGGCTCAGAGTATATTTCTTTATCACACGTGTGCGCATGTCTTAGAAGTCTAAAAAGATAGGAATTGGGGCCCGGAGAGCCTTAAAGGGATTCTACCATTAAAAAACTATTTTCTCTAGGTAACACGTTGGAATAACCTTTACAAAGGCTATTCGTCTCCTACCTTTGGAAGTGCTCTCCGCCACGCCGTTCGTTCGAAATACCGGTTTGTACCGGTATGCTAATTAGTTCTCTCGCAGCGATGGGGGCGTCTCCATTGCTGCTTGAAAACTGACTGCAGCGCCGCCTCTGTCTTCTTCTGTATCCTCCCCTTCCTTCTTCAGCTTGTTGTCGGACGCCTGCGCAGCACGCTCTTTTCGGCGAACTTTGCCAAACGTACTGCGCATGCCTGCGGCCATAGTGCCGACACCACAATTTCACGCATGCGCAGTACGTTCCTCGAAGTCTTCACTGAACAGAGCGTACTGCGCTGGCGTCCGACAACAAGCTGAAGAAGGAAGGGGAGGATACAGAAGAACATAGAGGCGGCGCTGCAGTCAGTTTTTGAGCAGCAATGGGGACGCCCCCATCGCTGCGAGAGAACTAATTAGCATACCGGTACAAACCGGTATTTCGAACGAACGGCGCGGCGGAGAGCACTTCCAAAGGTAGGAGACGAATAGCCTTTCTAAAGGCTATTCCGACGTGTTACCTAGAAAAAAAAAATTTTTAATGGTAGAATCCCTTTAACAGTTTAAAGTATATGGCCCAGAAGTGTCTGATGGCCCGGCTGTATTTTGCTGTAATGATGTACTGAATACAGGGTGCAGAGAGAGTGACGGATACAAGATACAAAGGGTCAAGTGCTGTACAATGAAAGATTTATATAAGGCTGTGTTCAGATCACATTATCTTCTGATGTAAATCTACAACACCAAGCTGCAAAGCATTGCACTGTATACTGATACAGTGGGGTAAGTCACCCATGGGGCCCCATTAAAAACCAAGCACATAGGTATTTTATCTGGGTAATACATGGAATATACTATGGTCTACTGCCGTATTTCCAACATATATCGACCCACCAGAGACCAAAAGGTCACTACTTTGGCTGCCACTGGGTTAATAGACCCCTTGGACATCGGGAGCTCAGCAGAGATCACAAACGTGATGTGAACATCGCCTAAGACTTTATGAAAAATTGCAAAGCACAATGACACAGTAGGGTTCATCCTGCCCAATATTGTTATGTATGATATCCGTGACCAGGTCGGTATTCTCCATCTTTACCAAATTCCAGACGTTTTTACATGGTCAAAAGTCAAAAAGAAGGCGGGTGACAGTCTCCTGGAGATATGTAACGATCCATCCCAGGTGCTCGCAGACAGAGACTCGCAGGCTCCTCCGGAGGAGGTGCGGGATCAATAAGGAGAGAGTGCAGCTGACAATGCAGTAATTAAAGAGGCAGAGAAAAGTCACCGCACTATGTACAAGGTCACCAGGAGAGTTTTACTCCAGACATCCGTCATCGTGTCTTGTGCATGATGCATTTTCAGAGCACGTAGTGAAGGAGCCCACAGTCCTGCACTCAGGGGTCTCCGCTTCTTAATATCTCTGCCCTTCATTTCTCCTCTACCAATAATAATTACACCTGTGTGGCGGTATAGCAGTAGTCCATAGCCGAGATGGAAGGTCGCAATGAATTATAGAGCAGGACTTCTCAATCATATTCTACTGGGGCCTGGTAAGGTGTGAGATTCACCAGTCACTAGATGCAATGTCACAATGCGGCATCTTCTAACGCCACCGTGGAACCGGAGCTTAAAGGGCTTGTCCAGTTTCAGCTAATCAATGTTATTGTTTGTATAATGAAAAGTTGTACAATTCTCCAATATACTTTCTGGATCAATTCCTCACGGTTTTCTACATCTCTGCTTGCTGACATTGTTTACTTTCTGTGGATACAAATCAGTCCATGGTCATGCGGTATACAGTCCATACAATCCATGGTCATGTGATATCCAGTCCATGGTCATGTGATGTACAGTCCATGGTCATGTGTGATACAGCCGATGGTCATGTGATGTACAGTCCATACAATCCATGGTCATGTGATGGAGAGTCCACGGTCATGTGATATCCAGTCCATGGTCAGGTGATGGAGAGTCCATGATCATGTGATATCCAGTCCATGGTCATGTGTGATACAGCCCATGGTCATGTGATATACACAGCGCCGCACCTCCCATGAGGCGACCTGAAGCGACCGCTTCAGGCGGCACTATGCCAGGGCCCCAGGGCGGGCGGCATTTTTGCTTTCCTAAGCCAGTCTAGTCCAGCCAGTCCTGGACTGGCTTAGCACCGAGCGGTGGTTTGGGGAGGTCACTGGAGCAGCGCTGCTCCAGCAGCCCCCCCTCACGCTCTGGCAGAGAGCAGGTCCTCTCCGTGCCTGCTCTCTGCCTGTGAATGCCACTAAGCCCGGCCCCATCCGCTCCTCCCCCTCCGATCCCGGGGGGGGGGGGGGGGGGGCTCTCTGTAGTTCGCTTCGGGCGGCGAAAGAGGTAGGTTCACCCCTGGATATACAGTCCATGGTCAGGTGTGATACAGCCCATGGTCATGTGATATACAGTCCATACAATCCATGGACATGTGATGAAGAGTCCATGGTCATGTGTGATACAGCCCATGGTCATGTGATGTACAGTCCATGGTCAGGTGTGATACAGCCCATGGTCATGTGATATACAGTCCATACTATGCATGGTCATGTGATATCCAGTCCATGGTCATGTGATGTACAGTCCATGGTCATGTGTGATACAGCCGATGGTCATGTGATATACAGTCCATACAATCCATGGTCATGTGATGGAGAGTCCATGGTCATGTGATGTACAATCCATGGTCACTCATGTTCCCACTTTTTTTTTCCATTACAATAATCAACAAAATTGTTGCAAGAAAACATCAGTCGTGTTTTTTACATTATAGTCAGTTGGAATGAATAAGGGATAGGGCTCCATCTGCATTAGTCACTTTACTACCATTTAATGTCCAATGCTCTCATCCTACGACGGATGAGAGCAACGTACTGTAAAATAGGTAGTGTGAGCATACCCTTATACTCACCTACTGCTGTTCCTTTTTTGCTTCGGCTGTAGTCCTGTCTCGGCGCGGCTCATTGCTACAGACATCAAACAAGGTCTGAATGGTGAAACAGGGAGATCTCAGCCATTATATTCAACTGTATCTGCGTCCTAAGGATGCAGATAGAGTTGAAATTGGGACCCAGAACAGAAGGACAGCACCTGAAATACTGGACTGTCCCACTTCATCCAGATTGGCTGAGGGAACCCAACTCCCATAGGGCCCGGTGCAGGGGTTCCGTTAACCCTATAGTTAAGGCGTCTTCTTGGAGCATAGCAGGCTGCCCAGGATGGGCGTCTTGTTTCGACCTTACAAGCAGATCAGAACTTGTTTGTATGGTAGATGTTATATGATAAGTCAGATGTTGATGGGAACTAAACAGACGGATGTGAGATTCCCTTCTGGACAGGCACCTCCGAAAGTCTCCGAATAAAGTCTCATGATCGAGCGATTATGAAGGATAAGGCCAATGAGACACTTATTGTAGCTGATTTATCTTCCAATAACTGGAGGAAGTAAAGTTAAAAGGTTGCACCCAAGGGGCCAATATGCTCACTGGAACAGAAGAATATCCTTGCCTAGAAATCCTACAACTGTGCGGTTTATATTAGGAATGTCATTGTGCCTGGAGCTGATCCGTGAGACTTAGGGCTGAGTTCACATCTGTGGTAGAAATTCTTTGTCGGAACTGAAAATCAGAATTTATACTGTGTCAAATCCACACGGCTATGAGGCAAAGGATAGACTGTTCTAGCTGTATGTACAAATAGAGTGGTGTGTAAAAGTTTTAGGCAGGTGTGGGGAATATGCTACATAGTAAAATCTATGTCAATGGACTAAAGAGAACTCTAAATCCCAACAATAGTTGGTTTGATGTTTGCCCTTTGCCATCAATTCTTCTTGGTACTTGCAGACAGATTTTGGCATAACTCGGCAGGGAGGTTGTTGCCGCCATCTTGGAGAACTAAGCCCAGATCGTCTGTGTATATAGGCTTGCTCCAATCCGTCTGTCTCTTCATGTCATCCAAGACAGACTGGATGATGTTGAGATCAAGGTAGGAAGGAGAAGTTCATATCATCACTCCCACAGTGTGTTAGAGGTCCATCCACCATGGCTGGGTATCGCTCACGGGTGTGCCTCATTATATAACCCGTATAACTCTGATCACACTTCTTCCACACCAGTCCTCTGTCAGTGACCCGACTACTGATCCCTAAGTGACCCCCTTCTTCATCTTCATAGTGCCCGGACACTCACTATTGGAGTCCTTCTGGCCACTCGCCTCAGTCCAGTCGCCCGGCACAACCCCCTGACTGCTCTACTCACTCTCTAACAGCAGAAGTGCCCCTACCTTCTCTGTAGTAGGGGTATTGTTTTGTTATGGTGGGCTCAGCTCCCTCCACCTTACGGGGACAGTGCATATACCTGTGCACAGGAGGCCATCACCGCAGGAGAGAAGAAACCGGCTGCCGTCGGCAGAGACACCGGAACCGCCAGAGATAGAACAGGTGACAACTTGTTCTATTATTTTATCACATTCTCTGATTTTTTTGGCAAATTTTTGAGAATCTCAGACAACACTTACAGGAAGATAAGGAGCTGCCAGAGATGTTTGGCAGAAGCTTCCTCCAATCTCCCTTAGGAGAATATGTGCAAACTAAACCCAGTGTGCACGGACATGAAAAGATCAAGAGGAATAGCTGTATATAGAAGGAGCATTCACATAACAGCTGTCTAATGTATGGCTGATCTCTCTACTGTAGTCACACTATGGAGCTGTCTAATGTAAGAGCGGTCACACTATGGAGTGCTGTACTGTAAGAGCAGTCACATTATGGAGCTCTGTACTGTAAGAGCGGTCACACTATAGAGCTCTGCACTATAAGAGCGGTCACACTATGGAGCTCTGTACTGTAAGAGCAGTCACACTATGGAGCTCTGTACTGTAAGAGCAGTCATACTATGGAGCTCTGTACTGTAAGAGCGGTCACACTATGGAGCTCTGTACTGTAAGAGCAGTCACACTATGGAGCTCTGTACTGTAAGAGCAGTCACACTATGGAGCTCTGTACTGTAAGAGCAGTCACACTATGGAGCTCTGTACTGTAAGAGCAGTCACACTATAGAGCTCTGCACTATAAGAGCGGTCACACTATGGAGCTCTGTACTGTAAGAGCAGTCACACTATGGAGCTCTGTACTGTAAGAGCAGTCATACTATGGAGCTCTGTACTGTAAGAGCGGTCACACTATGGAGCTCTGTACTGTAAGAGCAGTCACACTATGGAGCTCTGTACTGTAAGAGCAGTCACACTATGGAGCTCTGTACTGTAAGAGCAGTCACACTATGGAGCTCTGTACTGTAAGAGCAGTCACACTATGGAGCTCTGTACTGTAAGAGCAGTCACACTATGGAGCTCTGTACTGTAAGAGCAGTCATACTATGGAGCTCTGTACTGTACGAGCAGTCACTCTATGGAGCTCTGTACTGTAAGAGCAGTCACACTATGGAGCTCTGTACTGTAAGAGCAGTCACATTATGGAGCTCTGTACTGTAAGAGCAGTCACACTATGGAGCTCTGTACTGTAAGAGCGGTCACACTATGGAGCTCTGTAATGTAAGAGCGGTCACACTATGGAGCTCTGTACTGTAAGAGCAGTCACACTATGGAGCTCTGTACTGTAAGAGCAATCACACTATGGAGCTCTGTACTGTAAGAGCGGTCACACTATGGAGCTCTGCAATGTAAGAGCGGTCACACTATGGAGCTCTGTACTGTAAGAGCAGTCACACTATGGAGCTCTGTACTGTAAGAGCAGTCACACTATGAAGCTCTGTAATGTAAGAGCAGTCACACTATGGAGCTCTGTACTGTAAGAGCAGTCACACTATAGAGCTCTGTACTGTAAGAGCGGTCACACTATGGAGCTCTCTACTATAAGAGCAGTCACACTATGGAGCTCTATACTGTAAGAGCAGTCACACTATGGAGCTCTGTACTGTAAGAGCAATCACACTATGGAGCTCTATACTGTAAGAGCAGTCACACTATGGAGCTGTCTAATGTAAGAGCAGTCACACTATGGAGCTCTGCACTGTAAGAGCAGTCACACTATGGAGCGCTGTACTGTAAGAGCAGTCACACTATGGAGCTCTGTACTATAAGAGCAATCACACTATGGAGCTCTCTACTGTAAGAGCGATCACACTATGGAGCTCTGTACTGTAAGAGCAGTCACATTATGGAGCTCTGTACTGTAAGAGCAGTCACACTATGGAGCTCTGTACTGTAAGAGCAGTCACATTATGGAGCTCTGTACTGTAAGAGCAGTCACACTATGGAGCTCTGTACTGTAAGAGCAGTCACATTATGGAGCTCTGTACTGTAAGAGCAGTCACACTATGGAGCTCTGTACTGTAAGAGCAGTCACACTATGGAGGTCTATACTGTAAGAGCAATCACACTATGGAGATGTCTACAGTAAGAGTAGTCACACTATGGAGCTCTGTACTGTAAGAGCAGTCACACTATGGAGCTCTGTACTGTATGAGCAGTCACACTATGGAGCTCTCTACTGTAAGAGCAGTCACACTATGGAGCTCTCTTCTATAAGAGCAGTCACACTATGGAGCTCTGTACTGTAGGAGCAGTCACACTATGGAGCTCTCTACTGTAAGAGCAGTCACACTATGGAGCTCTGTACTGAAAGAGCAGTCACACTATGGAGCTCTGTACTGTAAGAGCGGTCACACTAGGGAGCTCTGTACTGTAAGAGCAATCACACTATGGAGCTCTGTACTGAAAGAGCAGTCACACTATGGAGCTGTCTACTGTAAGAGCAGTCACACTATGGAGCTCTGTACTGTAAGAGCAGTCACACTATGGAGCTCTGTACTGAAAGAGCAGTCACACTATGGAGCTCTGTACTGTAAGAGCAGTCACACTATAGAGCTCTGTACTGTAAGAGCAGTCACACTATGGAGCTCTGTACTGTAAGAGCAGTCACACTATGGAGCTCTGTACTGTAAGAGCAGTCACACTATGGAGCTCTGTACTGTAAGAGCGGTCACACTATGGAGCTCTGTACTGTAAGAGCGGTCACACTATGGAGCTCTGTACTGTAAGAGCGGTCACACTATGGAGCTCTGTACTGTAAGAGCAGTCACATTATGGAGCTCTGTACTGTAAGAGCAGTCACACTATAGAGCTCTGTACTATAAGAGCGGTCACATTGTGGAGCTCTGTACTGTAAGAGCAGTCACACTATGGAGCTCTGTACTGTAAGAGCAGTCACACTATGGAGCTCTGCACTGTAAGAGCAATCACACTATGGAGCTTTCTACTGTAAGAGCAGTCACACTATGGAGCTGTCTAATGTAAGAGCAGTCACACTATGGAGCTGTCTACTGTAAGAGCAGTCACACTATGGAGCTCTGTACTGTAAGAGCAGTCACACTATGGAGCTCTGTACTGTAAGAGCAGTCACACTATGGAGCTCTGTACTGTAAGAGCAGTCACACTATGGAGCTCTGTACTGTAAGAGCGGTCACACTAGGGAGCTCTGTACTGTAAGAGCGGTCACACTAGGGAGCTCTGTACTGTAAGAGCAATCACACTATGGAGCTGTCTACTGTAAGAGTAGTCACACTATGGAGCTCTGCACTGTAAGAGCAATCACACTATGGAACTTTCTACTGTAAGAGCAGTCACACTATGGAGCTGTCTAATGTAAGAGCAGTCACACTATGGAGCTCTGTACTGTAAGAGCAGTCACACTATGGAGCTCTGTAATGTAAGAGCAGTCACACTTTGGAGCTCTGTACTGTAAGAGCAGTCACACTATGGAGCTCTGTACTGTAAGACCAGTCACACTATGGAGCTCTGTACTGTAAGAGCAGTCACACTATGGAGCTCTGTACTTTAAGAGCAGTCACACTATGGAGCTCTGTACTGTAAGAGCAGTCACACTATGGAGCTCTCTACTGTAAGAGCGATCACACTATGGAGCTGTTTAATGTAAGAGCAGTCACACTATGGAGCTCTATACTGTAAGAGCGGTCACACTATGGAGCTCTGTACTGTAAGAGCAGTCACACTATGGAGCTGTCTACTGTAAGAGCAGTCACACTATGGAGCTCTGTACTGTAAGAGCAGTCACACTATGGAGCTGTCTACTGTAAGAGCAGTCACACTATGGAGCTCTGTACTGTAAGAGCAGTCACACTATGGAGCTCTGTACTGTAAGAGCAGTCACACTATGGAGCTGTCTAATGTAAGAGCAATCACACTATGGAGCTGTCTAATGTAAGAGCAGTCACACTATGGAGCTCTGTACTGTAAGAGCAATCACACTATGGAGCTCTGTACTGTAAGAGCAGTCACACTATGGAGCTGTCTAATGTAAGAGCAATCACACTATGGAGCTGTCTAATGTAAGAGCAGTCACACTTTGGAGCTCTGTACTGTAAGAGCAGTCACACTATGGAGCTCTGTACTGTAAGAGCAGTCACACTATGGAGCTCTGTACTGTAAGAGCAGTCACACTATGGAGTGCTGCACTGTAAGAGCAGTCACACTATGAAGCTCTCTACTGTAAGAGCAGTCACACTATGGAGCTCTACTGTAAGAGCGGTCACACTATGGAGCTCTGCACTGTAAGAGCAGTCTCACTATGGAGCTCTGTACTGTAAGAGCAGTCACATTATGGAGCTCTGCACTGTAAGAGCAGTCACATTATGGAGCTCTGCACTGTAAGAGCAATCACACTATGGAGCTCTGTACTGTATGAGCAGTCACACTATGGAGCTCTCTACTGTAAGAGCAGTCACACTATGGAGCTCTCTTCTATAAGAGCAGTCACACTATGGAGCTCTGTACTGTAGGAGCAGTCACACTATGGAGCTCTCTACTGTAAGAGCAGTCACACTATGGAGCTCTGTACTGAAAGAGCAGTCACACTATGGAGCTCTGTACTGTAAGAGCGGTCACACTAGGGAGCTCTGTACTGTAAGAGCAATCACACTATGGAGCTCTGTACTGAAAGAGCAGTCACACTATGGAGCTGTCTACTGTAAGAGCAGTCACACTATGGAGCTCTGTACTGTAAGAGCAGTCACACTATGGAGCTCTGTACTGTAAGAGCAATCACACTATGGAGCTCTGTACTGTAAGAGCAGTCACACTATGGAGCTGTCTACTGTAAGAGCAGTCACACTATGGAGCTCTGTACTGTAAGAGCAGTCACACTATGGAGCTCTGTACTGAAAGAGCAGTCACACTATGGAGCTCTGTACTGTAAGAGCAGTCACACTATGGAGCTCTGTACTGAAAGAGCAGTCACACTATGGAGCTCTGTAATGTAAGAGCAGTCACACTATGGAGCTCTGTACTGTAAGAGCGGTCACACTATGGAGCTCTGTACTGTAAGAGCGGTCACACTATGGAGCTCTGTACTGTAAGAGCAGTCACATTATGGAGCTCTGTACTGTAAGAGCAGTCACACTATAGAGCTCTGTACTGTAAGAGCAGTCACACTATGGAGCTCTGCACTGTAAGAGCAGTCACACTATGGAGCTCTGTACTGTAAGAGCAGTCACACTATAGAGCTCTGTACTATAAGAGCGGTCACATTGTGGAGCTCTGTACTGTAAGAGCAGTCACACTATGGAGCTCTGCACTGTAAGAGCAATCACACTATGGAGCTTTCTACTGTAAGAGCAGTCACACTATGGAGCTGTCTAATGTAAGAGCAGTCACACTATGGAGCTCTGTACTGTAAGAGCAGTCACACTATGGAGCTCTGTACTGTAAGAGCAGTCACACTATGGAGCTCTGTACTGTAAGAGCGGTCACACTAGGGAGCTCTGTACTGTAAGAGCGGTCACACTAGGGAGCTCTGTACTGTAAGAGCAATCACACTATGGAGCTGTCTACTGTAAGAGTAGTCACACTATGGAGCTCTGCACTGTAAGAGCAATCACACTATGGAACTTTCTACTGTAAGAGCAGTCACACTATGGAGCTGTCTAATGTAAGAGCAGTCACACTATGGAGCTCTGTACTGTAAGAGCAGTCACACTATGGAGCTCTGTACTTTAAGAGCAGTCACACTATGGAGCTCTGTACTGTAAGAGCAGTCACACTATGGAGCTCTCTACTGTAAGAGCGATCACACTATGGAGCTGTTTAATGTAAGAGCAGTCACACTATGGAGCTCTATACTGTAAGAGCAGTCACACTATGGAGCTCTGTACTATAAGAGCGGTCACACTATGGAGCTCTGTACTGTAAGAGCAGTCACACTATGGAGCTGTCTACTGTAAGAGCAGTCACACTATGGAGCTCTGTACTGTAAGAGCAGTCACACTATGGAGCTGTCTACTGTAAGAGCAGTCACACTATGGAGCTCTGTACTGTAAGAGCAGTCACACTATGGAGCTCTGTACTGTAAGAGCAGTCACACTATGGAGCTGTCTAATGTAAGAGCAATCACACTATGGAGGTCTGTACTGTAAGAGCAGTCACACTATGGAGCTCTGTACTGTAAGAGCAATCACACTATGGAGCTCTGTACTGTAAGAGCAGTCACACTATGGAGCTGTCTAATGTAAGAGCAATCACACTATGGAGCTGTCTAATGTAAGAGCAGTCACACTATGGAGCTATGTAATGTAAGAGCAGTCACACTTTGGAGCTCTGTACTGTAAGAGCAGTCACACTATGGAGCTCTGTACTGTAAGAGCAGTCACACTATGGAGCTCTGTACTGTAAGAGCAGTCTCACTATGGAGTGCTGCACTGTAAGAGCAGTCACACTATGAAGCTCTCTACTGTAAGAGCAGTCACACTATGGAGCTCTACTGTAAGAGCGGTCACACTATGGAGCTCTGCACTGTAAGAGCAGTCTCACTATGGAGCTCTGTACTGTAAGAGCAGTCACATTATGGAGCTCTGCACTGTAAGAGCAGTCACATTATGGAGCTCTGCACTGTAAGAGCAATCACACTATGGAGCTCTGTACTGTAAGAGCAGTCACACTATGGAGCTCTCTACTGTAAGAGCAGTCACACTATGGAGCGCTGCACTGTAAGAGCAGTCACACTATGAAGCTCTCTACTGTAAGAGCAGTCACACTATGGAGCTCTACTGTAAGAGCGGTCACACTATGGAGCTCTGCACTGTAAGAGCGGTCACATTATGGAGCTCTGTACTGTAAGAGCAGTCACATTATGGAGCTCTGCACTGTAAGAGCAATCACACTACGGAGCTCTGTACTGTAAGAGCAGTCACAATATGGAGCTGTCTAATGTAAGAGCAATCACACTATGGAGCTGTCTAATGTAAGAGCAGTCACACTATGGAGCTCTGTACTGTAAGAGCGGTCACACTATGGAGCTCTGTACTGTAAGAGCAGTCACACTATGGAGCTCTGTACTGTAAGAGCAGTCACACTATGGAGCTCTCTACTGTAAGAGCAGTCACACTATGAAGCTCTCTACTGTAAGAGCGGTCACACTATGGAGCTCTCTACTGTAAGAGCGGTCACACTATGGAGCTCTGCACTGTAAGAGCGGTCACATTATGGAGCTCTGTACTGTAAGAGCAGTCACATTATGGAGCTCTGTACTGTAAGAGCAGTCACACTACGGAGCTCTGCACTGTAAGAGCAGTCACACTATAGAGCTCTGTACTGTAAGAGCAGTCACACTATGGAGCTCTGTACTGTAAGAGCAGTCACACTATGGAGCTGTCTACTGTAAGAGCAGTCACACTATGGAGCTCTGTAATGTAAGAGCAGTCACACTATGGAGCTCTGTACTGTAAGAGCAGTCACACTATGGAGCTCTGTAATGTAAGAGCAGTCACACTATGGAGCTGTCTACTGTAAGAGCAGTCACACTATGGAGCTCTGTAATGTAAGAGCAGTCACACTATGGAGCTCTGTAATGTAAGAGCAGTCACACTATAGAGCTGTCTACTGTAAGAGCAGTCACACTATGGAGCTCTGTACTGTAAGAGCGGTCACACTATGGAGCTCTGTACTCTAAGAGCAGTCACACTATGGAGCTCTGTACTGTAAGAGCGGTCACACTATGGAGCTCTGTACTGTAAGAGCAGTCACACTATGGAGCTCTGTAATGTAAGAGCATTCACACTATGGAGGTCTGTACTGTAAGAGCAGTCACACTATGGAGCTCTATAATGTAAGAGCAGTCACACTATGGAGCTCTGTACTGTAAGAGCGGTCACACTATGGAGCTCTGTACTGTAAGAGCAGTCACACTATGGAGCTCTGTACTCTAAGAGCAGTCACACTATGGAGCTCTGTACTGTAAGAGCGGTCACACTATGGAGCTCTGTACTGTAAGAGCAGTCACACTATGGAGCTCTGTAATGTAAGAGCGGTCACACTATGGAGCTCTGTAATGTAAGAGCAGTCACACTATGGAGCTCTGTACTGTACGAGCAGTCACACTATGGAGCTCTGTAATGTAAGAGCAGTCACACTATGGAGCTGTCTACTGTAAGAGCAGTCACACTATGGAGCTCTGTACTGTAAGAGCAGTCACACTATGGAGCTGTCTACTGTAAGAGCAGTCACACTATGGAGTTCTGTAATGTAAGAGCAGTCACACTATGGAGCTCTGTACTGTAAGAGCAGTCACACTATGGAGCTCTGTACTGTAAGAGCAGTCACACTATGGAGCTCTGTACTGTAAGAGCAGTCACACTATGGAGCGCTGCACTGTAAGAGCAGTCACACTATGGAGCTCTGTACTGTAAGAGCAGTCACACTATGGAGCTCTGTACTGTAAGAGCAGTCACACTATGGAGCTCTGTACTGTAAGAGCAGTCACACTATGGAGCGCTGCACTGTAAGAGCAGTCACACTATGGAGCTCTGTAATGTAAGAGCAGTCACACTATGGAGCTCTCTACTATAAGAGCAGTCTCACTATGGAGCTCTGTAATGTAAGAGCAGTCACACTATGGAGCTCTGTAATGTAAGAGCAGTCTCACTATGGAGCTCTGTACTGTAAGAGCAGTCACACTATAGAGCTCTGCACTATAAGAGCAGTCACACTATGGAGCTCTGTACTGTAAGAGCAGTCACACTATGGAGCTCTGTACTGTAAGAGCAGTCACACTATGGAGCTCTGTACTCTAAGAGCAGTCACACTATGGAGCTGTCTACTGTAAGAGCAGTCACACTATGGAGCTCTGTAAAGTAAGAGCAGTCACACTATGGAGCTCTGTAATGTAAGAGCAGTCTCACTATGGAGCTCTGTACTGTAAGAGCAGTCACATTATGGAGCTATGTAATGTAAGAGCAGTCTCACTATGGAGCTCTGTACTGTAAGAGCAGTCACACTATGGAGCTCTGTACTGTAAGAGCAGTCACACTATGGAGCTCTGTACTGTAAGAGCGGTCACACTATGGAGCTCTGTAATGTAAGAGCGGTCACACTATGGAGCTCTGTAATGTAAGAGCGGTCACACTATGGAGCTCTGTACTGTAAGAGCGGTCACACTATGGAGCTCTGTAATGTAAGAGCAGTCTCACTATGGAGCTCTGTACTGTAAGAGCAGTCACACTATGGAGCTCTGTACTGTAAGAGCAGTCACACTATGGAGCTATGTAATGTAAGAGCAGTCACACTATGGAGCTCTGTAATGTAAGATCAGTCTCACTATGGAGCTCTGTAATGTAAGAGCAGTCACACTATGGAGCTCTGTAATGTAAGAGCAGTCACACTATGGAGCTATGTAATGTAAGAGCAGTCACACTATGGAGCTCTGTACTGTAAGAGCAGTCACACTATAGAGCTCTGCACTATAAGAGCAGTCACACTATGGAGCTCTGTACTGTAAGAGCAGTCACATTATGGAGCTTTCTACTGTAAGAGCAGTCACATTATGGAGCTCTGTACTGTAAGAGCAGTCACACTATGGAGCTCTGTACTGTAAGAGCAGTCACACTATGGAGCTCTGTACTGTAAGAGCAGTCACACTATGGAGCTCTCTACTATAAGAGCAGTCTCACTATGGAGCTCTGCACTGTAAGAGCAGTCACACTATGGAGCTCTCTACTATAAGAGCAGTCACACTATGGAGCTGTCTACTGTAAGAGCAGTCACACTATGGAGCTCTGTACTATAAGAGCAGTCACACTATGGAGCTCTGTACTGTAAGAGCAGTCACACTATGGAGCTCTGTAATGTAAGAGCAATCACACTATGGAGCTCTGTACTGTAAGAGCAGTCACACTATGGAGCTCTGTACTGTAAGAGCAGTCACACTATGGAGCTCTGTAATGTAAGAGCAGTCACACTATGGAGCTCTGTACTGTAAGAGCAGTCACACTATGGAGCTCTGTAATGTAAGAGCAGTCACACTATGGAGCTCTGTACTATAAGAGCGGTCACACTATGGAGCTCTGTACTGTAAGAGCAGTCTCACTATGGAGCTCTGCACTGTAAGAGCGGTCACACTATGGAGCTCTGTAATGTAAGAGCAGTCACACTATGGAGCTCTGTACTGTAAGAGCAGTCACACTATGGAGCTCTGTAATGTAAGAGCAGTCACACTATGGAGCTCTGCACTGTAAGAGCAGTCACACTATGGAGCTCTGTACTGTAAGAGCAGTCACACTATGGAGCTCTGTACTGTAAGAGCAGTCACACTATGGAGCTCTGTAATGTAAGAGCAGTCACACTATGGAGCTCTGTAATGTAAGAGCGGTCACACTATGGAGCTCTCTTCTATAAGAGCAGTCTCACTGCGCTAGGTTCTGACCTAACATGTTGTGATCTTGAAGTAGTTCAGAGTTGGCCAGTCTCCCCTTCTTGAATATACAATACAACAAATTATCTTTACTAGCTATCTGGAGATGGTTCGTTGATTCTTAGATTTATTATGAGAAGGCTAATAAGGATGTTGTTGACTTCTGTACTTTACATCTTCCTTTGGATAAACAATGTAAGACAATAGGGCGAAATTGATGCATTCCTTGTTACTTAGAGAAGTCCAGATAGAAAAAATGGGAACTGCGACCTTAGCCTTAGACCTTAGCCTTAGACCTTAGCCTTAGACCTTAGCCCTAGACCTTAGCCCTAGAACTTCGCCTCCTGCTGATTTTTTTCTTTTTTTTTTAATAGGCTGTTACCTGTCGGAGTACTCTGGTAGGAGACGGTCACTAGTCACTTACTGGTTTTGCCCACAGCTGCCTCTGCTTCCCCTTCAGCCCACCAGGGGGCCGCTATGCAGTGGGTGGTGAACCCAATAAATTTTGACTTTGGTCGAACCCAAAATATTTTAAAAATTCCTAATGAATATTGTAGGGGCTACTATGGGACATTATACTGTGTGGAGGGGCCACTATGGGACATTATACTATGTGGAGGAGCCACTATGGAACCTTATACTATGTGGAAGGGCCACTATGGGACATTATACTATGTGGAGGGGCTACTATGGGACATTATACTGTGTGGAGGGGCCACTATGGGACATTATACTGTGTGGAGGGGCCACTATGGAACATTATTCTGTGTGGAGGGGCCACTATGGAACATTATACTATGTGGAGGGGCCACTATGGAACATTATACTATGTGGAGGGGCCACTATGGGACATTATACTATGTGGAGGGGCCACTATGGGGCATTATTCTGTGTGGAGGGGCCACTGTGGGGCATTTTGCCATGTGGAGGAGCTGCTATGAAACATTATACTGTGCACTATGGAACATTATTCTTAAAAGCGGGCACTTGTTGTATGGGGCCAATAAAAGAGCAGTAATATTGTGTGTAGGGCCAGAAAAGGGGGGATTTACTGTGGAATCAAACTGTAAGGGGCCAGTAGGGAGGCAATATACAGTGTGGCAGGTAAAGGGGACTTTATACATGTGGGAGCTGGTAAAGGGGGGCATTATAACCTATGGGGCAAGAACCATGAAAGGGGGCAGTGTACCGTGTGGAGACGGGGGCCCAAATGTTTTAAGAAGTAGGGATCTACAGGGTCCTTGGAGAGAGGACATAAGTGGTAAGGTAGAGCTATGTTATAACGGATAGCTTGCACCAGTGTAGCTTAAACATATCAGGACGTCATTACACTAAGTGGACTGTTTGGCCATATTTTCTTATAGGACCATTCCTAGGTCATAACACCAATCCTGTTACCCTATAGCTTTGTAAAATCAACACCTTGTACAGCTATCACAGGAATTCAAAAGCCTTCTTGGTACCCATCATGTACCCATCGCGTAACCAGTGGGGTATTGGACTCTTTCACAGCTGCCACCACTATGGTTCGATGTACATTGTAGGATTGGACGAGACAGACCCGGCCTGCTCAGCATGGATGAGCCTGGGGACAAATGAATCCACCCGACCAGACAAAATTCTAGCACATAGTTTAAAGTCAATATTGAGCAGCCATATAGGACAGTAATTCACGTGATATAACATATCTGGTCCAGACTATAAGACGAGAGGGATATGATACATGCACACACACTAGTATATCCCCACATCTCTCTGGGGTGGGTGTAGATTTGAGCTACGATTGACACCAATTCTGCCAAAAATTGCAAAATTTTCTAAAAAATCTGCAACATTTTTACACCAAGAAACTGACGAGGAGATGACAAATCCTTCGCCCACCCTCATAGTTCTCCCAATGTCAATTCTATTACATTTATCAGCCAACACCCCCCTCTCAAACCCTCACCCACGCCAGTGTCCATTGTGGACAAAGAACTGCAAAAATAAAAATTTTGTCCGGTTTCAAAAATTTGCAACTTTTTACACCAGAAAACGGGTAGACAGATGATAAATTCCCTCCATTATCTTTAGAAGAACTCTAACCTGTGTTTAGTGCGGGAGACTAAAACAAGCATCAGAGAACCGAATAGATAGAAGGTTCTTCCGCGTATCCTTCATATCCACTTTCAGAATGTTCAAAGAGAAGCTTGGGGCTAACTTGTCAACGTAAGCAAGTTTTGGGAAAGATCATCCAGCATCTGAAACCTAAGCGTCTTCCTCCTGGAACACAAGGAGATCTACCATTCCCGGAGGAAAGCTTTAAATACCAACCAAGACTGAGACAGGGTGACATGAGCGGTCAGATTTCTAACACAACGTTCTTCTAGACGTTGCATAATCTTCCCTGCAGAGTCTTTTCCAACTATTAAAGGGGCACACCAGTTTTATTTTTTTATTGACTTGCATAAAGAATAAGAAATCCTACAACGTTCTAGATACATTTCTGCTCACATACAGGATGTATCTTATGTCAGCGTAGTTGACCCTTCTACATAGCAGAATGGTATAGCCCATGGATCAGTCTTGTGCAAAAGGGCGAAACGGGGCAACACATTATATAACCAGTGGAATTTGGTGAGCCACTGGTTCATATACTTGGTCAGCACACGTTCGTGGGCTAACTAAATAGGGCTAATGGTGGACAACACCCTGATGAAGGTCATGATTTGATAACACCGCCTTAAAGTCACTGAATAACACTGCTATACCACAAATGGATAATATCATTATACATGTACTGGATAACACTATCATACTGTAACTGGAGAAAACTTCCATGCCATGATTGGATAACACCACCATGCATGACTACCTAACTCTACCATACCACGACTGAATAAGATCTCCAACTGGATAAGACCTCCATACCTTTTCTGGGTAACACTACTATATCATACCTGGATACAACCACCGAATTAGGTCCGGATAAGAACACAACATCTTAACTGGATAATACCACTATGCCATGCCTGGATAGACCACCGTACCATACCTGGATACAACCACCATATTATTTCTGGATAACACCACCATGCATGGCTGCCTAACTCTACCATACCATGACTAAGACTGCCAACTGGATAAGACCTCCATACCTTTTCTGGAAAACACTACCATATCATGCCTGGATACAACCACCATATTATGTCTGGATAAGACCAACACACCTTAACTGGATAACACCACTATACTATGCCTGGATGGACCACCATACCTTAACTGGATAATATCACTATATCATGCCTAGATGGTCCACCATACCTTGACTGGATGACACTATCATATCATGTCTGGATGGACCATCCTACCTTGATTGGATAAAACCACTCTACCATGCCTGGATGGGCCATCATACCTTGGCTGGATGACACTACTATGCCATGCCTGGATGGACCACCTTACATTGACTGGATGATTCTATTATACCATGTCTAGATGGACCACCCTACATTGCCTGGATAACACCTATATACCATGCCTGGATGGACCTCCCTACATTGCCTGGATAACACCTATATACCATGCCTGGATGGACCACCATACCTTGGCTGGATGACACTACTATGCCATGCCTGGATGGACCACCTTACATTGACTGGATAACACCACCATACCATATCTGGATACCACCACCATACTATGACTGGATAGGATCAATCATATTTAGAATTAATTACCAGTTAATTACCTTAACTGGATAACACATCTACAGTATATCAGGACTTGATATAACCACCATGTTGTGACTGAATCGGACCACCATACCTTGACCGAATAAGACTTACCTTACTAAATAAAAAAAAAAATAAAAAAAAACACTATGGGAACTCTACCGCCATATCATAGGCATATAGTGAAATACTGTGGACTTTCTGCTGTGGTGCATGAGCAGCAAAGTGAATGAAACTTTAACTTACCTGGGTCACAGACTGCAAACAAATTTCTGCCTGTAAATTATCATGGATTGCAGGTTTTAAACTTCTAGTATGTCTGACATAGTCTTTACTCTGCAGTTTTTCACCACCGTTTCACCCCTTGTAATGCATAGAGCGCTTAGCTGTAATTTCTGAGAAAATCTGATGTGTGCAGCGCCACCACAGGACAAATAAAGCATTACACTTTTAAGATAAAGTTTTATTTTTTAAATTCCAAAAATTAAGCCTTTTGGGAGTGGATGCACAGTGATATCAGGAAAAGGCAATGGCCAATTTATTTTCGGGATCAGCAACAAATTTAGTTTTATTGATTTGAAAGTAAAAAAATTAAATATTAAATTCAATTTCAAATTTCATAAATGACAACAAAAGCAGAATAGTATGGCAGTGCCATCATCACCCCTGGCAGATCTGTTCTTGGCATGGATCCTCCCGTTTCCTAGTAATACTCATGTGTAATTGTCAGCGGGTGTTTTATATTTTTTGGCAAAGAAAAAAACAGGCCAAATTTTACCGACACGACTGATTTGGACAATGCTTTTTGCGGCAAGAAGTCAAGATAAAAATAAAGAGCTACTCCGGTGATACTCGAGTGTAATGGCAAATAAATGGGTTTTTAAGCTGGTCGCTGGGTATTATTGCGATTTCTGTAAGATGCTCTCTATCTCTCTAATCTCCCCCCACAACATGGACAACTTTTCCTTTCACCTGAGTTTTTTATACTTCCTCTATCATGAAGGCTACATGCAAGGCATTATGATTAAGCCCCCACCAAACCGCAAAAAAAATTCAAGTGTATTTGAACCCAAACTTTTTACAAAATGAAGGTCGAATCTGTTTCATTCCAAACCAGTTTGCTCATCTCTACCCCGGAGCAGATGAAGAGGGCAATTATAAGATGTGGCCAATGTGATCACATCAGGTAATAAAAAGTAATTGTTTTTTTTTTTTTCATAAAATGAAAAGTGCAGTCATATAGAAAATTCATAAATAAGCTGAGAGAGAAAGAGACGTTGATGAGAACTTAAGGAGATTCAGTATTTCAGGCAAATTCAGTAACAGTAATAATCATTATGAGAATAATAATGAACTTAAGACAAGACCTGAATAAAGCCTGGTCTGGGGCAAGGAAAATCATAAGGCTAGTATTTAGTAAAAAAAAATAACATTTGTATTATTCATAGAAAAAATTCACAAAAAAACACGTTTTACACTTTTTTTAAAAATCATAATCAGCAATTAATGAGTATTTGTCAATGTTTACATCTGCCCCGTCCATTAGGTGTACATTCAGCAGGACCGCTCTGCACATTCTTCCCCTGTAGTTGATCCTCCCCCTCCTCTAGCTGCCTGTCTCTTCCCTGTAGCTGATCCTTCCTCCACTCTAGCTGTTTGTCTCTCCCATGTAGCTGATCAATTCTCTGCTGTAGCTGGTTATTTCTTCCTCGTAGTTGATCCTCCCTCCACTTTAGCTTCTTGTATCTCCCCTGTAGCTGATCTTCCCTTTCGCTCTAGCTGTTTGTCTCCCCCTGTAGGTGATCCTCCTTTCGCTCTAGCTGTTTGTCTCCCCCTGTTGGTGATCCTCCTTTCGCTCTACCTGTTTGTCTCCCCCTGTTGTTGATCCTCCTTTCGCTCTAGCTGTTTGTCTCCCCCTGTTGGTGATCCTCCTTTCGTTCTAGCTGTTTGTCTCCCCCTGTTGGTGATCCTACTTTCACTCTAGCTGTTTGTCTCCCCCTGTTGGTGATCCTACTTTCGCTCTAGCTGTTTGTCTCCCCCTGTAGGTGATCTTCTCTTTCGCTCTAGCTGTTTTTATCCCCCTGTTGGTGATCCTTTCTTTCGCTCTAGCTGTTTGTCTCTCCCTGTAGGTGATCCTCCTTTCGCTCTAGCTGTTTGTCTCCCCCTGTAGGTGATCCTCTCTTTCGCTCTAGCTATTTTTCTCCCCCTGTTGGTGATCCTCCTTTTGCTCTAGCTGTTTGTCTCCCCCTGTTAGTGATCCTCCTTTCTCTCTAGCTGTTTGTCTCCCCCTGTTGGTGATCCTCTCTTGCGCTCTAGCTGTTTGTCTCCCCCTGTAGGTGATCCTCTCTTTTGCTCTAGCTGTTTGTCTCCCCCTGTAGGTGATCCTCTCTTGCGCTCTGCTGTTTGTCTCCCCCTGTAGGTGATCCTCTCTTTCGCTCTGCTGTTTGTTCCCCCCTGTTGGTGATCCTCTCTTTCGCTCTAGCTGTTTGTCTCCCCCTGTAGGTGATCCTTTCTTGCGCTCTAGCTGTTTGTCTCCCCCTGTAGGTGATCCTCTCTTTTGCTCTAGCTGTTTGTCTCCCCCTGTAGGTGATCCTCTCTTTCGCTCTAGCTGTTTGTCTCTCCCTGTTGGTGATCCTCCTTTCGCTCTAGCTGTTTGTCTCCCCCTGTTATTGATCCTCCTTTCTCTCTAGCTGTTTGTCTCCCCCTGTTGGTGATCCTCTCTTTCTCTCTAGCTGTTTGTCTCCCTCTGTAGGTGATCCTCTCTTTCGCTCTAGCTGTTTGTCTCCCCCTGTTGGTGATCCTCTCTTGCGCTCTAGCTGTTTGTCTCACCCTGTTGGTGATCCTCTCTTTCGCTCTAGCTGTTTGTCTCCCCCTGTAGGTGATCCTCCTTTCGCTCTAGCTGTTTGTCTCCCCCTGTAGGTGATCCTCCTTTAGCTCTAGCTGTTTGTCTCCCCCTGTAGGTGATCCTCTCTTGTGCTCTAGCTGTTTGTCTCCCCCTGTTGGTGATCCTCTCTTTCGCTCTAGCTCTTTGTCTCTCCCTGTTGGTGATCCTTTCTTGCGCTCTAGCTGTTTGTCTCCCCCTGTTGGTGATCCTCCTTTCAATCTAGCTGTTTGTTTCCCCCTGTTGGTGATCCTCTCTTGCGCTCTAGCTGTTTGTCTCCCCCTGTTGGTGATCCTCCTTTTGCTCTAGCTCTTTTTCTCCCCCTGTAGGTGATCCTCTCTTGCGCTCTAGCTGTTTGTCTCCCCCTGTTGGTGATCCTCTCTTTCGCTCTAGCTGTTTGTCTCCCCCTGTAGGTGATCCTCTCTTTCGCTCTAGCTGTTTGTCTCCCCCTGTTGGTGATCCTCCTTTCACTCTAGCTGTTTGTTTCCCCCTGTTGGTGATCCTCTCTTGCGCTCTAGCTGTTTGTCTCCCCCTGTTGGTGATCCTCCTTTTGCTCTAGCTCTTTTTCTCCCCCTGTAGGTGATCCTCTCTTGCGCTCTAGCTGTTTGTCTCCCCCTGTTGGTGATCCTCCTTTCACTCTAGCTGTTTGTTTCCCCCTGTTGGTGATCCTCTCTTGCGCTCTAGCTGTTTGTCTCCCCCTGTTGGTGATCCTCTCTTTCGCTCTAGCTCTTTTTCTCCCCCTGTAGGTGATCCTCTCTTGCGCTCTAGCTGTTTGTCTCCCCCTGTTGGTGATCCTCCTTTTGCTCTAGCTCTTTTTCTCCCCCTGTAGGTGATCCTCTCTTTCGCTCTAGCTGTTTGTCTCCCCCTGTAGGTGATCCTCTCTTTCGCTCTAGCTGTTTGTCTCTCTGCAGCAGCCCCATGATAACTTTATTATGCTATGTTTGGATGTGGCATCAGGCACATCATGGACATTACATCATACACGCACTGTAATAAAAAAGGATGCAAATACACTGGCAGCAACCGACTGAGCATTCATGAAACAAGTCCAGGTGCTTGAACTGAGTATGATGAGTAGATGTATTCGCTAATACAGTCCCTCGTATGTAACATAGCTTCAGAAAAGAACATGGGAGGCGCCGTATGTGGGGAGTGTGTGCTGGTCTTATTCTATTTGTGTGTTGCCGCATGATGTACCCCAATTATTAATGGGCTCCAGTCTCATACAGTAATTGTGGTATACCATGGGGAGGTCCCGTGCAGCAGAAATGAGATTTATTTCTAGTGTAAGCAAGATATCTGGTATTACATATAGTAAATCTGATGAGCTTCCTCGCCCGGGCCACTCCAGATTCCAAAACCATTCCATTGCCTTTTTTGAAAAATGGTGAGCCCGATACAAAATGGGAAAAGTCACAATGTTTGCACAAAAACACATGCACGTGTGTAAAAATTGTGACTTTTCATTCCTTGGATGCCAGAAATCAGCCCCATCTTAGGAAACGTTGAAGGGTTTTCCAGCCTCTAATGCCTGATCTGTGGGGTCTGTGGGGGTCCAACACCCAGACCCCACATAGGTCAGCTGTTCCAGCAGCCTTCTAGACTCTATAAGCTGCTACAGTGGACAGGGAGGGCAGTGGATGGGCACAGCAGCTCCCTCCATTGTATAGTGGTGGTTCTAAGGAACTGCAGCTACACATGCTACCTGTCCACTGCAGCAGCTTCTAGCCACTAGAGCCTGCCAGAACTGCTGATCTGTGTGACATCCAGGTGTCAGATGCCCACAAATCAGACACTGAGGACATCAATAAGAAACATGCATTAGGGGCTGGAAAACTCCTTCAAGTGACTACAAATAAAGACATTTTAGAAAATGTAAGAGTATTGCAAGATAGTATCAATTTTCATGTTTATGACAACGGCCAGACGTCTCGGAAGCCCCTTTAACCTAATGAAAAGAATCCTGAACAAGGAGTCCAGACTAGTTGTGACTAAAGTGTCTATGGTCGGAGCTAAAATGGAGTAGGGCCAGGCACGGGGAGAAGAAATGAAGTCTGCAGCTCAAGAGGAAAGGGAATTGGCAGCCCCTGAAGAAAAGGATAATGCAGGGCTAATTTTCAAAATGTTTCTGCGGTCCTGGGGTGAACAGAGGAGAAGAGCAGACAGGGCAGCTCTTTCAATCTCAAGAAATCCAACCGAGGGGCAGAAGCACCAGAATAATAAGGAAAGAGCACCCTGGAGTTCTGTCAAGCGAGAAGCTTATTACTGTGTCACGGGAATCTCAATGCTGGGGCTACACACAGACGTTATGTAGAGCAACAGATGTGAAGTGTTGGATGTAGATGCAATTGTAATGAGATTTTTATGTAACTCTCATCCAGCAAATATGTCAGGACCAAAGTCAAAAGCAGATTGGCCAAAGATGCCAGAAGAAAAAGTAGAGATCAAAGCGGGTGCGTAGCCCTTATGGGGGAAGACCCAAAGAAGAGTCCTAAAGAGCGGTGGATCTAATACCACCATCAACTGGGCAACATGGAGATGGATGTTGGCTCCAGGTTTCTTCATGAGGAGAAGACCAAAGTTGCCCCAGCTAGTCTTCTGCCTAATTCGGTGTGCACTTCCTTTCGCGAAAAAATTGAGTAGAACAATTGTCATCTCCATCTCCCTATATGGGGAACACTTTCTATGGCTGCTGTCTCAGACTTGAACCTTTTGACCCAACTCTTCTGTGAAGTGGCTTCATTTTGGCTTTGCGTCATCGCCAGCATATTCCATGTCCAGCGCTTTTCCCCTGTCTTCTCGCTCTCTTTCCATGTATAGATCTCCCACTAAACATGTCATCTCTTGCATCAGCCTCCGCCTCCCCGGTAGGAGGAACAAGGTCTGTACCACAGAGAGGGATCTGATCCCTTTTTCTCTTGCAGCCCAGTTCTGCACCTCATCTTCGCGAATCGTAACATGACAACCAATCAGAATTTTGCCTACCGGAGACGACTAATTAGATAATTGGATTTAATCTGTTCACTGAAGTGCACAGAAGGGGGCAAAAAACAAGGTGATTGCTCTGCACGTCTGAGGGTAAGGTGGCATTTTTATGGTCCCCGGGGCCTTTTCTAAAAGATATCGGGGTATCCTGCGGATAAAAAGACAGCCGACAGACCTCCCTGTCAGGACTGGAGGGGACTTTGAGGAGGAGATTGGAAGATTGCATCTACTCTGGTGGGGGGCAGGTAGCGGCAAGCGTCTTCTATTCATTTTGTACTAAGCAAATCTTGGTGGTGGGGGGGGGGACAGGGTTGGGAATGATGTGCTTCTCCAACAAGATGGAATCCTAGTGCAGCTGCACAGACAAATGGCTCTGAGAGAAAAACAAGAGGACAGTGGCAGAGAGAAGGATGGAGGGGAAGGCGAACTGTGAGAGGTTCCCTGCACTGCTGTGTGACTAGAAACCATAATTACATCACAAAGGAGAAATTATTTCACTCGGAAAACAGAGCTGCCAGGGGGGGTGGGCTGGAAGCAGCACATATACACACAGTGACTGTGAGTCCGGAGTGGGGAGGGGGAGAATCGCCTGCAGCTTGCAGGGCAGCAGGAGAACAGACCCATCCACCACAAGTGAGACATTTCTTCGCCTTGTTAGCCCGGTCACTGGCAGCTCCAGGATGCAGCACATGGGACATCTTCTTACCCCGAGCCTATTCACCTCTAGACGGGTGCAGAGCTCGCCGGCCGCCAGGGCATCTGCATCTCTCCGCCATGGGCCCTGCAGCTGCTAAGAACACATTGGTGCCTCCTCATTTGCAGCATTATTATTTCTTCTGAGTCTCCCCCGGACTGAGGAATTGAGGACAAGACTCCGATCTGGTCCACCTTCATCCTTAGCCCAATTTTTTTTTTTTTTTTTGCAAAATTCTCTTCTTTTTTTTTATACCTATATATATTTTTCTCTGGAGCCGAAAGGGGGGAGTTTTGGTCGTGATTAAATCCCCTCAGAGATGCAGGAGGGAGGAGGTGGAGGAGGAGGCGAGAGGAGCATTTCAAAGGATGTGAGCCAGACCTGGAGATGGGTGAGTGGTAACCATAGAAATGGTTCCAGTGGAGAGAACAGACAAGGGGGCGATGGGGACAAGTTTCTCCTGTTTGTATTCATTGCTCTGGTGCCTGATTCTGCTGCATTCTGCCCTGCCGCCTGTATAATAGATGATGCGGAGGATGATGATGGTAGTAATAACGCCATCCCTCACTTTCAACTCGTATTGAGAGGTGTCACCATATTAGTCCAAATTCCCATTACCGTAAGGGAAGAAGTAAATGAACGCAGGCCGTCGTCTGGTCCCCGGACCTCGTGAACATGTCTCTTTCCATCAAGTCATTAACCCATTGCTCAGCGGCAGATGCAGGCCGTCTCCTTGCGCTGCATTAACCTGCACATTGCCAATTAGGTCATCATCATCTGCGCTGCATTCATCTTGTGCTCTGCCCACATGTGACTACAAATCCTGCTCACAGCTGCAATAACCTTTACTCTCCAGGAGAAGAAGCGATGCAGCTGCCATGGGCTGAGCAGTCCTGGCTGCTTCCCTCCCACGCTGCATCTTCATTCTCCATTAACACATCCCAGCAGATCCTCTTCTCCCACAGCCCCGTACCATGGATGCTGGCACACATGCCGTACATTACATTAACCACACTTTGGCCAGAGGGTTGGAGCGTTTGTTTTGCAATAGAAATTCTCCTCTGAATATGGATCATTGGCTTTGATGTGACCCGCTTGTGATCATTGCACCGGATTCATTTTGCAGCATCTGGTTGGGAAATATCTCACAGGCCCAAACATCATTTCTATGCTGCAATAACCTGCGAGAGGCAGGATAAGCCTGGCGGAAGTGATCCTCCATTACTGGCTCCAGACATGATCGGGACACGAGCCATTCATTATAGGCTTATTACCCCATTAGAACATCACTACATTCACAAGGCATTACAAGGATACAGTCATATACCATATATTCAGCTCACTATGGACAGATAATGTGCACGACACAATGGGCTTCAGTATTCAGTCTATTCACAGCTATACACTAGTATATATCTATATTTACCACTCACTTATAAACCCTCCTAAATATACTTTCCACTATTATATTCTTTTATATCATGTCATCCCCACATTTCACTATTAATAAATCCTCCTCACTAGTCAATAATATATCATCCTCTTCACCATTCACTAGTATTATATTCTCCACTCTAATATATTCTCATCACTAATCACTTATTGTATCCTTCTCTTCACTGATATCATTTCCTCTTCTTTACTCACTATTATTATATTCTCTTCTCTGTGCACTCATATCTTCTTCAGTTCTCACTATTATTCTATTCTTTTCATGATTATTCTATCCTTTTCAATACTCACTTTTATTCTATCTGCTCCATTATTCACTAATATATCCTTTTTAACACTCACTTTTATTTTATCCTCTTAGATACTCACTATTGTTATATCTTCTTTAATACGCATAACTCACTATTATTATATCCTCTCACTACTCACTATTATTGTATCCTCTCACTACTCACTATTATTATATCCTCTTCTGTAGTCACTATTATTATATCCTCTTCTGTACTCACTATTATTATATCCTCTCACTACTCACTATTATTATATCCTCTTCTGTACTCACTATTATTATATCCTCTCACTATTATTATATCCTCTTCTGTACTCACTATTATTATATCCTCTCACTACTCACTATTATTATATCCTCTTCTGTACTCACTATTATTATATCCTCTCACTACTCACTATTATTATATCCTCTTCTGTACTCACTATTATTATATCCTCTCACTACTCACTATTATTATATCCTCTCACTACTCACTATTATTATATCCTCTCAGCGCTCACTATTATTATATTCTCTTCTGTATTCACTATTATTACATCCCATTTCACTACTCACTATTATTATATCCTCCTTAATACTCACTATTATTATATCCTCTTCGCTGTCCTTTGATATTACATCCTATACACTTCTCACTATAATGATATCTTCTGCACTACTCTCTAAACTTGTATATTAGATCATCTTCACTGTTCGCTGATATTATATTCTCTACTCCTCCTAAGTACTCGCTATTCTTATATCCTCTTCACTTCTCACTAATATTATAGCCTTTGCACAACTTCCTAATATTATATCCTATTCACTATTCATTACCATATCTACTTTATGACTTCCTATTTTTATATCTTCTTCAGTGTTCGCTAGTATAATATCCTCTCACTATTTTTACATCTTCTCCACTGTTTACTACTTTTATACATCTTCTTTATGGTTCACCATTATTTCCACAATACTGATCATATCTTCATTATTATCACCCACTGTCATATCCTCTTCATTTTTCACTACTATATTTTCATCACAGTTCACTAATAATATCCCCAATATACCACGGCATACAATAATGCCTTCTTCACTGTTCACTAGTGATATATCCTCTACACTGTTCAATATGTTTGCTTAGTACTATTATATTCCCTTTTCACTACTGAATATTATTATGTCTTCATTAATTTGACATCATTAATTTCTCACTAATAATATAATAATAAGTTCACTGCTCACTGATATTATATATCCTCTTCACTATTCACAGATATATCCTATACACTATTATTTTGCCCTCTTCGGTAATGTTATATCATATTCACTGTTCACTATTATTATATCCTCTTCATTGTTTGTTATATAATATATCCTAGTCACTATTATTATGTCCATCTCACTTTTCTCTATTATTATATTCTCCTGACTGTTCACTATTAGCATATCCCCTTCCCTATTTATATTCACTTCCCTGATCACGAGTACTATTTGCTCTGTGCTATATGTGACATCTAGCTTGTCCTCTTTACAGCTTCTAACTCCTAACCATGATGCAAACAAGTGGACAGGAGGTAGGGCCGAGCTCACCCTCAGTTCACCGCCATACACTATAACACCCCACATCTGTTTCGAAAAAAACTGACCCATTTTAAGTAAAGTCTAGTCTGCTACAGAACAGTGCACCAGACAAGTGCACTGATGTTCGTTGCCATAGCTCCGCTGTGGGATAAATTTGTGATCGTGTTCTACATGGTTGAAACAATTTTATAGGCAATTCCATACGGATATATTTTCTGCACCGACACTGAGTAATGGCGTTACAGTATGAACACTGCAGTCTGTTGTGCAACATGGACATCACTAGATCTAGGCACTAAGAGAAGGTAGTGTTATTCTACAGTTACACCCAGTGTTATTCCACAGTTATACCTAGTTTTATTCTACAGTTATACCTAGTGTTATTCTACTGTTACACCTAGTGTTATTCTACAGTTATACCTAGTGTTATTCTACAGTTATACCTAGTGTTATTCTACAGTTACACCTAGTGTTATTCTACAGTTATACCTAGTGTTATTCTACAGATACACCTAGTTTATTCTACAGTTACACCTAGTGTTATTCTACAGTTATACCTAGTGTTATTCTACAGTTACACCTAGTGTTATTCTACAGTTATACCTAGTGTTATTCTACAGTTACACCAAGTGTTATTCTACAGATATATATAGTGTTATTCTACAGTTACACCTAGTGTTATTCTACAGATATATCTAGTGTTATTCTACAGTTACACCTAGTGTTATTCTACAGATATACCTAGTGTTATTCTACAGTTACACCAAGTGTTATTCTACAGATATACCTAGTGTTATTCTACAGTTACACCTAGTGTTATTCTACAGATATACCTAGTGTTATTCTACAGTTACACCTAGTGTCATTCTACAGTTACACCTAGTGTCATTCTACAGTTATACCTAGTGTTATTCTACAGTTATACCTAGTGTTATTCTACAGTTACACCTAGTGTTATTCTACAGTTACACCTAGTCTTATTCTACAGTTACACATAGTGTTATTTTACAGTTACACCTAGTGTTATTCTACAGTTATACCTAGTGTTATACTACAGTTACACCTAGTGTTATTCTACAGTTACACCTAGTGTTATTCTACAGTTATACCTAGAGATGGTTTGGGATAATAAAAGACAGTTTAGTGTGGAGCTCATATATGAAATATTAGTGGTGGCCTAAGCGTCTATGCCGCCATGAGTTAAAGGGGTGTTCGTGACCACATTCAGGAGTGTGAATGTGCACTGTCAGTCCGGGGGAGATAGATATGTTTACTAGTCATTGGAGGAAGCCATAGAATGGATGCTTAAAGAAGAGCTGTCACCAGGTCTGAGAATGACAACCATCATCTGATCGGTGCTGTCACCCTGAGCATTTTGGTGCTTTGTTTATCCAAATCCGTTCAGCCATTCCAAAGATATAAGCCCTTTTAGTGGTGATGCTCATTTGGATCTAATAGCCAAGTGGGTGGTCATACAGTGTCTTCTTTGGGGGCGGGTCTCTGGGTGTCATTTGGCCTTTAGGCTGGTATATAACACTAAAAGGGCTTATAACTTTGGAACGGCTTAACAGATTTGGGTAAATAAGGCACCAAAATGCTCAAAGTGACAGCGCCTCTCAGGAAATGGATGTCACTGGGTTTTTCAGACCTGGTGACAAATCCTTTTTAGCCACCACCACATTCAACATCCTCCTCACCGCAGGAGCTCAGGATCCCCTTTCTACTGGTCACTATGGTATCAGCTGTGGGGCACGGAACGATTCGACATTTAGCACCCTTTAGCACAAAAAAAGTTGTAGCCTAGAAGAATGAATGAACCATATACTAGAAGAGTAGTCGCATTATGGAATTCTTTAAGAATTCTGTAAGAATCTGCACTAAAATGTTATACACCATATCTGAACATGGCCTTAAAGGGAATTTCCAGGACTATATAATGTATGACCTATTAAACCTCTTCTTCTCAGGTCTGCAACGTCAAGTCTGTTAGTCACATGGTCATGTTGCAATACCGAACACAGCCACTATCCAGGGTAGGGCGCTGTGCTTGATAATCTGTGATAAGGCTTCAGTGCATGTCCAATGCCTTCAAACAATTCATCAGTGGAGATGTCGGTTGTCAGATCCCCACCAATCTAATATTGTGACCTATTCTAAGGCCGTTTCACATGATTCCAACCCTTCCTGACCATCGATCAGCAAGCGTTCGTTTGTTGGCTGATCACATCTTTTATGTGGGCCTAAGAGCCAACATCAAACCCAGGGACAGACCCTTCAACGTATTTCAATTGAGTAGATAATGGACCGTCAGACACAAAATCGACAAAAAAGTGCAAGGTTCAAGAAGCCCATAAGAAAGTGCAGGGGGGTCGTAACGCCTATTTAGGCTGGGGCCCACATTACACTAAAGCTGCTTCTCGTTGCAGATTTTGCTGCAGAATCTTGAGCCAAAATCAGGAGTGGATTGAGTAGAAGGTAGAAGTCTAAGAACTTCCTATATATTTCCCATCCCTTTGTGGACATTCTTGGCTTTGGCTCAAAATTCTGCAGAAAAATTTACAGCAAAAAAAAGCCGCGTTTCGGCAACGTGGGGCCTCCGGGTTAATGTAGCAGTCCCATCCTGCAATGAGACTGAGCTGAGAAAAAAAACACACAATAGTAAATAGTAATGACTATAATACACTCATTATAATGTCAATGATATAACAGGTTTATGGGTACAAATCAATAGGAAAGATCGGCTCACTCCTGGCCCTATTGTATGTTATCTACAGTGGAGTTGAATTCCCTGTATGGGTGTGTACATAGTGAGTGGGGCCGCCCACTGGACACCTAAGCCCTGGATAAGCACTACCCTCTGGACTCCTTAAGCCCTAAATAAGCCCCGCCCACTGGATCCTTAAGCCCTAAATAAGCACCACCCACTGTACTCCTAAGCCCTGAATACACCCCCCCCCCCCCCGCCCTGACTCTTAAGCTCTGAATAAGCACCACCCACTGGACTCCTAAGCCCTGAATAACCACCACAAACTGGACTCCTAAGCCCTGAATAAGCACCACCCACTGCACTCTTAAGCCCTGAATAAGCACCACCCACTGGACTCCTAAGCCCTAAATAAGCACCACCCACTGGACTCCTTAAGCCCTGAATAAGCACCACCCACTGGACTCCTAAGCCCTGAATAAGCACCTGGACTCCTAAGCCCTAAATAAGCACCACCCACTAGACTCCTAAGCCCTGAATAAGCACCACAAACTGGACTCCTAAGCCCTGAATAAGCACCACCCACTGCACTCTTAAGCCCTGAATAAGCACCACCCACTGGACTCCTAAGCCCTAAATAAGCACCACTCACTGGACTCTTTAAGCCCTGAATAAGCACCACCCACTGGACTCCTAAGCCCTGAATAAGCACCTGGACTCCTAAGCCCTAAATAAGCACCACCCACTAGACTCCTAAGCCCTGAATAAGCACCACCCACTGGACTCCTAAGTCCTGAATAAGCACCACCCACTAAACTTTTAAGCCCTGAATAAGCACCACCCACTGAACTCCTAAGTCCTGAATAAGCACCACCCACTGAACTCTTAAGCCCTGAATAAGCACCACCCACTGGACTCCTAAGCCCTAAATAAGCACCACCCACTAGACTCCTAAGTCCTGAATAAGCACCACCCACTGGACTCCTAAGCCCTGAATAAGCATCACCATTTAAAGATATAAATAAATGAGAGTTTTACTGGAACTTTTGCAATAAAACTACTCATACATCCGCCAAGCTTCCTCTCTATAACATGTCGCCTGCGGTTTTCAACTTGACAGGTCTCCTTAATGGCTTTCTCTCACTGAAATTAATAGGTTCAGTCATAACAATGAAAAATCAGCCCCAGAACATTACCCCTCCTCCACCATGCTACACGTTCTCACAAAATGTGTTCTCCTACCACCCACCATACAAAACTGTTGTGTAATGCTGCCAGGTACTCTCCTATGAATCACCACTTCACAGAACATGTCTCTAATGCTCCGTCGCTTTGTGCGTTACACGGCGATTGTAGAATTAATCTTGGTGATCACAGACTTATCAATGAATAGTAACATAGTAGATGAGGTTGAATGAAGACACGCGTCCATCAAGTCTACCCTAGCGTTGAACCCCATGAGGCTGGTGCCAGTTGACCCATGTCCGAGGATTAAATTCCTGGCCCCAAATCCAGCAAATCAGTATAAAACCCCGGATCAACATTCAAGAAAGACATTCTGGGCCATCTTGTACGTGGGGTAAGAATCCACCATCACAACATGACTGCTTTTATTGTAAAGAATCCCCTCTATGACACTGGTGGAGGGATAAGGGCTCCTGGCCCCAGAGGGGGCCGCAAAAGGCACACAGTAGGTAAGAACCCCATTACAGATATGTGTTAGGGCCCAGGACCCCAAAGTTATGCCCTTAGTCACACCTCTGACTATGTACTAAATAGTAAAATACCGGGTAAGACTGCCACCGGAAATATCCTTGGGAACAGTAAGCTTACCTTTAGCGACCAGTGCCAGGCAGCTGCTGCCAAGGCTAATAAAATCATGGCGTGTATAACAAGATATATAGATACTAAAACAGGAACAGCATTTTGCCTATATAAAAATGATTAGTCAGATCGCACATTGGATAGGGCACAATTTTGGGCACATAGGATGTTAGGACGTAGCTGAACGAGAGTGGGTACAGAGGAGAAGACCTCAAGTGTCCAAAGTGACATGGATCAGATATGGGGCAATATAATTACAATGTACAACTATAGGAATGGACAGGACAGAAGCTTTATAATGAACATTTTACATATAGAGCTGGAACCATGACAAGGTTAAATCTAGAGGATGGAAGTTATTATAGACAGGGATTCTTTACTGTAAGAGCAGTAAGACTATGGGACTCCATGTTATGGGATGGTTTGATGACTGATACAAGAGGGATGTCTATCTGGAAAAATACAACATCACAAGCGTTGAGTACTGGATTCCTAAGGGTTGGCCCTTCATGCATGGCTTTAGGGCCAATTCACATGGCAGTATATGGGGCAATTGGCCTCAGCCTTATAGCGGTTTTGCCTTCCTGTGCATCACACTGTAGGTTTGTAGGTTAGACCTGTGTCCTGTCTTTCTACTTTATGAACTATTATCTCCATGCACTATGGCCCAGATTTACTATTGTGGTGAGGACTAGGCACTGTTGTAAATGTGGCGCATCTACATACAGTCCTATGAAAAAGTTTGGGCACCCCTATTAATCTTAATCATTTTTAGTTCTAAATATTTTGGTGTTTATAACAGCCATTTCAGTTTGATATATCTAATAACTGATGGACACAGTAATATTTCAGGATTGAAATGAGGTTTATTGTACTAACAGAAAATGCGCAGTATGCATTAAACCAAAATTTGACCGGTGCAAAAGTATGGGCACCTCAACAGAAAAGTGACATTAATATTTAGTAGATCCTCCTTTTGCAAAGATAACAGCCTCTAGTCGCTTCCTGTAGCTTTTAATCAGTCCCTGGATCCTGGATAAAGGTATTTTGGACAAACAATTCAAGTTCAGTTAAGTTTGATGGTCGCCGAGCATGGACAGCCCGCTTCAAATCATCCCACAGATGTTCAATGATATTCAGGTCTGGGGACTGGGATGGCCATTCCAGAACATTGTAATTGTTCCTCTGCATGAATGCCTGAGGATTTGGAGCGGTGTTTTGGATCATTGTCTTGCTGAAATATCCATCCCCGGCGTAACTTCAACTTCGTCACTGATTCTTGAACATTATTCTCAAGAATCTGCTGATACTGAGTGGAATCCATGCGACCCTCAACTTTAACAAGATTCCCGATGCCGGCATTGGCCACACAGCCCCAAAGCATGATGGAACCTCCACCAAATTTTACAGTGGGTAGCAAGTGTTTTTCTTGGAATGCTGTTTCTTTTTGGACGCCATGCATAACGCCTTTTTTTATAACCAAACAACTCAATTTTTGTTTCCAAAATGAAGCTGCCTTGTCCAAAAGTGCTTTTTTATACCTCAGGCAACTCTATTTGTGGCGTACGTGCAGAAACAGCTTCTTTCTCATCACTCTCCCATACAGCTTCTCCTTGTGCAAAGTGCGCTGTATAGTTGACCGATGCACAGTGACACCATCTGCAGCAAGATGATGCTGCAGCTCTTTGGAGGTGGTCTGTGGATTGTCCTTGACTGTTCTCACCATTCTTCTTCTCTGCCTTTCTGATATTTTTCTTGGCCTGCCACTTCTGGGCTTAACAAGAACTGTCCCTGTGGTCTTCCATTTCCTTACTATGTTCCTCACAGTGGAAACTGACAGGTTAAATCTCTGAGACAACGTTTTGTATCCTTCCCCTGAACAACTATGTTGAACAATCTTTGTTTTCAGATCATTTGAGAGCGGGCTGTCCATGTTCGGCGACCATCAAACTTAACTGAACTTGAATTGTTTTGTAGAAAGAAATGGTCCAAAATACCTTCATCCAGGATCCAGGAACTGATTAAAAGCTACAGGAAGCGACTAGAGGCTGTTATCTTTTCAAAAGGAGGATCTACTAAATATTAATGTCACTTTTCTGTTGAGGTGCCCATATTTTTGCACCGGTCAAATTTTGGTTTAATGCATATTGCGCATTTTCTGTTAGTACAATAAACCTCATTTCAATCCTGAAATATTACTGTGTCCATCAGTTATTAGTTATATCAAACTGACATGGCTGTTGCAAACACCAAAATATTTAGAACTAAAAATGATTAAGATTAATAGGGGTGCCCAAACTTTTTCATAGGACTGTATGTGGGTTTAGATTTTCAGAAAAGGGGCGTGGTTTAAATGTAGCTTGATGCGCCAAAAAAGCGCCAACATTGTGCCAGAATATTCTAACTCAAAGTAAGTCAACTTAAAGGTGATATAAACATAGATTAGACAGCGTAAAGATGCGCCGAATTTCTCATCCAGCATCAGACACTGTGATAAATCTGGTGTAGTATCAGCCTGCCTGTCTAAATTTACACTGCCTAACTATTAGTGAATCCGGGCCTATGTGTGCTTGTACTTCACATGTTTCCTGATAACATACTGATAGCGGTTGGACTTATCGTCTATACACAGCTAAGTGTCTGATCAGCGGGGATCTGACTTCTATATAGGACAGAGACTGACAGTGTACAACCCTGCAGAATATGTTGGTGCTATACAAGTAAGAGAAATAAATAATATAACCGCCATGTCCATGAGGCTTGAATAGAGTGGTGGTCACACATGTATGTTGTTACTTCATTCACTTTTCGGGGACTTTGTCAGAGATAGCTTAGTACTCAGCTATAGAGATGAATAGGTCATCACAGTACAGGACGACCACCATTCTATGCAAAGCCAGGAATTCGATACGTCCGTTGTTGTGATTGGTGGGGATCCCAGCTGTGAGACCCCCACTGACCAGACACGAATCTCCTATCCACAGTGGCGGATCCAGGCTTTGCGGGGCCTTGGGCAATTGACTTTGGTGGGGCCCTACTTACCGGGAGGTCTGGGGGTGTAAGACTAGAAAGAGGGGCAAAATGCTCGCAGCGCGCCACGGCAAATTTGGCTCCGCTCACTTTTGTGTTTACTCCGCCCATTCTCATTCATTTTTCATGTGCTCCCACACAGTATAATTCTCCTATAGTCACCTGTAAATTATATTCCCCCCATCTCTCCCCCAGTTTCATATACACCCTTCATCTGCCCCTAGTTTCATGTCCCCCTTCCATCTCTGTCCTCAGTTTCATGTCCCCCTGTTTCATGTCCTCCCGTCTCTGCCCCAGTGTCATGCCGTTCTCCCCCCCTTCATCTGCCCCCAGTTTCATAGGCCCCCTACATTATGTTCCACCTTAATGTTTAACACAAAAAACACTAACACTCACCTTCCCTAACCGCTCTCTCCACAGTCTCACTCATACACATAGTTGTAGGCGCGATGTGCTATGTATACAGCTATGTATACAGCTCATCGGCGTCCGTAGGACGCCAATGAGTTGAAATCGGGACATACCTCCCGCCGACTGGGACCGTTTTGTTAGGTCCGGGCCGTACCGCGGGGCCCTGCTGGGCGCGGGGCCCCGGGCGGTTGCCCGACTTGCCCGGCACCGGATCCGCCCCTGCCTATCCACAGGTGTCTCTGGTGCAGCCCCTTAAAGGAAGTTGGATGCTAAAGAAGCTAAAGATTAAAGGGGTTATCCTGTTTCTACTATTGATGGCCTATCCTCAATATTAGATCTATAGGGATCCGACAGCCAAGACCTCCACAGATCAGCTGTGCTGAGACAGTGGAATTACAGGTATTGTTTACATGTCAGGAGCCACGCTGCACACTCGCCGCATGCAAACAATACAGGAGCTGTGTTGTCTCTGTACAGAGGATATATGGGGCACCGGGGTGTCAGAGCTAATAGTAATGTCTTATCCTAGCAATAGGCCATCAATAGCAGAAACTGGATATCCCCTTTAAAAAGACAACTTTTTCTAAGCTTAGTTATCCATCGGGCATATTGTATGTATAATATAACATGAGAAGAGCTTAAAGGGTTTGTGCAGGACTTCAAAAACATGGCTGCTTTCTTCTCAGGAAGTGACATCACGTCCATTAGTCACATGGCCATGCTCTAGCTTGGTCCCATTCATTTCAATGGCACTGAATTGTAGCTTTGCATTGTGACCAACAGACTTGATGTCACTTTCGGAGAAGATGAAAGCAGCCATGTTTGCGAAGTCCTGCACAACCTCTTTAGTCTATGATATTTTACTATGTAGCAAAATGTAACTTTAAAAAGCCTTTAAATAATTGTTAATCCGTCTTATTATCGCTGGACACTTTAGAGACCGACCATTGTTCTTGATCAATGTTGTTCTTGTCATCTCGGACTAGATGTCTCAGCTCACAGGGCAGATTTCTATAACTGTCTTTGTTACCCATAGCAAGCCAATCACAGCACTGCTTTCATGTCTGAAGTGCCCGATTTAAGATGAAAGCTGCGCTGTGATTGGTTGCGATGGGCAAAAAGACTGCTTACTAAATCTCTATATATTAGACCACAATTCCTTCCAGACTTTTCCTTACTGTAAACCAAGTCACTCACTATTTCCTTGTGTAGTTAAGATATCACTAAAATAGGGATGTTTAAAGGGGTTATAAAACATGGCTGCTTTCTTTCCTCTTCCCAGGAAGTGACATCACGTCTGGTAGTCACATGGGCGTGCCACGGCTCAGTTCCATTCATTTCAATGGGAATGAACTGTAGTATGGTCATGTGACCAGAAGATGTGATGTCACTTCCTTAGAAGAGGAGTGAAGCTCTTTCTAATCTAGGCTATCACCTTTAAGTCCCGCCCACTGTACCACTGACTCCACCCCTAAACCAGTTAAGACCATGCATTTGTGGCCAGGCTCATCTTTTTTGGGACCATTTTCAAAAATTAGGTAGTTTCCCGGCAAATGGAAATCTTATAGCTACGGTTGAGCAATCGGGATCGGGAAAGATCGGATCACAATTGGCGATTGAGCAAATTTCATGATCGGGATCGGCTGGAAAATGACCGGATTTTGAAATCTCAAGATCGGCTCAACCCTACCGTATATTTAATATACAATTAGCGTTGAGTGATCGGCATCGGGAAAGATCGGATCCCCATCGGCGATCGAGCAAATTTCACGATTCAATGATTGGAAATTGGATTTTAAAATTGATCCTGAAATCTCAACCCTACTTATAGCGCACTGTTCAGACATGGAACACCCCGATCCTGCTCCGATCGTAGTCTGACAGCGCAGGAAGCTGCTGACCTCTACGTTACGTTATCGCTGCCCGTAATTCTCCGTTTCCATGTTGTTGGTCGGTGGTCATCGCCTCGATCTTCTCCTGATTGAACGTTCGGGGGATTTTCTATCTCATTCAGATACTGTGAAGGTGTCAGGATTTCTAGGCAGTAACTCGAGTCACTTCTCATTACAGTATACAAATATAGCATGATGTCCGAGTTACCATAGTAACAAGAGCCCTTTATAAAGGAGAAAATAACAAACAGACAGTCCCTGTACGGAATGGCGTGTTTTATCATGGCAGTGTTTATATTGGGCAGACCACCGCGGCGAAAGACCTGGAGGCGTAAAACTGCAAAAAGTTATGAATCCCATAAACCCATTCTCTCCCTGGCCAGAGGCCACCAATAAATAGTAAAAGGATGTATCACTATTACTAGGACTATAGGTGAGTTTAAAAAATTCTGCCTCGGGCATCAAAAAATTGGGAAAAAACTTCAACCAATATGGACCCTTGGCCCGTTTGTCCGAAACCTCTTGGTAAGTTCACACGGTGGAAACTTTTTCTGTCGTGGGGCTCTTTTGCGCACATCGCGCTCCTGATTTAGGCCCGAATGAATGGGGGTGTCTTGAGCCACAGACACCACAACTGGGTCAGCCATGGAACCTGTGGTAAGATAGGGCAGGTCGCTTATTTTTCCCGCTAGCTGAAAAAAATCTCTAGCGGGAAAAAAACTGCGAGTGACTCCCATTGAAGTGAATGGTAGGTGGATTTTGAGGTGGATTCCACCTCAAAATCCGCCTGCAAAAAACAGGAAAAATGAGAAACATATTTGGCCGCTTCAATCCCTCCTGCTCGAGAGAAAATGCAAAAAGTTTCCAGGCTTCTTTACAAAATGACTACAGACCAGTTCTAACCGTACGGGATAATACTGACCCTAATAAAGAGCTGTAACCCTTAAAGAAGCGAGCTGCCCTTTCTACAGGAGGATTCCATGTCTCATTGGGCCGCGGCGTCCACCTCGCGGCAGCACCCTCCGGACTAGGCCCATTCCTCCGACAGTCCGGAGTGGGAAGCCGCGACTGTCGGAAGCCGTGACAGTGGTGGCAGGCGGATTTTGGCCCTATTCTGATGCAGCTTCCCGCGTCAGAATCAGGACCAAAATCCACCATCCGTTCCCCATGTGAACGGAGCCTTAAGATAGTCCATCGATTTTAGATCGGCGGGGGTTCTATTGTCAGCACCCCCACCCATGCTATATTATTCAGCTGATCTATAGGTGTGTGCAGAGAGTCGGACCCTCACTAATCTAAAATGAATGGCCTATCTTAAGGGTAATAACTTGGATAACCCCTTTAAGCTGTGTGTAGGCCTCTCGCACTGATGCAAAATACTGACCCAAAGATTCAAGTTGTGAATGAGACTTAACCCTAATAAAGAGTTAAAAGGACATTCCCATCAAAGGAATACTCCTTAAAACATAGTCAACAAAGTTAGTAGTAGATCTTCACTATAGAGATATATGCTTGTCCACCGCCACTTTTCCTGTAGGTTCCTACTAGGTGCTTTGTGATGTCACTTCCTGCTCAGTGTTTCTTTGATCCCTCCCACTGAGCATGTGCTAGAGCAGTGTATAGCGCTCACACCCCTTAGGACAGGGCTAGCAGCTGGACTACCCTGCACTCCTGGGAGATGTAGTTACTCAGTCGCTTGGAGGGCTTCCACAACACAGAAGAAGAACAAATCCTTCCATTAAACTTTTTCTCTGATTATACCATTTCTGGTTCTGGGTTACCAATACTGATACAAAATACTGACCAAACACAAGTGTGAATAAGGCCTATGTATAAACCCCTAAGAAACAGTATGAAATCTTTAGAACAACTCTAGACTCTCGTCCAATATCCTGGTCAGAATGCTACAATCCCCAAGGGAGAAAGCCACATGAGATATCTAGATGGGCTTTTTTTTTGTTCTTGTCCATGTAGATATCAGATATTTCAGGCATCAGATTCTTCCCGCATTTTACCTGAGTTTCTGAGCCCCAATAGTGAGACCTAAAATTGATTGTCTAATGGTTGTCATTTGTAGTATCTTGTTCCACCTTTGAGTAGATGAAGGGGTAACATCTAAAAATGCCCCCTACACATTGGCAACCACAGGGTCCTACTTCTTGTAGGTCCAAGTTTGGCTTCCAAATTTCCAAAACAAGTTCTACCAAATGAATTGGTTTACTATGCTGCTTATATTTACCCAAATGCAACTACTCAGAATCTTGTTGTATAAAACCGTGTTGGTTCTTCATATCAAGATGTTCTTCTCAGTCAATGGAGACGGACTGGTTCATGGACCTGGCTGGATTGGATGACTGATATTTCCTGAGCCAGTCATAAACCAACCCCCTTCTGGTGCGAGATGCTCCTGAATAGCACCATGGCCCACCTGCTTTGCCCGCATGGAACAACCAATAATTTGGCGCTTCTTTGATACAAAAATGGTGGCTAAAGATGTTCCGCGTCTACTCCCATCAACCAGAAAACTGGCATAGAGCACGTTCCCCTAATGTTCTACTAACTCACACGAGCAGGATTCATATAAGAGGCCATGGTGGTCCGTGAAAGTAAAAACACCCCCCAGTGGGAGAGAGTGATGGAGAATTTTTGTGAAGGCCTCTATTTATCAGATGGACAAGATACGTCCTACTAATGGACCATCTGAGAACCAAGAAAGTGTTTTACGTACATCATATCCAGTGGCGAGGTCATGTTGGGCGGTGCAGTGTCTTATAGTATGTCACAAGAATTGTATTATGGTCATGTCCAGTAGTTGGATCATGTTGGGGGTTGTGGTATTCTATGTATAGTAGACAGTTGAATTGTATTAAGGTCTGGTCCAGTAGTTGGGTCATGTTGGGGGTTGTGGTATTCTACGTATGGTAGACAGTTGAATTGTATTAAGGTCTGGTCCAGTAGTTGGGTCATGTTGGGGGTTGTGGTATTCTACAGTATGTATAGTAGACAGTTGAATTGTATTATGGTCACGTCCAGTAGTGGGGTCATATTGTAGTGTTCTAGGTACAGCGTGTGATTACATTTCTATAGGTCCAGTGGTGGGGGTATATACTGTTCTATGTAAGTAATAGACTGATTAGGGCATCATAAACTTCCACACATATCACATCAAGGCTATATACCTTTATCCATACAACAAAGAACGTGACGTTACCCTGTTTACCTTGCCATAGCTAAAAATAAACCCTACTGAACTTTATCTATTGAGTTTGCACAGCAATGTACCAGATAGAGCAAACACAACAAGCGACCAAGCAATAAAGCGAGAGGATGAGGAGCCACAAGACATGCTTCTTATACGAGAAGAAAATACACAAGGAGGTCACCACATCACCATGGTAGATCACTGAGGGCACCAAACCCACATGGAGATCCTGCTCCCTGTCTATCCAAATCATGTAACCCTTGGAATGGCGTTGTAACTAATATGGGGTACTGTAGGGTTATAGGTTGGACTTCATGGACTGATGTCTTCATTCAACCTCACCTACTATGTAACTATAAAATGAATCGGCACAAGATATGGACATAAAATAACTTGGTGTCAGAATGTGGAGATAATGGACACAACCAGCCAGGGTCTGGACTTGGGTGATACACCATTTAGGGGCGTATTATACCTAATGCTCACGAATAGTTATAAGTCAACCTCACGAGATTTGTTTCACGAATATTTGTAAGGTTCCCCCGCCGGCTTCATTTAGGACCAAAGTTATTATTATACTATTAGGTGTCTTCAGACCTCAGAATATAATAAGTGGAAGTTCAGGTGAGGTGCAGAATCATAATAAACATTTATAGTCACCTTCATACACCTCTCCTGGACTCCCTTGTTGACCTCTTCGGACATCTTCCAGCCTTTTCCAGCCCTCTGGGTGATGTCACGGGCCCCAGGGTCTAAGGTGATGTCATATGCTTTGACTTTGTCATATAATACTTGACAGCTGAGGTCCAATTACAGGCCTCAGTATTCCCAGGGCCCGTGATGTCACCCAAAAGACTGGAAGGGTATCAGTGTATAAAATGCCTTCATCTCCCCTGGGCCTCCACTTATTATACTCTGGGGTCTGAACTGTGATTCGTAGGTAGGGTTGAGAGATCGGGAAAGATCGGATCCTGATCGGCAATCGAGCAAATTTCACGATCGGGATCGGCTGGAAAATGATCAGAAATCGGATTTTAAAATTGATCCTGAAATCTCAAGATCGGCTCAACCCCACTGTATTTATAATATACAATTAGGGTTGAGCGATCGGAATCGGGAAAGATCAGAACCCGATCAGCGATTGAGCAAATTTCACGATCGCGATCGGCTGGAAAATGATCGGAACTTGGATTTTAAAATCAATCCTGAAATTTCAAGATCGGCTCAACTCTATTCCTAGGTGATGAATTCCAAAATTTTCAGGTTCAGGACTTGTTACAAACCAATTCTACTCTACATCTCGGCACCGTCTGGTACAAACTGTTTTATTTCCAGCTTCACTTTCTCTACCAGTCTCTAAACCATATAACGTTGCGAGCCGAGTGAACGTTCCCTCCACCCCCTCGCTGCCATGACGTTTCGAGGACTCCACGTCCTTACTCGTGTGTGATGGACTCCCTTTACAGGACGCGGTAGTGAACAAGTAGAATGAGCCCGAGCTCTGCTTGCTCGGCTTTATGACCATGGGACTGATAAAGATTATCAAGACTGGACATAAAACGGATTGAGCGATACAGAGTATTACGTAACTATTACTCCGGAGCGCCATAATAGGCCACATTTTTTAGACGCCTGCTAGTTGTGTTTATTCAATCGAGCGTGGTGAGGACGCCATCTCGCTATACCGCTACATGATCTATTACACTACAGTTATTTCTGTTGTATATATTGAGCTACCATTTTAACTGCTTGATACCCACTCACCCTTTATATAGTACTGTGCAAAAGATTTAGGCAAAATCACAAAAAATAAACAATTAACCCTTCTATTTCTTAAAGCATTCGTACTTTGCTGCTTTTTTCACACTTGCCTAAAATTTTTGTACCTGGCGAACAAACCTGGTCCTTGAAACCCCCACATCATAAACATGTGGCAAGTGGGATCCGTTAAGATGGCGTGTCTCTTTGTTGAGTATTGGGCCACTGGGAGCAACGGTGCGCTATTTGTGGAGCTCGGCGTTCCGATTCGCTTAGTATTAGACCTCCGTGCTATGCATCAGCGTAACGTTTGCCCTGACCCAATTATCCAAAAATAGTCATGTCATATATCAAAATTAATGATATGTGATGACAAACACAAGTAAAAAACCTATTTTAGAGCAACACTTAGTCATGAGAAAAAAAGCCATAAAAATTCACATTGATAGCCTAACAAATAATTACCGCCATTAAATTCACACCTACTAAAATGACCGCAGTCAGTTAAAAGGAATATGTTGCCAATTTTTTATTTGTATCACTTTATTCTAATCTGATTTTATTGTCCTATTATAGATTTTTTAAATCCTAATTCCTGTACATTATTATGGGGCAGCCATCTTGCCTGAATTTCTCCTGTGATATGCTTTACAGCAGTCTCCTGGCCATAGGCAGAAATAGGCTGGAGTCTAATCATTAAAGTCTATGGGAGAGTATTCTAGACACGCTCTGTACTGGTAGAGGGAGTAGATCAACGGTGACATCATTTATTGTCAATAGTGGGTCAGTGGTGTTATCCATAGAGGTGTTATCTTGTATTGTAATCCTGTCTGGGATATAAATGGGAGGAATGCTGCAAAGTAAACCTTTGCAGTATTGACAGGTGTCATTTTATTATTCAGCTTAGTGGCCAGAGTAGAAATTGCACGATATAGTACTTTTTAATATAGATAGCGACATGGAAAATGAAAGAATCACTGTCTGGGTGGTTATTCTGTAAATCAGTTCATTTCATTTCTTTACACAGTTAGGGTCCATTCATATGGAGAAATTTGGCACTGATTCTGGTGCAGAATCCGCATCAGAATCAGCGCTGAAAAAAAAAAAAAAAAACTCCCATTGACTTCAATGGGTTCCGTTTTCCATGCAGAACCCATTGAAATCAATAGGAAAAAAAAGCCTCCCATCAATTTCAATGGGTTCCGAGAGGAAAACGGAACCCATTGAAGTGAATGGGAGGCTTTTTATTCAGTGCTAATTCTGACGCGGATTCTGCACCAGAATCAGCACCAAATTCCTCCATGTGAATGGACCCTTAAAGGGGTTGGCCTATGATCAAAAGGTATCACCATCCACAAGAGAGGTGATACGTTTCTGATCAGTGGGGTTCAAGGACTTGGACCCCATCGAGCATGAAAATGGGTGGGTGGTGCGGTGGTGGAGTATGGTGCTGCTGCTCCATAGTGGCTACACCCATGCTGGACCTCCATCCCATCCATATAGGGGACTTGGGGTTCCCCATTCTCGTGATCTGTGGGGGCACCAATGGTCGGACCCCATCAATCAAGCACAAATCACCAATTCTGTGGGTGATAAGTTTCTTAATTTTCTTGTTCGGCCCTTTTAACCCCTGAAGCTCCTACATTTTCTGTAGGAATAATCCATGACATCTCTACAGTATATGTGATGTATCTAGTCATTGTCTGTAGGTGTGACGTATTTCAAGATCCTTTGACTTTTACTGGTCCATTAGGGGAAGGGGTAGCCCTAAATCACAAACAATGCAAATGATGGAATATGATGCCCTCGGGCTATCTTCACATTTGTGCCGGATTCTCCATTTGGAGCCTCGGGCGCAGGGTCTGTCTGATATAGCAGAAAAAAATCTCCGGCAAACAAGTTTTTTTGTCTGTCGATGTCAGAGGGAAAGTAATAGATACCCAACGGAGCCCATTATAGCCCGTCCTTCGGGATCTGTTGTCGTCCACCATTACATGGATCCGTCTGTATTGTCCTATCCATTCTTCTCTTCCGATGACGGAACAGAGGACCGGATTAGACAACGCCGATGTGAACATGCCCTAAGACAATACTCCGCCGTCACCAGCACTATACTAAAGCGATGTCCTCGCTGTGTATGAAATAGAAATGACTTGTAGAGCTGCACTGTACGGACCGCCATTACGTTCCAAATCCATCTTCTGAAGTACAGGACAAGGACAAGGAGTACAACCGAATGCTTCTGAAACCTTGGCAATGAGCCATTTCTATGATATGTGAGCCATCAAGTCTCTACGGGGTGGTGTCCCTGGTGTCGCTCAATGTCAGAAGGCAGGGACGAGGCTGAAGTTGTCAGTCATGTTGCGATCCTATTGTTGAGTGTTTAGACATTATTTTTTGGCCGGTTTAGAAGTCATCCGTAATATTAGCCGAATATCCTCCATTCCGATGAATGAGTAAGACTTGTAACTAACATGGGGCAGTGGCGTAACTACCGCCATAGCAGCAGAGGCAGCTGCCACAGGGCCCGGGACATTAGAGGCCCGAGTATAATGATCGGCGGACCGGGAGAGGTAATAAACATAAAAAAACACTGTTACTTACTAGAGATGAGCGAGCACTGTTTGGATCAGCCGATCCGAACAGCACGCTCCATAGAAATGAATGGATGCACCTGGTACTTCCGCTTTGATGGCGGCCGGCCGCTTAACCCCCTGCGTGTCCCGGCTATGTCCATTCATTTCTATGCGAGCGTGCTGTTCGGATTGGCTGATCCGAACAGTACTCGCTCATCTCTATTACTTACCTCTCCACGATCCTGGCCAGGCCTCCTTCCTGACATCTCTGACGCTACATGAACCCGGACTGCGTCCCAGGTCATGTGATGTCCGACGTCATTGAAGAAGGACGGCAGCGGAGAAGACAGCGGAGGAGTCGGGGGACAGGTAAGTAACAGTAGTTTTTTTTTATGTTTTTATTCCCCCGGGTCTCCGATTATTATACTCTGGGGTCTGAAAAGATATATAGAGTATAATAATTGTTTATGGCTGTCCAAAGTGGGACATAATACTGTGTGCAGGGGCCACTATGGGGGATAATACTGTGTGCAGGGGTCACTATGGGGGATAATACTGTGTGCAGGGGTCACTATGGGGGATAATACTGTGTGCAGGGGCCACTTTGGGGGATAATACTGTGTGCAGGGGCCACTATGGGGGATAATACTGTGTGCAGGGGCCACTATGGGGGATAATACTGTGTGCAGGGGCCACTATAGGGGATAATACTGTGTATAGGGGCCACTATGGGGGATAATACTGTGTGCAGGGGACACTATGGGGCATAATACTGTGTGCAGGGGCCACTATGGGGCATAATACTGTGTGCAGGGGCCACTATGGGGATAATACTGTGTGCAGGGGCCACTATGGGGGATAATAGAACGTGCAGGAATGTGTAGGGGGGGTCGGTCGAGGTCTTCGGTGTCGATCGGGGGGGGGGGGGATGTCAAAAGTTCGCCACGGGGCCCCGCCATTCCTAGTTACGCCACTACTTGGGGGGATATGAGCAGGATCCTAGGCAGGGTTTTCATGGGGATATATCTGACTCCCTCCCACTCGCCTCCTCGCCGCTTCTAGACCGGGTTTTTAAATGGAACCCTATTGAAAAGACATCCTGCGGGGATGTAGAACTTGCTTGTATCTATGGAGATTTCCATAGCAACTGAGACCATCACTCTCACTTCCACTATAATGTCACATGACTCTCAGCTGTTCGGTCGGTGCAGCCTGCGCTCCATCTTGCACATAGATAGATATATATATACATACAGTATATCTTTATTTAACACTACGCTGCAGCAAATGCTTTTCCGTCATGAGATTGTAGGTGCTGATTCACACTAGTACAGATAAGTGATGCCTCCGTCACCTCAGAGCCCCCGTCTATTCTATAATTCTATTCTCATGTTGATACCAAGTCGTAATTGTATAATAATGACTTGTCGAACATTGGGATCCGATAAAGAAAAAAAAAAATCGCACAAAAACTTTAACCCTCTCCCTTTATTCTCTCTTAGTTTTCTAAAGAAAATGTCAAAGCTAAAATTATTCTGCCGTTACATAAAAGCGCGGCTCAGGGCTGAAGGCAGATCCAATATAAAAGTATAAGAAAGAAAGAAACACCCACACAGCGATGACTATCCTGCCATATAAGTCCTCTCCCCTGGCTATCCCCCAGATCCCTGCGCACAATGGCGTATTGTTGTGCATGCGCGGGGATGACTATCCTGCAGGAGATAATGTGCGAGTCCTGTATACCCGGCTATAGATCCCTACAGACCAGAATGTATTACAATACACACATAGCTATGACTATCCTGCAGGAGATACAAGACACTGTACAAGTCAATATAGTAAGATTCTGTTCAATGACATTACAACACTGGGATTATGCAAATAGTGATGTCACAATACAGGGATAATACACACAGTGATGTCACAGTACAGAGATAATACACACAGTGATGTCACAGTACAGGGATAATACACACAGTGATGTCACAGTACAGGGATAATACACACAGTGATGTCACAGTACAGAGATGATACACACAGTGATGTCACAGTACAGGATAATACACACAGTGATGTCACAGTACAGGGATAATACACACAGTGATGTCACAGTACAGGACAATACACACAGTGATGTCACAGTACAGGGATAATACACACAGTGATATCACAGTACAAGGATAATACACACAGTGATGTCACAGTACAGGATAATACACACAGTGATGTCACAGTACAGGGATAATACACACAGTGATGTCACAGTACAGGGATAATACACACAGTGATGTCACAGTACAGAGATAATACACACAGTGATGTCACAGTACAAGGATAATACACACAGTGATGTCACAGTACAAGGATAATACACACAGTGATGTCACAGTACAGGGATAATACACACAGTGATGTCACAGTACAGAGATAATACACACAGTGATGTCACAGTACAGGGATAATACACACAGTGATGTCACAGTACAGGGATAATACACGCAATGATGTCACAGTACAGGGATAATACACACAGTGATGTCACAGTACAGAGATAATACACACAATGATGTCACAGTACAGAGATAATACACACAGTGATGTCACAGTACAGGGATAATACACACAGTGATGTCACAGTACAGCGATAATACACACAGTGATGTCACAGTACAGGATAATACACACAGTGATGTCACAGTACAGGGATAATACACACAGTGATGTCACAGTACAGGGATAATACACACAGTGATGTCACAGTACAGGATAATACACACAGTGATGTCACAGTACAGGGATAATACACACAGTGATGTCACAGTACAGGGATAATACACACAGTGATGTCACAGTACAGCGATAATACACACAGTGATGTCACAGTACAGGATAATACACACAGTGATGTCACAGTACAGGGATAATACACACAGTGATGTCACAGTACAGAGATAATACACACAGTGATGTCACAGTACAGGGATAATACACACAGTGATGTCACAGTACAGAGATAATACACACAGTGATGTCACAGTACAGGGATAATACACACAATGATGTCACAGTACAGCGATAATACACACAGTGATGTCACAGTACAGGGATAATACACACAGTGATGTCACAGTACAGGGATAATACACACAGTGATGTCACAGTACAGGCTAATACACACAGTGATGTCACAGTACAGGGATAATACACACAGTGATGTCACAGTACAGGATAATACACACAGTGATGTCACAGTACAGGGATAATACACACAGTGATGTCACAGTACAGGGATAATACACACAGTGATGTCACAGTACAGGGATAATACACAGTGATGTCACAGTACAGGGAAAATACACACAGTGATGTCACAGTACAGGGATAATACACACAGTGATGTCACAGTACAGAGATAATACACACAGTGATGTCACAGTACAGGGATAATACACACAGTGATGTCACAGTACAGGGATAATACACACAGTGATGTCACAGTACAGAGATAATACACACAGTGATGTCACAGTACAGGGATAATACACACAGTGATGTCACAGTACAAGGATAATACACACAATGATGTCACAGTACAGAGATAATACACACAGTGATGTCACAGTACAGGGATAATACACACAATGATGTCACAGTACAGGGATAATACACACAGTGATGTCACAGTACAGAGATAATACACACAGTGATGTAACAGTACAGGGATAATACACACAGTGATGTCACAGTACAGAGATAATACACACAGTGATGTCACAGTACAGGGATAATACACACAATGATGTCACAGTACAGCGATAATACACACAGTGATGTCACAGTACAGGGATAATACACACAGTGATGTCACAGTACAGGGATAATACACACAGTGATGTCACAGTACAGGCTAATACACACAGTGATGTCACAGTACAGGGATAATACACACAGTGATGTCACAGTACAGGATAATACACACAGTGATGTCACAGTACAGGGATAATACACACAGTGATGTCACAGTACAGGGATAATACACACAGTGATGTCACAGTACAGGGATAATACACAGTGATGTCACAGTACAGGGAAAATACACACAGTGATGTCACAGTACAGGGATAATACACACAGTGATGTCACAGTACAGAGATAATACACACAGTGATGTCACAGTACAGGGATAATACACACAGTGATGTCACAGTACAGGGATAATACACACAGTGATGTCACAGTACAGAGATAATACACACAGTGATGTCACAGTACAGGGATAATACACACAGTGATGTCACAGTACAAGGATAATACACACAATGATGTCACAGTACAGAGATAATACACACAGTGATGTCACAGTACAGGGATAATACACACAATGATGTCACAGTACAGGGATAATACACACAGTGATGTCACAGTACAGGATAATACACACAGTGATGTCACAGTACAGGATAATACACACAGTGATGTCACAGTACAGGGATAATACACACAGTGATGTCACAGTACAGGATAATACACACAGTGATGTCACAGTACAGGGATAATACACACAGTGATGTCACAGTACAGAGATAATACACACAGTGATGTCACAGTACAGAGATAATACACACAGTGATGTCACAGTACAGGGATAATACACACAGTGATGTCACAGTACAGAGATAATACACACAGTGATGTCACAGTACCGGGATAATACACACAGTGATGTCACAATACAAGAATAATACACACAGTGATGTCACAGTACAGAGATAATACACACAGTGATGTCACAGTACCGGGATAATACACACAGTGATGTCACAATACAAGAATAATACACACAGTGATGTCACAGTACAGGGATAATACACACAGTGATATCACAGTACAGGGATAATACACACAGTGATGTCACAGTACAGGGATAATACACACAGTGATGTCACAGTACAGAGATAATACACACAGTGATGTCACAGTACAGAGATAATACACACAGTGATGTCACAGTACAGGGATAATACACACAGTGATGTCACAATACAGGGATAATACACACAGTGATGTCACAGTACAAGGATAATACACACAGTGATGTCACAGTACAGGATAATACACACAGTGATGTCACAGTACAGGGATAATACACACAGTGATGTCACAGTACAGGATAATACACACAGTGATGTCACAGTACAGGGATAATACACACAGTGATGTCACAGTACAGGGATAATACACACAGTGATGTCACAGTACAGGGATAATACACACAGTGATGTCACAGTACAGGATAATACACACAGTGATGTCACAGTACAGGATAATACACACAGTGATGTCACAGTACAGGGATAATACACACAGTGATGTCACAGTACAGAGATAATACACACAGTGATGTCACAGTACAGAGATAATACACACAGTGATGTCACAGTACAGGGATAATACACACAGTGATGTCACAGTACAGGGATAATACACACAGTGATGTCACAGTACAGGGATAATACACACAGTGATGTCACAGTACAGAGATAATACACACAGTGATGTCACAGTACAGGACAATACACACAGTGATGTCACAGTACAGGGATAATACACACAGTGATGTCACAGTACAAGGATAATACACACAGTGATGTCACAGTACAGGATAATACACACAGTGATGTCACAGTACAGGGATAATACACACAGTGATGTCACAGTACAGGGATAATACACACAGTGATGTCACAGTACAGGACAATACACACAGTGATGTCACAGTACAGGGATAATACACACAGTGATGTCACAGTACAGGGATAATACACACAGTGATGTCACAGTACAGGATAATACACACAGTGATGTCACAGTACAGGGATAATACACACAGTGATGTCACAGTACAGGATAATACACACAGTGATGTCACAGTACAGGGATAATACACACAGTGATGTCACAGTACAGAGATAATACACACAGTGATGTCACAGTACAGGACAATACACACAGTGATGTCACAGTACAGGGATAATACACACAGTGATGTCACAGTACAAGGATAATACACACAGTGATGTCACAGTACAGGATAATACACACAGTGATGTCACAGTACAGGGATAATACACACAGTGATGTCACAGTACAGGGATAATACACACAGTGATGTCACAGTACAGGACAATACACACAGTGATGTCACAGTACAGGGATAATACACACAGTGATGTCACAGTACAGGGATAATACACACAGTGATGTCACAGTACAGAGATAGTACACACAGTGATGTCACAGTACAGGGATAATACACACAGTGATGTCACAGTACAGGGATAATACACACAGTGATGTCACAGTACAGGGATAATACACACAGTGATGTCACAGTACAGGATAATACACACAGTGATGTCACAGTACAGGGATAATACACACAGTGATGTCACAGTACAGGATAATACACACAGTGATGTCACAGTACAGGGATAATACACACAGTGATGTCACAGTACAGAGATAGTACACACAGTGATGTCACAGTACAGGGATAATATGTAATATTGTATGCTATAGGCCATGTATCATATAGGAACTGTATTCTTTTTCACCTTTAACATGTTGATTTTTTTGTTTTGTTTTTCCAGAGAAGATATCTGCCTGGTTACCTTTATGGAGATAGACCACTCACCTGTTACTGAACTGACCTGGGTAAGTGTCCTTTATATTACTTCCAACGTATTGGCCACTACGTCTCACTGAAATTATTAACAAATATGCCTTAAAATCAATTTCATTGATAATTCGACGACTCCATTTATCAGGTCTACTTTATAATCCTACTCACCCTTAAAGGGAATGTCTACCAATAAAGATATTTATCAAGCGCTGGCATAAACATGGCACATTGGCACAACTTGTCAAATCCTGGTGCATCTCGCTTTAAAGAGTTAAAAAAAATTACAACTTGTTAGTTGTGGGTGTGGCTTAATGGGTAATGGGGCGTGGATTAAATTTAAATATTTGAAAATTTTGCACCGTTTGAAAGATTTTTTGTGATCTTGATCGGTGGTCAATGGATCTGACCATGAATGAAGGGACTATCTATGGTCTGGTATGTGTCAGATGTGTCAGCAATCTCAACCACACCTCAATTGTCCAACCACAATAAGGAAATCTTGTGCAGGTTTTTACACTCTTGGTCATGTCTGTTGGCAACCAATCAAGAATGGAAAGACTAAGAGAGTCAGAAAAAAATTGTACAAAATTTTTACATTAATTGTCTACAGACTTAAATATAATTGTTATTAGGAAAACCCCTTTAAGGCTAAGGCCGGGTTCACACGGAGTTACGTGCCGCGAGATTTGGCACGTAGACGCCGCGTGACCCTTTGCGTGCCGTACACGCTCCCATTCATTTCAATGGGAGCGGGGAGCGTATGCGCCGCGCTAGTTTGCGGCCGTGAATAAATGCACGGCCGCAAACTAGCGCGGCGCATACGCTCCCCGCTCCCATTGAAATGAATGGGAGCGTGTACGGCACGCAAAGGGTCACGCGGCGTCTACGTGCCAAATCTCGCGGCACGTAACTCCGTGTGAACCCGGCCTAAGACCCCACATTGCCAAAAAGCAATTTTTTTGTTGCGGATTTTTAAGCCAAACCCAGGAGTGAATTGAGCAGACGGTAGACGTATAAGATCTTCCTAAATATTCCCCATTCCTTCCGTAGCCATCCTTGGCTTCGGCCCAAAAAAATTCTGCAAAATCGTCAACAAAAAAAAGCGTGGGAAGCTCAAGATAGACAAAATTGTGAAGAACGGAAGAGAGAGAGGTTGAGACCGCAAAGTGGAATACGCCAAGGTGTCAGATACGCCTAAGGTGTACTTAAAGGGGTTTTCCAACCTTCGTAAATCAAAACATACTTACCTGCTAAGACGTGTGATGAGGGCCGAGGAGACAGAGAACCACTTATCTCATCTCCTTTTACTTGTGGGATTATCTTGTAAGGGACGTGACATCTATTATGTACAAAGCAATCCCAAGTGACCACTCAAGCTCAGGCAGAGTCTTTGTTACAGGACATCCAGAGACTCTTCTACATGACAACACATCTTTCACACTATTTTGTAGGCGAAAATTGAGAAATTCTCCTTATTAAGAGGTCAAGGAGCCTCTTCGGAATATAATTTGGTGGTCTGGCACATTACCGTCTCTCTGCTTATCCTATATATAATCATATAATATCATTCTCACTTCTTTCTAGGATCCCGCTATAAGGTGCAATATGTCACCCTGTCCCCAAACAGTCTCTTTCTATTTTTTCTATTATTCTGCTCTTCCCCAGACTGGCTTTCACTACAGGATTTGGATTCTTTTGTTATTCTTCCATTTATATCTTTTTGTACCAATCCTTTATAGGGGACAGCATCAATTTTTTTTATGTATTTTTAAACTTATTTTAATAATAATTTTTATTATTATTTTTTAGGTATTTTTTAATTTATTTTATTAATTATTTTTATTTTTTATTTTTTTTAGGTATTTTTTAATTTATTTTATTATTTATTTTTTTTAGTTATTTTTTAAATAAATACAGATATTAGAATATATGTTTTTTATTTTTTGATTGTAGGTTTTTTTATTCTATTTTCTATACATGATTAGGAGTGCAGCCATCTTACCTCACAGCATTTAAATTGATCCTATCATTAGAATCCCTTTTTTTCTGGGTAACACGTAGGAATAGCCTTAAGAAAGGCTATTCCTCTCCTACCTTTAGATGTCTTCTCCGCGCAGCCGTTCGGTAGATATTCCGTTTTCCAACTTTATGCAAATGAGTTCTCTTGCAGCCCTGGGGGCGTCCCCAATGCTGCGAGAGAACTCTCCAGCGCCTCCTCCATCTTCTTCAGGAACTGGCCTCTACGCGTCGTCTTCCAGCCTGGCTTTCAATCTTCTACGATCGCGCAATTGGCTCTGCTAGCGGGCCTCAGGAAGAGCTGACTGCACCTGCGCATGGCCATTTTTTTGTGGCCGCTTGCTACAAGAGCTTGCATAAGTGGCCAGCGGGCAAAGCCAATTGCGCATGTGTAGAAGATTGAAAACCAGGCCGAAAGACAACGCATAGAGGTCGGTTCCTGAAGAAGATGGATACGGTGCTGGAGAGTTCTCTCGCAGAATTGGGAACGCCCCCAGTGCTGTTTGAGCACTGGGGCCCGCCCCCAGTGCTGCGAGAGAACTCATTTGTATACCAATGATTATATACCGAATGGCGGCGCGGAGAAGACATCTAAAGGTAGGAGAAGAATAGCCTTTCTTAAGGCTATTCCTAAGTGTTAGTTCGAAAAAAAGGGATTCTCATGATAGGATCCCTTTAATGCTTTACAGCATAGTCATGGCCATAAGTGGCAGTAGTCTGGAGCCAACTCATTAAGGGCTATGGCACAGCTTTTTAGGCATGTTCTGTGCAGGGAGGGGGGAGTAGATAAGGTGCGACTATTGTCTATTTTCAGTAATGGCTCAGTGGTGTTAAGTATAGATGTGTTATCTTCTATTGTAATCCTGTCTGTGATGTAAATGAAGTGACTGCTGAAAAGAACACCCCTACAGGATTGGCAAGTGTCTGTCTATTATTAGTGACCAGCGTGAATTTTTTTCAGAATATAGATCGTGATATGGAAAATTTAAAAAAATGCTAAAATATGATTGAAAAAATATGTTTTGGATTAAGAAATAGGCTATTTTCTGGACACATTTCCTATAAAGGAGTTGTACAACACCAATAATTTTTTATACAAATATACTATAACATTATAAAATTACATAAGAAGTAACACTCATCTTACCAGTCCACTGCTGTTCGGATGCCAGAATTGGCAAGTGTCAGCCTATTATTAGGCTTAGTGGCCAGTGTGAAAGTTGCAGGATATTGTACTTTTTTTGAATATAGATAGTGATATAGAAATTTTTTGTAAATTACCAAAAATTATTTAATAACATGTTTAACGAAAAATCTTTGTTTAAAAAATAGGACACTTTATGGACATATTTCTCTTAAGGAATTGTATTTTTTTTTTTTTACAAACAGATTACATTGCTGTAAAATAAAAAAATTAAAAAATTAAAAAATTAAAATAAAGGAACAACACTCACCTCACCAGTTCCCTGCTGCTTGGGTGCCATAATTGGCAAGTGTTAGTCTATTATCAGGCTTAGTGGTTAGAGTGAAAATTGCAGGCTATTGTGTTTAAAAAAAAAAAAAAAATTATAGATAGTGAGATGGGAAAAAATGGAGTAACACTCACATTACCAGCCCCCTACTGTTTAGGTGCCGGAATTGGCAAGTGTCAGTCTATTATCAGGCTTAGTGGTCAGAGTGCGGGCTATTGTACTTTTTTTTTTTTTTAGATAGTGACATGGAAAATTTAAAAAAATATATATTTTTTTAAAAAAAACATTTTCTGGACACATTTCCTTTAAAGAAATTGTAAATTATTTTTTTTTTACAAACAGCTTACAATGTATAAAATAGTAAGAATGAGTAACACTCACCTTACCAGTCCCCTGCCGCTCTGATGCCGTCGCTTTCCTAGTCCTCCCCTGGTCTCTGTTCACCCTGCTCCAGGGATGACGCATCGACAATTACTGCCAATCATTGCCCGCAGCGGTGACCTCAATGGTGTCAACACATCACCGCCATGGCCTGTAATTGGCAGCAGCAGTCGCATGTCCCTGGACCTTAGTCAACATAGACTGACAGGGGATAGGAAATCGGCAGCGCTGTATTGGCCAGTTTTACTCCTTTGATTATTGTAGGACATCTAAAAATTTTATTGGTTTGGACAACCCTTTAACTGGAATGTGGATTATCCATATACACTAAATTATACGACTATCCCTTAGGGTAGAGTTTTTCTGAGATCAAACAAAAATTGGTCCAAGGGTGAAAAATATCATAAAATAATACAAATCCCATTAGTGATGTGATAAATCCCGTGTAATTCCATCGTCGCCGCTCTGGTGCTCCCCTACTGTCCTGCAGTAATGATGCGCCCGCTGGAGCCTATCACCGGCCTGAGTAGGACACAGCATGTACGGCGGCCATGCCTGCAGCACAGTAAACAAAGAACAGCAGGGAACACCTGAGCAACAGCAATGGAACGGCCAGGGATTGATCAGGTCAGTAATGGGTCTTTCACTCCATTGATGGTATTTACCCACTTGGCCCAATTTTTTTCCGATCTGGGAAAAATCCTTGTATAAGAGGATTTTTTTTTTTTTTGCACGGCCCAAAGATAAATTTATACAAGTGAACGTGAAGACCACCAAATATAAAGCGGATAAGAGGAATTTAAGAATATGGGAACATATGTTGTTTTAATCCATATAGCCATGCCTGATTGTCCTGATGAAGGTTCACGTCTCTTGAAGAGCGCTCGAGCGACTTGAGCCAAACACTAATCTTTTTCATGCTACTATTATATGAAGAATGGAGTCGCATCGCAATTTGCATATCTACGATTGTATGATGTATATTGTGTTGTATTGATTTTATGTTCTGCGCCTGAATGAGTAATATCGGGTTAAGGAACGAAAGCCAACCATATACATCAGATAGTTGTTGGCCAAACACTTGTTCTGCCGATAGCTATTCGCTCGACCCTCCATAGACAGGCAGACCATGGGCCAGATTTACTAATATTGCCGAAATTTTAGACACCGCAAACATAGACTATCCAGTCTGAAACCGCACCAGAATGCTGTCTGATAAGTGTGGCCTAGCCTAAGCCTGCTCCACTTATTAGTGAACTTTGATTGCAACAAAAATTTGACAAATTTTGTCGCAATTTTTAGCGCACAGTTTCTCAGCTTAAGCCTTGTCCCTTTCACACGAGGTCGTGAACCAAGTCATAACTTTGTCCGATACACTTAATAAGTATGGCACAAGGCACTTTAGAGGGGTTTTTTTATCACAAATTATGGAAGAATTTTGCTTATTAATGTCCCCCAATCGATTAAGACTGGTATTTCCAATGCAAAAGTCTTAGGGCTAGTTCACACGGGGCCAATGGACCATGGATTTCGCCTCATACTCAAAATCTGCCTCCATACAATGGAGTTCTATGTGAAACACTAGCGTTTAATTTTCCACTAGCGGCTTTTTGCCCTTTCTTCAGGTGGTTTCTGCGGCTCAGCGAGCCGCGGCTTCCGCCTGGCAGCAGCAATCTCCGGTCTCGGACCATTCATTTGAGCCGACTCTGGGGGGAGGAAGCCATGACTGTCGGGAGCCGCAACAGTCATGGCAGGCGGGTTTTGACCTCAGAGTGACGCGGCTCCCACGTCACTCTCGATGCCAAAATCTGTCCCACACCCCCCGTGTGAGCTAGCCCTTAATTTATCCCCTTGTTAGTACAAGACACTCCTGGATTAGTAAGACGTTCCGACAACTTAATAATTCTGATGCATTTTGTGAGGTCTCATGTGCCAAATTGTCAAGGACTGGAGTGGAATTCAAGTTTACCTATGGAGTGACATAGCACAATTGTGGGGCTGAGGTCACCCCATCCCCAGCCCATCTTGATTTATAAAATTGGCAAACAGGTCTGAAAATGGAGAATGTGGCGCCTTATTGGCAAACTATTTTTGGCACGATTGGCTGGGCATCCACCGAATGTCCGTCAGGGACTTTCACTGGAACAAGCGGGACCTGGGTTTTCTGCGACAACCTTTTGAACAATTCAGGTGCATGTGTGTCCAACGGCCTACCGACAGCTCCACAGATTATTGATATTAGAAAGTGGCCTAATTTTTATTCTATCATTTTATATGGCACTCGCCCATTCAATCTGTTCTTATGACATGGAATGTAGTAAGAGTATAACATAGCTGTAAGAGTGAATACAGACATACAATAAGTAAACTCGTCCAGTTCTGCCTATTATTCTATACGTTTGACCGGAGGTAGCCAAAAAAACCTGAGCAATCATAGAGAAAAAATTCTTTCTGGTTCCCTATCTGGCCATGTACGCCCTTCCTGAACTCTCTTGGTGAAATCGAGATGTCAATTTCCATAGTCTCACTGCTGTCAAGGCACAGAACCCCTTCTATGTTGGCGGAAACCTTCTTTCCTCTAGATCAGGGGTGCCCAATACGTCGATCGTGATCTACCAGTCGATCGCAATGGACGTATGGGTCGATCGCGGAATGCAGCCAGGGATCCCCGATGTCTGCTTGTTCACAGTGCAGGCTGAGAGTCGACACTCAGCCTGCGCTGTGAACAAGCACTCCGGACACTTGCAGGTCGCTCTTAGGGATGGAGGAATCGGGGTGCTGCTTGTTCACAGCGCAGGCTGAGAGTCATCTACGGACACTGGCAGGCGGGGCTAACGCAGCCCCAGCCTGCCAGTATCCAAAGACAACTCTCAGCCTGCACTGTGAACAAGTAAACACCGGGGATCTCTGGGCGGCCACAGAACGCCGCCGTCTCCTGCTCTCACGCTCTGCCCGGCCCTGCCCACACACCCAGCCCCACCCACAGACACGCCAGGCCCCGCCCACAGGCCCGCCCCGGCCCCACCCACAAGAAGTGGGTAGTAGATCTTTCGACTTGGTCATGTTATAAAGTAGTTCACATGCTGACAAAGTGTGAGCACCCCTGCTCTAGATGTAGTCGCCATTTTCTTGGATATAAATTGCGTCGACCTGTCAACTTCTGGAGACTTGTTTGGAACGGTTCGCTCATCTCTAATACTGACATATGATATAGGTATAAATTTGTATATTTATGTATGTACTAAACATGTAGACGGGTAACACGGTGCAACAGGATAGATAAATAAGGGAACGTCTGAATCGGACAGACTTATCACACAGCTGGCAGCTTTGTTACAATGTATCAGTGTACATAAAAGCCATAACCCTGGGCTTAGGACAGGAGAATCTTTTACGGCTTTTCTTAGCTTTCAGTACATTATCTACAATTACCCAAATATAGAACTCCGCCAAATGCTTTGATTTCTAAATTGTCGCTTTTATAAATTCTTCGAATTCCATTTTGGTGACTGGACACAGAGAGCATTGCTTCTCTGGGTGAACTTTCTTCCTTATTGACTTGCATCATTGTGCAATTTCTTGCAACCGTCTACAACAAACAGTAGCGGAGACTCACAAGACGAGAAGCGACGGAGATGATGCAGCCTTTGTATGTCTTATCTGTTCTTTGGTTGTTAGACGAGGAGGATTTCTAAATTTTTTTGGACTATATTGAAAGTAAATGACCTGTTTGGATTTTCCATAGGAGATCGATATTACCAGGCTTGAAGGACTGACGTGTACGTTGAATATTGACAGGGATGTAGAACCAGTACACCGCACATTCACGGTAAGTCACCATCAATGTCCTAACTCCTACAAACACTCACTTTGGAAATGGATTTCTAGAAAGCCAATTTTATACTGTAATTCTCTGATCTATCACGTAGCATCTTCACAATCACCCATAATCGGCGCAAATCACAATGAAACGTGTCACTAACTTATCAACAGACTGTATATAAATCAATAGTACAAGTGAATAGAAGAAACTTTGCTGTTTTTTCTCCAATTCTCATGCTCTTTTTCCAGCTCCCCTTCTTGAGGAACTGACTTTCACTCTGAAACCATTGCTAAATTTTGTCTTGCTAGAGCAAGACCGATATAGGGTTACAGAGTGGCTCACAATAGAAACCTATGGAGAGGGGAAAGGGGGATGGAATGAGTAATTCAAAGACATAATGCAGCTAAATAGGAAGCTTCTATCTCATCCCAAGCACTTTATTCACAACAAAATAGAGTTATTATTTGCCTATAATGTTCTATATGATCCTTCTGCTTATTAGAGATGAGCGAGTACTGTTCGGATCAGCCGATCCGAACAGCACGCTCGCATAGAAATGAATGGACGTAGCCGGCACGCCCCCCGCGTTAAGCGCTCCGGCTATGTCCAAGCGGAAGTACCAGGTGCATCCATTCATTTCTATGTGAGCGTGCTGTTCGGATCGGCTGATCCGAACAGTACTCGCTCATCTCTACTGCTTATGAGTGTTAGAAAGAGAGAGTTGTGGAGCAAATTCTCCTGTACTTTCTTTATTCAGCGATAGTTTGCACTCACCAGCTCTAAAACAACTGAGAATTAGAGATTGCAGAATATGTTATAATGACCATAAATAGTGTTACGTCTCTTTTAGACACACCGTAACACTGATTTATGCAAAGTTTGTTGAAAGGTTAGCTATAGTATAAATCATGATGTCATTTGGTAGATGACCCAACCTGTTCAGCCTCAGAGCTGTACCATCACCATTCACTTTACATTAAATAGGACCTTTCACCACCTGCAACAGTTCTTAACATTTGATAATAGACGCTGCTCCACTGATTCTGAAACACTTTAATTTGTTGCTCTAGCTCCCACCATTCCTGAGCAATCAGTGCTGTTACTTTTGGTCCCTGATATGCTATTTAGACCTCTACTGTCAGGAGGGCGGTGTCAGGCAGGAGCAGACAAGGGGATGTGACTCTGAGCTCTGACACTGGCTGCCTCTGATTGGTGCTTTGAATCACACCTCCTACCTGACACCTACAGAGCCTAAGTTACATTACAGTCATTAAAACTAACTGCGCTTATTGCTCAGGAACGGTGGGGACTAAAGAAAAGATTCCAACTGTGCTGGAATCAGTGGGGCAGCGCCTATTAACTGATGCTAAGAACTAGAGTTGGTGGAGGTGTTGAAAAGTCCTCTTTAAGGGTTAATTCAGATGCTACTACACCAATTGCGAAATGTAGATCATCTACCCTTATCCAACTATGGCACCAATTGCTGAAAAGGAGCCTGTTGTGTAATTTAAGAGATCTTGTGGAGTTTATGTTTCGATTGATCAGAGCTAGGCCATAAATCAGACTAGACTATCTAGATCAGGGGTGCTCACACTTTTTCAGCATGTGAGCTACTTTGTAACATGCCCAAGTCCAAAGATCTACTACCCACTTCTTGCGGGCGGGGCGTGTCTGTGGGTGGGGGCGGACATGTGGGCGAGGCCAGCGCAGAGCGTAAGAGCAGGAGACAGCGGCGTTCTGTGGCCGCCCAGGGATCCCCGGTGTCTGCTTGTTCACAGCGCAGGCAGAGAGTTATCTCTGGACACTGGCAGGCTGGGGCTGCGGCAGCCCCAGCCTGCCAGTGTCCATAGATGACTCTCAGCCTGCGCTGTGAACAAGCAGACAGCGCTGATCCCTGGCTGCATCCTGCGATCGACCCATAGGTCCATTGCGATCGACCAGTAGATTGCGATCGACGTATTGGGCACCCCTGATCTAGATAGTAGATGTACTGTAGTGCAAAATACTGAAAAAGTCTACAACTTTATTCTGTGGAGTCCATGTTTTAATGGGTTTTGGTAGCACATCAATGTGGGATTAGTCTATAACTCAATAACATGTATATTCCAATGCCCCTTTAAGAATATTAATGTACTATAAAACATTTAGCACTTCCATAAGGCCCGGTCTAGTCCACCTAATATACCTATAGTCCCTGAGATGTCCATGGACCGCACTTGGCATGGTCTGTCTCATTGGTATGCCATCCAAGTTGGTGCTTTGCTTTCGTGTATACTTTCTATATATTTATACTATACCTGTATACATTTATTCATTCTTGTTTGGAAGAGCGAAGCTTAGTTTTACATTAGAGTCGATTTTACTACTGTTATCTTCTGAAAACCATAAGATATATCTGCAGGGTAAGATAAAATTTACAAAACAGCACATAAAGACATATATTCACACTTTTATTACCCCCTTTATGTACGGCTCTGAGAGATGAGAAAGGTTATATGGTATCTTTCAATGGACAAGGAAAAGGTTGGGATTCTCTACAGTTCTTTATCTCAGTAAATTCAGCAAAACAGGAACATTAAGCGCAATATAATTTCACAATGTGAAATGCTTCAGAATTTCATCAAATCCATCTTCCCTAATGTTGTCGGCATGGTGCGGTATTAGGGAACTGGAATAAAAGACTGAAGCCAGCCATATACATTACATAGCTGTCTCGCCCAACTTCCCTATACACACCTAGGCTCAGTTCTGAGTGGTATATGTGGACTGACCAGAGAGACGGGGAGGAAGCCATTGGTGGACACCTCTCATGATGTCTAATGGGTGTATGTGTACTGACCAGAGAGACGGAGGAGGAAGCCATTGGTGGACACCTCTCATGGTGTCTAATGGGTGTATGTGTACTGACCAGAGAGACGGAGGAGGAAGCCATTGGTGGACACCTCTCATGGTGTCTGATGGGTGTATGTGTACTGACCAGAGAGACGGAGGAGGAAGCCATTGGTGGACACCTCTCATGTTGTCTGATAGGTGTATGTGGACTGACCAGAGAGACGGAGGAGGAAGCCATTGGTGGACACCTCTCATGGTGTCTGATGGGTGTATGTGGACTGACCAGAGAGAGGGAGGAGGAAGCCATTGGTGGACACCTCTCATGGTGTCTGATGGGTGTATGTGGACTGACCAGAGAGAGGGAGGAGGAAGCCATTGGTGGACACCTCTCATGGTGTCTGATGGGTGTATGTGTACTGACCAGAGAGAGGGAGGAGGAAGCCATTGGTGGACACCTCTCATGGTGTCTGATGGGTGTATGTGTACTGACCAGAGAGAGGGAGGAGGAAGCCATTGGTGGACACCTCTCATGGTGTCTGATGAGTGTATGTGTACTGACCAGAGAGACGGGAAGAAGCCATTGGTGGACACCTCTCATGGTGTCTGATGGGTGTATGTGGACTGACCAGAGAGACGGAGGAGGAAACCATTGGTGGACACCTTTCATGTTGTCTGATAGGTGTATGTGGACTGACCAGAGAGATGGAGGAGGAAGCCATTGGTGGACACCTCTCATGGTGTCTGATAGGTGTATGTGGACTGACCAGAGAGATGGAGGAGGAAGTCATTGGTGGACACCTCTCATGGTGTCTGATAGGTGTATGTGTACTGACCAGAGAGACGGAGGAGGAAGCCATTGGTGGACACCTCTCATGTTGTCTGATAGGTGTATGTGGACTGACCAGAGAGATGGAGGAAGCCATTGGTGGACACCTCTCATGGTGTCTGATAGGTGTATGTGTACTGACCAGAGAGATGGAGGAGGAATCCATTGGTGGACACCTCTCATGGTGTCTGATAGGTGTATGTGGACTGACCAGAGAGACGGAGGAGGAAGCCATTAGTCGACAACTCTCATGGTGTCTGATGGGTGTATGTGTACTGACCAAAGAGACGGAGGAGGAAGGCATTGGTGGACACTCCTCATGGTAGCTTATTGCCCCAAGAACAGAAGGACTGGGTAGTTGGAAACCATCGACATTAGAGAAGAGACCTGAATTCTTCCATATACATGGTTCCCCAAACACATTGTAACTGGTGACTTTGGCTGACACATATAATGTGTATATGGCCAGTTACCTAAACGATATACAATGATCATATAAACTTGTGTACAAGTAGTGACCCTATGGCACCATCTTATAGTTTAATTTGTTATGTCTTGACACTATTTTTTAAAGAGTGGTAAATGTTAAAAATGTATACAACAAATACTACAAACACCCTGATACCCTCCTCTTCCTTAAAGCGGCTTACCCAAAGGAGTTATCCAAAGGATATGCCATAACTGTTTAATAGATATGAGTCCTCCCACCTTTGACACCCTCAACCTACTTATTCAGTTGCAGCCTCACAGTGAAGACTGTCAACTATGGACAGACTGTACAGAAACAGCATAAATCTGAGCTACACTGTTTCCGTAACTCCCTTGGCCCATTCTTCCGTGGTCTCTTGCTGGTCCCCAGTGTTCTTCTTGGCATAGTAATGACGTGTCAACATGAAATGTGACCTCTCATCCAATATCTGGTCTTAGTGATGGCCTCAGTAGTGTTAGGCCATCACTTCTATAGATACTTGGTTACATCATGTCAACACCTTGTCAACAGAACAGGAAGAACAGACCCCGGCAGCAGACCGGAGAAGAACATTAATGTTAGGCGGGTTATCTTACACCATCGTAAGTTGTATTTTTTTTTCCAAAAATCATGGGGTTGGCCGACCTCTTAAAATAGCGCTATTATTACTGCTGGAAATGTGAATTAGAAATGACTGCATTGTTAATTTTACATCCCTCGACTAGTGAGCAATGCATTATACAATATGACTGTTAATAATTCGGAGATTCTGCTGGAAAGGATGAGATATTTTAATCTTAGTTCCGCAAAAACCATTCTTCATTAGTCTGTCGCTACATTTTTTTATGCTAATAATATCGTGTTGGGATGTCTCATTCTTCTTGCTATGATGCATGCTATATTCAACGTGCCTTCTCCTTTGCTGCCGAATTTTCTCACGCCTTGTATCTTTCTTGTATTTAGGGCATTTGTAACTGAGATGATAAACCTGGAAAAATAATATTGAACTATGAAAATAGAAGATGGTCACCAACCATTGCACCCACAGGATGCTTGGTTTGAAGATTTTTAGAATGATTTTGAAGCAAGTTTTACTTATCTCATGGGTCTCATCCCTGGCCCTGGGAGGAACATCTCCAACGTCTTGTCCCTCTGCCTGTTCTTGCAGCAATCAGGCCAGTCGGGTCGCTTGTACACGGAAAGAACTGACAGAAGTGCCAGAAAGCATCTCAGTCAATACGCGATACCTGAACCTTCAGGAGAACATTATCCAGGTTATCAAAACAGACACTTTTAAGCACCTCCGACATTTGGAAATACTACAGCTCAGCAAAAATCTTATCCGGAAGATTGAGGTTGGTGCTTTTAATGGACTCCCAAACTTGAGCACTTTGGAGCTTTTCGATAATCGCTTGACCACTGTTCCTACTCAAGCCTTTGAATATCTATCCAAGCTAAGGGAGCTTTGGCTAAGAAACAATCCTATTGAAAGCATCCCATCCTACGCTTTCAACAGAGTTCCTTCATTGAGACGACTCGATTTGGGAGAACTGAAGAAGTTGGAGTACATCTCTGAAGCTGCTTTTGAGGGTCTTGTGAACTTAAGATACCTAAATCTGGGCATGTGCAATTTAAAAGATATACCCAACTTAACAGCATTGGTGAGACTGGAAGAACTGGAGTTGTCTGGAAATCGTCTAGAAATGATTCGTCCCGGTTCCTTCCAAGGCCTGACAAGCCTGAGAAAGCTATGGCTGATGCATGCTCATGTTGCGACCATAGAACGCAATGCCTTCGATGATTTGAAATCTTTAGAGGAACTTAATCTTTCTCACAACAATTTAATGTCTCTTCCCCATGATCTTTTTACTCCTCTTCACCGCCTGGAGCGAGTACACCTTAACCATAATCCTTGGCATTGCAACTGTGATGTTTTGTGGTTAAGCTGGTGGTTAAAAGAGACTGTACCGAACAATACGACCTGTTGTGCACGTTGTCATTCCCCACCGAACTTAAAAACTAGATACATAGGAGAACTAGATCAGAGTCATTTCACGTGCTATGCCCCAGTGATAGTGGAGCCTCCGACTGACCTCAATGTGACTGAGGGCATGGCTGCCGAGCTCAAGTGCAGAACAGGTACATCGATGACGTCTGTCAACTGGTTAACACCAAATGGGACATTGATGACTCATGGCTCCTATAGAGTACGTATCTCCGTTTTACATGACGGCACGCTGAATTTTACAAATGTTACGGTACAGGATACGGGACAGTACACGTGTATGGTGACCAATTCAGCGGGAAATACAACAGCATCGGCCACTCTTAATGTTTCTGCTGTGGTTGATCCCGCCACCACTGATTATACGTACTTTACAACCGTTACGGTGGAAACTATGGATTCATCCCCAGAGGAGATAAAGCCTACCGAGAAAGAGCCTGGTCCAACGACCACCGTTCGATGGGGGATAACATATTCTACTACATCACTTACTCCACGAAGTACCCGTTCCACAGAGAAGACATTTACTATCCCCATAACTGACGTGACGGAGAACATCATGAAAGATCTGGATGATGTAATGAAGACGACAAAGATCATCATCGGGTGCTTCGTGGCGATCACTTTTATGGCAGCTGTCATGTTAATTGCATTTTACAAACTCCGTAAACAGCACCAGCTACACAAACATCACGGGCCAACACGAACTATTGAAATTATCAATGTTGAAGATGAAATACCAGCGACTGCCCCAGGAGACAACCATATGGCGCTCCCTGCCATCGAGCATGATCACCTTAACCATTATACGGCATTTAAGTCCCATTATAACAACAATACAGGAACACTTAACTGTGCCAAAAACCCCATGCTAAACTCCATTCACGAACCCCTCCTGTTCAAAAGCAGCTCGAAGGAAAATGTGCAAGAAACACAAATCTAGCTTCATCGAAAGTTACTTAGAAAAGTTGGTCAAACTCTTTTTACGTTCCAGAATACGCGAATGAAGAAGACCCAGCGAAACGTCAGTATCTCTGGGTTACTATTCACACGACGCTCATCATCTTCCTGTTTCCAAATACCCATCGAAGTAGAGGTGCCCCCCAATCGAAGCACTGACACAAAATCGAAAACGAAGACTCTTTTGATAACTTTGTCTCTGACTACCTGATGTATTACTAAAAAACAAAAAAGAAAAAAAAACACGTGAAAAGGGGAAACGTTAGGAAAAGACAAAAAGTACGAAAATGCTTATTTTGTGGTACAGCTCTTTATGTGTAAAATTCTATTTCAGATCTATTTTCATCGATGACGTTGAGAACAGGAAAAATCATTCGAGAGAATTCCGAAGGAATTTTTTTTTTTTCATTCTGTGACATCTTTTACCACGTAGACAAAAAAAAAACACAAAAAAAACTAGATTTTTTTTTTTCCATTCGCTCATTACCATGGGTGCCTGCTATGACGGAGAAAAGTAACGCGGTACAGGCCCCAGTGATTGTAAGATGGTTACTTTGTAATAGCTTGGACAATGTGTAAGACGTCAGAACTTAGAGTATTGGTGGGAAGGAATTGCGAGGAAAAAAGTCGTTCCTTGCCACTTGAGATATCGCCGTCCTTCTCGGAGGGTTTTCATTATTGCTTTTTTAAATAAAAAAAAATGAAATAAAATAACAAAATATCAAAAAAGGTGTTTACAACCTTGAAGAGAACTTTATTTTCAAAGGTACTGTGCCATATAACCCTTTACAGATGTGCCAATTATCTTCAGAACTTTACATAAAAATTAAAACTGTACGAAAAAAAAAAACGAAAAAAAAAAAACAATTTTTACTAAATATTTTTGTTTTCGGGAAAGGAACACGGAGAACTTTAAGATTTTGAAACTTCTGCCACAGGAATATTTGGGCCAGTTATTTTGTCTGGATTTCTATCAAAAAGTGTAAGGTGTGTGAAATAATGAAGTTAATATGAACTTTTTAAGTCCTCCCTTCTTTTTTTTTTTTGTTTTTGTTTTTTTTTTCGGGTGGGTGATTAGTTGCTTTGAATTTTTTTTTTGTTTTTTGTTTTTTTTTGTTTCCTTTTTTTTTTGGAGATTTTGATTGGGTGGGAAATGTATTCTTGTTATAAGAACAGAAAAGATTATAATATGTCTGTGGCTCTTTATTGAGACGGAAAGTAACAAGCTAAGTTGGTGACATTGCCAAGAGTCTGCAACAAAAGTATAATAAAAATGATGAAAAGACGCTCTTCTTGTTGGTCGACAATGTATGGGAAACTCGCTTCTGTGACATGAAAGGACGTTAGTAATTGCTGACGGATTCACTCTGACACACATATACACTTTAGATTTATTTTTACATAATGAGGCTTTGACATCAAAGGCTCCAGTCGAAGCCTCCATTGTAGATTCTGTCAAACGTGTCAAAAATAGCACAGCGTGCAGCATTATTTTTTCCGGAACAGTGGCAGATACTATGACGGAACCCAACTGAATCCATTATACGTCAGTGGGGAGTGTCAGACATTTTGGTGTCTGTCATTTGTCCTATGTATTTATAAGGGAATTACTAGAGGAGCAATTCCCCAGTAGCTGCTGGAAAACCCTGGAGCAGGGATAGGGAACCTTCGGCTCTCCAGCTGCTGTGAAACTACAACTCCCAGCATGCTCCATTCGTTTCCATGGGAGTTCCAAGAACGGCAGAGCAAGTATGCATCCTAGGAGTTGTAGTTTTTCAACAGCTGGAGAGCCGTACGTTCCTTACCCCTGCCCTGGAGGAAGAGGCACAACAAGACAGTGAGCCCTAAGCTGAACCCACTGCTGCCCCTAGCTGCCCCACCGCTGCCTTTGCTTGCTTGCTTGCTTGCTTGCTTGCCTCACTGCCCTAGGCGGCAGAGGACAACTGGTCGACAAAGCCCTTCCTGTATGGGTGAAAACACAGAACAAAGACAAGACCAACAACAACAAAGGGAGGTCAGCTAGCCAAGGGTCCGGTAACAGTCGAGCAATGCAGTACAGAATCAAAATCCAAGAGAATAGTCAATAGGGTAAGCCAGAGGCCAGAAATACAATAGCAGCAGACAGGAGCTAGCAGAGACAAGGTCTAAGGACAGATTCTCAATCGCTAGCGAGTCAGTGTGGGCGGATCTCCTATATATAGAAAGCCCAGGACCAGTCCTAGACTTGATTGGAAGACAGTCTGTCAATCACACAGGCAAGACTAGGATTAACCGTTTCAAGAACAGAGGGAAACAAGGTGCAAGAGATGGGTGTGGTGGAAAATTCAATTACCGAGATAGAGCAGTGGTCACAAAGTGCAATGAAAAACACTAAGCAAAGAATCAAACTGAGAAGGCCTCCTGCGCTGCAGCGTGCAATCGGAGGGTGGCGCAGAGACCTGAACAGGCTGGGATGTTACATGATGGAAGAAAAATCAAAAATGGCAACAGAGAAGTGAACAGGGCCTAATATTAGTACAGTTATGCCCTTGCATAAAAGTGTTCACAGCAGATAAACTGAATAGAACATTGTATACCATTAGAGATGGGCAAAATGGTCCTGAATGAGTCGGGACAAATTTTAAAAAAATTTCAGGTCTGGCTACAGCTGAAATTTTGGTGTTTGCTATCCCCGAACCATTATTGAGGGTAAGTTCACATGGTTTTTTTTGGACCAGAACCTGAGGTTCCGGTCCAAAAAATGGGTATCCATAACTGAATGCTGGTGCAGTGCACCGGCATCCAGTTGTGTACTCCACTCCGGATTAGGCCCAATGAATGGGCCTAGTCGGGAGGAGGAAGTGTCTTGCAAACCCGGCGGTCCCCATTATAGACTATAGAGTCTGCAGACTTACGCGGGTAACTGCTTTTTAAGCAGATTGGCTTTCTGTTTTTCGGGTCCCCAAGTAAACCCAAAGAATGGGCACCCCAATGTAAGTGTGAACCTCGCGTAAGGGAGGGGAGTAAAAACAGAAAAAAGTCTTACGTTCCTGGTCTCCATCGCAGTATCCATTGGGGTCCCCATCCTCCTGATTGATGCCAATGGCCGCTAATGCCTATGATTAGACTTCGTGTAGTCACATAAAGTATGCCAACATCATGGCACCTAAACATAAATGCCGGGCGAACCTTGCAAATATTCACAAGACCAGGTTCTTTCAGAGCTACTTGTTAGTTTTCCAGGCTGGTTCCAATTCAGGAAACTTTTGTATGTTTGGTTCCAATTCAGTGTCATATGATCGGAACCAGCACCAGGAACCCAAGTCGATCCGCTCCTGCCTTCTTTCCTGTGTGCACTGATATTGCTTTATTCTAGGGTCTGGCAGACTAGATCATAATAATGGTAGTCAGTCCCCATAGTACAGGTAATACCTGGGAACCCAGGAGAGGAAGGAGGAGATGGATTGACTCAGGTTCCAATAAGGGACCAGAACCAGCCTAAAAACTTGATGTGTAGCACTGACAGATCCTTGGCCGTAAATCAGTAAAATTTAGTCTCCAGAAAGCCCCTTTAAGGGCATAAAAATTTTGCCTTTTAATGAGTCCTGCTGTATTGTTAATAGGACATTATCAGGGCAGTCTGGGAATATAATATAGAATAATTCCATCCAATAGTCCACAAGTACATAGAATATTACAATATTGGAGAGGGTTCTATTTAGAGATGAGCAAATTTTCCAGTTCGCCATCCATGGATCACTCTCTAGACCCCAGAGCATATTAAGGGGAGGTGCAGACAAATAATGAACATTGATCCTCACCCATGTTGGGTTTCTTTGTGGTTCTCTTCAATGGACACCACAAGGGAAGGTGCGTATCAGTCTTTATAATGTTTCCGCACCTCCCTTGGGACTCCGACTTTCAGACCCCACAGTATATTAATGGCACCTCTTGTTTGGACCAAAGCAGTATAGTCCATAACTAAACTGATGGGCGAACCTTCACAAAACAAATCTCACCTGGTTCAGCCATCTCTAGTTCTATTTGATTTATGATAGAACGTTCCTTGTAGCAGATTTACATCAAGTCACAGCAAAGCAAGACAGACTTTCACTGATCAAATACAATACTGAGATGGGGAAAGCAATAAACCGTACGCATGCGGTATATCCAGTCCTGGGATGTAATGGAGCGCCCACAATTACCGGTCCCGTGGTAAAAGGAATACGATGTTACAATTATACTGAATGTATTTCAAGAAACCCTCCCTGATGAATAGGCACAGTTCACACACAGTCAACCTCTTCCTTTGACTGCCGCTCAGTAGGATGTCCAAGTATCATTTAAAATTAAAGTAAAGATCCAGACTCGCATTACCTCACATTACTGGCCTGCCGGGGGAATCCTTTAATGGAACCATGTCTGATGAAGCAAGCCCCGAAACTGGTCATTAGTATGTGTGGACAGTCGTCTGGTTGTCTCCTATATGCGGCTCACAGCAGAAAACCAGGATATGATACGACCTTTGCTGCAATAGACAGCGGTACATTTATATTTGATCATCTCCATGTCTTTTATAGATAGAAATCATCTTTATGTACTGTATATGGCACCAACATATTCTGCAGCACTGTACAAATCAGAGGGTATGTATACAGACAAAACCTGACAATACAGAGTAACAAACTAGCCAATAAATCAGGAGTAAGGATGGTAGGAATTCATCTGATTTCCGGGGTATCCCATTCCAGAGAATTGCTGCAGCACAAGAGAAGTACACATGGAGCAGATAACCCAATATTCCACCGCAGAAGAAATTGCAGACAGAATTTTTTTTCAATGACTATTTGGCTTTTTTGTTCTGTGATAAGCTATACACTATGGATATTTATTCTGCTGCACAAAGTCAGATCAACTCAGCGACATCTGTACTGGTGAGAGGAGTGAGAGGTTCAGATTATGGGTAATATTCTATATATGGATTATGTTAAACATGCATTTTCTTTACCACTTTAATGATATACAGTAGTCTTACGATAGGTCAACATTTGAAGATTACTGAGGGTCCGACACCTGGGTCCCCAATGGATCTCCTTTTTGAAGCGACACTCTATGCCATACAGACCATGTGACCTGATGTCCATTCTTCACATGGCCCTGTATGCAAGTAAATGGGGCTGAGCTACAAAAGGAAGCAGACCCGCTATACTATGTATGATGCTATGCTTGGTTATCAACGAAGTGGCCGCGGCAGTCCTCAATCGGCTGGACACCCCATCACTCTTCATTTGATGACCTGTCCAAAGGATAATGGAAAACCCCTTTAATAATGATATATCTAATGTGTATTAATAAAACATTGCACCCCCCCCCGATGCTATAACCATTGAGATACTCTATGGTGGAGCCATTACAATATATATTCCCACAATGCACATCTATCATCTAACCACAGGACAGGGGATAAAAGTCAGATCATTGGGGGCCTCATCACTAGAACTGGGGTGTAGTTGTCCTCAGAAACTGTCTGGGACCTCCACCCGTCATGAGTACAGGGGTTACTTGGACCCCTGTCTTAATGCAGTGAAGGTCAAGTCATGCTTCTGCTTCAGTCATCTCCATGTTCCTCTGCCAGGGATCTAGGCCCAGTTCTCAGCCACGTCCAGGACAGGACATGGTATAGTAGACCGGACCAGTCACTGGAATAGTACTGAGCTACGATCCAGCCATTAGACTGGTGAACATGACGCCATATGACCTGTGCTGCCCCTTCATACAGCTGATCCACAGGGGTCCCATGTGCCAGACCCCAAATGATCTTCGATAATCTATCGTAATTAGGGTCGAGCCGATCTTGAGATTTCAGGAACATTTTTAAAATCTGATTTTCAATCATTTTCCAGCCGATCCCGATCGTGATATTTGCTCGATTGCCGATTGGGATCCGGTCTTTCCCGACCCCGATCGCTCAACCCTAATCATAATGATAGACTGTTGATTAAAAAGTCCTGGAAACTCCCTTTAAATTCCAATAATGTAACACGTATCATGTGCAGTTTGTAGTACAGACCTAGTAGTCAGAAAAGTTCTCGGTTCAGAAGTCAGTCTAGGACTAGGCAGAAGATAACTCTAAGATGTGAAAGATCTAGATATTATATAATAAGTGTTTCGCCACTCACCCTGGTACACGCTGTCCCCGTATCTTGTGCCGCCACTAAATCCATCGCTGGCAGAGATCTTCAATCATATGGAAGCCGCTAAACTACTGATGGCTCCTCTTATCTGGTCCTGTACTGCACTCGTATTACCCACAATGCCACTAAAGCAATAATGGGATAGTGACTGCCTTAATAAAACATAAAATAATACCATTACATGTGCGAGGGCATAAACTAGATAACAGCAAACCGCGCAAACACAAAGGTCACTTATCTCTACCGCACATTGTAACATTGTCGTTCCCAGATAACTGACTCCTGTATATCCCCAAAAGGTGTCCCCAAATGACTATGAGGCTCCCTGCTCAAGACCGTCTGCTACGTCATCATGTTAGTTATGTTTTAAGGGGTAACACACTGACCTATTGTATTTTATGGCCCTGTACACCCGATCAGGTATTATCATGTGTCCGTGCACTGGGCCGAGAACCTGAAGCAAAACTCAGGACAGCGTCTATCCCTGTCCATTTTGTCCATCAATGGATCTGTGACAGTACGCGGGTATCATCCATATGCCATCCATGCCGATTTGGTACACAAGACAAGGGAAGGGAAATTCTAATATGCAATGTATTAACCCCTTACAGCTAAACTACAAAAATGTTACATATTAAAATAATGTCTGACAGAAGTCACCTGCAAAAATTACAATTCCCCCCATTAAACAATCGGTTCCCCGCAGATCTTTCAAGGTGCGATCAGGGGCCTTGACTGCTTTCTTGTGCGCCATGGTACATTCATCCCAAACAATTACTTTGTCATACCTTACCTTTCCCAGAGCCCTTAGGCTGGGTTTAGATGGGGTTTTTGGACCGAATTTTGACGCGGAGTCCGTCTCAGAGTCCAGTCCAAAAAACGGCTGGCTGCAACTGGATGCTGGTGCCATGCATACAGAGCATAAGCATCCAGTCGCGGTATTCTGCTCCGGATTAGGCCCAAATGAACGGGCCTAGTCGGAAAGGAGTGTCGCGCCGCGAACGTCCGCGACTGAATCCGCATCAACAAAGGGTATGTTGCTTCATTTTTTCTGCTACGAGAACAAACCCCTTTAGCAGTGACTCTTTGGAGCCGTCGCTATAATCCATCCCTGTCAGTCACAACTGTTCATATTTCCCTATTATATTTATAGGGCCTAACTTCGGGGGCCCCAATCTCTTGACGGGGGGACTCTAGTGAGATGTAATGTGTGCAGTATTCTGCTCCTGTAGGTGGAGAGGGGACGTGTCAAATTTCACCCAAATCGGGCGAGAACTGTGGATTTGTATAGAGCAGACCACTACAGATTTTGAGTTTTATGCAGTGTTGGCCAAAAGTATTGGCACCCCTGCAATTCTGTCAGATAATACTCGTGTTCTTCCAGAAAATGATTGCAATCACAAATTCTTTGGTATTATTATCTTCATTTAATTTGTCTTCAATGGAAAACCACAAAAAGAATTGTCAAAAAGCCAAATTGGATATAATTCCACAGCAAACATAAAAAGGGGGTGGACAAAAGTAATGGCACTGTTTGAAAAATCATGTGATGCTTCTCTAATTTGTGTAATTAACAGCACCTGTTACTTGAGGCACCTAACAGGTGGTGGCAATAACTCACACTTGCAGCCAGTTGAAATGGATTAAAGTTGACTCAACCTCTGTCCTGTGTCCTTGTGTGTACCACATTGAGCATGGAGAAAAGAAAGAAGACCAAAGAACTGTCTGAGGACTTGAGAAGCAAAATTGTGAGGAAGCATGAGCAATCTCAAGGCTACAAGTGCATCTCCAAAGATCTGAATGTTCCTGTGTCTACCGTGCGCAGTGTCATCAAGAAGTGTAAAGCCCATGGCACTGTGGCTAACCTCCCTAGATGTGGACGGAAAAGAAAAATTGACGAGAGATTTCAACACAAGATTGTGCGGATGGTGGATAAAGAACCTCGACTAACATCCAAACAAGTTCAAGCTGCCCTGCAGTCCGAGGGTACAACAGTGTCACCCCGTACTATCTGTCGGCGTCTGAATGAGAAGGGACTGTATGGTAGGAGACCCAGGAAGACCCCACTTCTTACCCAGAGACAGAAAAAAGCCAGGCTGGAGTTTGCCAAAACTTACCTGAGAAAGCCAAAAACGTTTTGGAAGAATGTTCTCTGGTCAGATGAGACAAAAGTAGGAAAAGGCCTCAACATAGAGTTTACAGGAAAAAAAAGAGGCCTTCAAAGAAAAGAACACGGTCCCTACAGTCAGACATGGCGGAGGTTCCCTGATGTTTTGGGGTTGCTTTGCTGCCTCTGGCACTGGACTGCTTGACCGTGTGCATGGCATTATGAAGTCTGAAGACGACCAACACATTGTGCAGCATAATGTAGGGCCCAGTGTGAGAAAGCTGGGTCTCCCTCAGAGGTCAGGGGTCTTCCAGCAGGACAATGACCCAAAACACACTTCAGGTCAGCACTAGAAAATGGTGGTGAGAGAAAGCGCTGGAGACTTGTAAAGTGGCAGCAATGAGTCCAGCCCTGAATCCCATAGAACACCTGTGGGGGAGGAGAGATCTCCTGATGGCAGTTTGGAGAAGGCCCCGTCACATCTCAGGGGGGACCTGGAGCAGTTTGCCAAAGAAGAATGGTCTAAAATTCCAGCAGAGCCTTGTAAGAAACTCATTGCTGGTTACCGGAAGCGGTTGTGCGCAGTTATTGTGTCTAAAGGTTGTGCTACCAAGTATTAGGCTGAGGGGGCCAATACTTGTGTCCGGCCCATTTTTGGAGTGCTTTATGTTTGCTGTGGAATTATATCCAATTTGGCTTTTTGACAATTCTTTTTGTGGTTTTCCATCGAAGACAAATTAAATGAAGATAATACCATAGAATTTGTGATTGCAATCATTTTCTGGAAGACACTGAGTATTATCTGACAGAATTGCAGGGGTGCCAATACTTTTGGCCAACACTGTACAAGAGCTAGAGCTCCATACAAGGGCAGACCCAAATAAGGAGTAAAATTGAAATAAAAATTAACATTAGGATTAGAAAAAGATGAAAATAATCATTGTATATGAACAAGTTATAGAACAAGTCAGAGATTTGGGGACTGGTGGACGGCTCATAGCGGTGGAGTATAGTTATGGGGTTAGGTTAAAAGAGGTAATATTAGAATAATAGGATGTGTGACAGCGTTCACCAAAAATGTTCACCAAGATCTCAGCCTCTTAGACCTTGGTGCCGGATGGATGGATCCTTAAGGAGTAGTACAGATTTGTTTCCGGGTGATCAGGGATAACTTAGTATAGAGCTTGTGCCAGGGTAGGGATTATGGTTCTAGGAGTTAGAAGGGCTAAATATAGTATAAATCCAATATATTAGATGTGACATAATTTTGGATACACACATACATAGTAGATGAGGTTGGATGAAGACATAAGTCCAACCTATAACCCTACAGTGTTGATCCAGAGGAAGGGAAAAAAAAAAACATGAGGCTCATGCCAATTGCCCCATTTCAGGGGAAAAAATTCCTTCGCGACTCCAATCTGGCAGTCAGTATAAAAACCTGGATCAGGGTCTCCTTAAAATCTAGAATCCATAACCTGTAATATGGATGGTGCCGTATAGAATATCAGGGTACAGGGATAGGGCCAGGGTTAGGGTTAGGGGTGGGATTGGGGCTTTAATGGCTAGGGTGCAGTACAACCTGAAGATATAGGACCTGGCATACGGTTAGGGGGCGAGAATTCTAATGTAAGATGGAGATTTGTGTCTGACATGATTTTGGCACTGGGTGAATGATTCATCATGGCGCATTACACATATGGGCCAAGGTTCTCTGACTCATCCATCAGCATTGGACTCCTGAAGCCAAATCTATACATAGTCAGGTAATTCTGGGCCCAGTACAATGGGAATACCAAGGACAATTAGACATGTATTGTGATTACATTTCTCGCCATCTGTGGTGCCATATTTGTGTACCCCCATGTGAATGAAGACCTAATGCATATCTGACATGGTAGTGACGTTGTGTTACTATATACAGACTTAACATAGTGTGAATTTCTTGTATTCATGTTGCACTTGCGTAATTCCCTGTTCTGCAAACCTGTTATATGGCCATGTGTGGGAAATATGAAACACTCTCGTATCCATATTGCACCTGAATATCCTCCTGTTCTGCAGTCATACATGTAACAGGTATGTGACCAAAATGGTAGGTATAGGGTGTGTTGTGAAGGTGATGATCCGTGTAAGAGGGGCTTTGTGAAGTAAGGTTTTTAATGATCACTTTGTAGTGACATATATAGGAATGCTACACCATTTGCTTTAAAGAAGAGGCACCCATACAGATAACAGGGTAGCCTTCACCCCTACTTTACAGTCAGAGCTACACACAGGCTACAGCCGCTTCACAATTAAGCCATGCAACCTTTTGATTCCTTTTTTAGGATCTTACATGCCCATGTCCCAGCAGCACTTGTTTCTATGCCCAATAGCCATTGATACAGTCTTTGCAGCAGTGTTGGAGAAGATCATGCACAAATGTCTCTTTTAAGGTTGCTATGTCTGCCAACCAGACTCTGGCTGGGTCTACTCGGCTAAGCAGAGGTTTGGGGCAGTGAGTCAGTCACAGCTCTGACTTGGCGCCCAATCAGGGGCTGAGGCGGGTTAGTTCCTGACTCCCTGAGTGCGCTCATGCTTGAGCTTTCTACTTTGTCCAATTTGTTATTGAGATTAACCCATCATGTACTGACTCTAGCCTCCTTATTTGGCTATATCCATACTCCTAGTCTATGTGGCCTCGTGATTCTTCCTTTTACCATTTAGTTATATCAAAATTTGACTTTGTTTACTCCCCCTGTCTGCCATTGATCATTTGGTCTGTGGCCCCCAGGACTGCTCCTGAATTTTTCCAGTTGATTTGAAACTCTAGTCCCCACCTTGTGGCCGGGTCATATGAACACTTAGGATCTGCTACCTGTTAGAGACTGGGACTGTATATATGGAAATGGTTTACTTGTATAGTACAAAAAATGTACAATGAACATCAACTAACTAAATGACTGACTTACAGCAATTTGTGCACCGAGCGGATCAATGGAGCAGTAGGTATAGTCCGTTAAGGGAGTCTCCTGTCCCAAATAGTTTGTCGGGTTGAGTTCCAGCAGCAGTCGTCTTATCAACCCCGGGCGGGGAAGAGAAATTGACCGGCTAGTCGTCCCCCGATTGCAGAAGATTTGGCCAAAAGCACACTGCGCTAGAGCCAATAATAATAAACTAATAATAACTTGTTCCTTTATTGAAGACACAAACTAACACAAAGCTTCCGCTAGCGTTTCGGGGCCAAAAGTTCCCCTTTCTCAAGTGATACACATTTAAAAACGGAAGGACCCTTTATTCCATTAGGAATCAATCAACCTTCCTGCGTGTCTCTCAATGAGGATTGATTCCTAATGGCATAAAGGGTCCTTCCATTTTTAACCGTGAATCACTTGAGAAAGGGGATCTTTTGGCCACGAAACGCTAGCGGAAACTATTTGGGACAGGAGACTCCCTTAACGGACTATACCTACTGCTCCATTGATCCGCTCGGTACACAAATTGCTGTAAGTCAGTCATTTAGTTAGTGGAAGCGTTGTGTTGTTATATGTCTTCAATAAAGGAGCTCTAGCACAGTGTTCTTTTGGGCAAATCTTCTGCAATCAAGGGACGCCTAGCCGATCATACTGTTGGTCAATTTCTCTTCCCCACCCGGGGTTGATAAGAAGCTCAAGGATTGCAGTACAACCAATAAAATAAAGCAGATATCCACACTGACTTGTCCCAGTAGGAGAGGATCCTGCTAGTGACAGACATGTAGGCTACGTGTTCTCAACTAGCTCACTTCTTGCTCACTGCTTAGGCTTTAGAAGGCAGCCATATTGGGTGTTCCCAGGTTTTGTTACTAGTGTGCAGAACATCTCACCGATACGCAACGATTACATAGACTGCATAATGTGCCTTATGGAAAGCTCCAAACAGCTTGTCTGACATCACGGATCCCACAAATGCTGCTGCTATCTAAAGAAATGAAGCTGTTTCTCAAACAGACGTTCACAAAATGGATAAACATAGAAATATTTCATCCAGGAACGTTCTGGTGATTCCTTCTACAGGTTTGTTTGAGTTTTGAGTTTCAGCTAAATTGAAAAACGATTCCTGAAACCTTGGCACAAATCTTGTCCGGATCTATAGGACTCATCTATCAGTTTTATTCCATGTTTGCAGTATTTTTATTTGTTTTATTTTAGCAATACATTTTTCTATTTTGCATTCTATATTTTTCGGTGTAATTCTTACAGTTGGTCTAGGACTGGACCATATCAGATCACAGACAGCTGAAACCTTAAATGCGAACACAACAAGTTGCAGCAGCCCTAAGCCGGCACCAAGAGCGTTGCCGCAAATACCTACTGTATATAAGGAGACGTGAATATAAGGTTCTTATAGTGTTTCAGCCATAGTATGCCTAGTAGACACCACAAGCAGCAGCATACTGAAACGGTGTGAATGCTTTAGGCTCAAGTCCCACGTTGCGGAAACGCAGCTTTTTTTGTTGCAGTGTTTGCTGCGTTTTTTGAGCCAAAGCCAAGAATGGCTACAAAAGGAATGGGAACTATATAGGAAGTTCTTATACTTCTCCCTTCTGCTCAATCCACTCCTGGCTTTGGCTAAAAAAAAAAAAAAAAACGCAGCAAAATCTGCAACAAAAAAAGCTGTGTTCCCGCAACATGGTGTCTCAGCCTTAGACTAAGGCCCCACGAGACGTCCTGCAGCAAAAAAAGGCTGCAGGAAAAACCGCAGCAACAACACATCACGATTCTTCCCGCAGCGCTTTAGACAGAAAGTTTGCAAAGTTTTCCTCTGTGGACTTTCTGTTACAATTATACTTATGGGGAACCCGCCGGCGTTTCTGCAGGTATTATTGACATGCTGCAATTTCCAAAACCGCGACATGTCCACACCGTGGTTTTTACCGCAAAAGTGGGCATAGGATTTGCTAGAATCCCATCTATTTTGCACTTACTGTAAAACACTGCGATTTTTCCCGTCCCATGGGGCCCCGGCCTTAAAGACTATTTTTGGATGATGTTCCTAGATACCTCATAAAATATCAGTGCTACACCTACTTGCATTCCCCAAACTCTTCAGATATGATCATAAGTGTGTTGCCACTTAAGGCTGAGGCCCCACGTTGTGGAAACACAACAATTTTTTGTTGCAGATTTTGCTGCAATTTTTTGAGCCAAAACTAAGAGTGGATTTAACAGAGGGGAGACCTGTAAGAACATTTGATATAATTTCCATTCTCTTCAAGCCTCTCCTGACATTGGTTCTAAAAACTGCAGCAAAATCTGCAACCAAAAATGTTGTTTTTCTGCAACGTGGGCCCACGCTGCGGAAAAGCAGCTTTTTTGTTGCAGATTTTGTTGCGGTTTGAGCCTAAGCCAGGAGTGGATTGAGTAAACCGTAGAAGTATAAGAACTTCCTATATATTTCCCATCCCTTTTGTAGCTATACAGTACTTGGCATTGGCTCAAAAAAAAAAAAAAAAAAAAAACAGCTGCGTTTCCGCAACGTGAGGCCTCAGCCTAAATCTCATATTTTTAACTCTCAATCCGTGTTTGGTTTTCCACAATCTCACAGAATTCTGTAACTGTCTATGAGATTTGTTTTTGCAGCCTTCAACCCGCAGTATAAAAGACCGAACAATATTCTGCGGGCCGATACCATTCCGCTGGTATGAAATTTATGTTTTTTTTTTATGTTTTTCTACTTTCTACATAATAAAGATCCTTTTTGTTTACAAATGAATGTTTCTTTCCATATTCGTAGTAATAACTTTTTAATTTTTACATCAATTTAGCTGGTGGGTTTTGTGAGATTTGCTGTACTTTGCACTGGTGCCATCTTGCAGTACACAAGATTTAGCAATTAACTTTTTATTCGTTTTTTGATGGTTGAACATTCAGGAAAACGACGATTCTCTATTGTTTTATCTTTTATGGTGTTCTCTATGACGGATAAGTATCACATTCATCTCACGGTTGTGGTGTGCTGATAGCAATGATGTGTTATATATAGTTTTATCTATCTATCTCCTATCTATCTATCTATCTATCTATCTATCTATCTATCTATCTATCTCCTATCTATCTATCTATCTATCTATCTATCTATCTATCTATCTATCTAATCTATCTCCTATCTATCTACAGTATCTATCTATCTATCTATCTATCTATCTATCTATCTATCTATCTATCTATCTATCTCCTATCTATCATCTATCTATCTCCTATCTATCTATCTATCTATCTATCTATCTATCTATCTCCTATCTATCTATCTATCTATCTATCTATCTATCTATCTATCTATCTATCTAATATCTATCTATCTATCTATCTCCTATCTATCTATCTCCTATCTATCTATCTCCTATCTATCTATCAATCTATCTATCTATCTAGCTATCTATCTATCTCCTATCTATCTATCTATCTATCTATCTATCTATCTATCTATCTCTCTCTCTCTCTCTCTCTCTCTCTATCTATCTATCTATCTATCTGTCTATACGGCAAATGCCAGCGTTTTCGTAGGTATGAATGACATGCTGTGATTTACAAAAAAGCCGACAATTCTTGCAATTCATGATAACACCTCAGCGCCCCTCTATCACATTGAGCCATAAGGGGACACCTTCTTTTTAACCACTTCTATACCACAGTCACTATCATGGCATCTGAGGTCTTAGGGTCAGTTCACACTGAGTTTTTTGGCAGCGGATTTTAACACACAATGGGAGCCACTCGCTGAATCAGCCACGGCGGCCGTGGCTCGCTCCTGACTAGGCCCATTCATTTGGGCCTAATCTAGAGTGGAATGCCGCGCTGGAAAGCCGATGCACTGCATTGGTATCCGGTCAAGGCTCCTCACATGAAATGCAAATTCCGCCATGTTAACATACCCTAACATAGACATCTGAACAGCTGTATCTGATCTTAGCAGATCTAACCAGCTGACACCTGCTGAATATGGTGAAAACAATCCTCCTGGCTGAACTCTAGGGTGGTTGCATTTATGTATGGTACATGTCTCTATGATGGCAGCTCAGCTCTATATGGACCTGCTGCTACTTTTGGAATTTATTCCATGACTGGGGCAAGGCAGGGGCATGTTTTAGGATTTAGGATACATAGACATTAACGATGATCTAATTAGGCCCAGATGAAGTCTTGAGCTGCAGAATCCATGGCGATATTGTACAGGACCCTATGTCCACCTGAGATCTCTGCCTACCATTGAAAACAAACACCGACAAACACAACTGTGAAAAACAGATACAACGTCCATTTTGTTCATGGCCATTTTGCACCCATTTTTATCACTCCTTACAGGCTTGAATTTAATGAAGATGAACAATGTACAAAAATAGGACGTCTTATTGTTTGACAGTGTATTAAAACGGACTGTCAAAAGAAAACAGACATGTAGCATGGTGGCTCAGTGGTTAGCACTGTAGCCTTGCAGTGCTGGAGTCCTGGGTTTGAATCCTACCTATGGCAACATCTGCAAGGAGTTTGCATGTTCTCCCCGTGTTTGTGTGGGTTTCCATCCACACTTCAAAGATGTGCTGATAGGAAAAAAAAAAAATAATAGACGTGATCAGACCATTGAAATCAGTTCTAAAAATCAACACACGACCAGTTTCTTTTCTTTTCTTAATAGGCTGTTACTGGTTGGAGTTACTCGAGCCGGTAACGGGCCCTATTCACTTACCAATCCTGGCAGTGGCTGGGATCGGTAAGTGACGCCACGGGCCCAACAAACATCATTATTATATTCAGGGGTCTTTTCAGACCCCCGAATATAATGATCGGAGGTCCAGAAAAAGTAAGAGAACATAAAAAACCATGTTATCTACTTTTCCATGCTCCGGGTAGGTTTGGGCCTACTTCTGGACGCTCCCGTGTCATGTGATGTCCTGGATGTCATTAAAGAAGGTCAACGCCACCGAGGACTGTAGTGGAGCGGGAGATAGGTGAGTAACAGTGTTTTTTTATGTTTGTATCCCCTCTTGGTCTCCAATTATTATACACTGGGGTCTGAAAAGACCACACAGTATAATAATTGTTCATGGGTGTCCACAGTGGGCATAATATTGTGTGCAGGGGCCACTATGGGACATAATACTGTATGCAGGGGCCACTATGGGACATAATACTGTATGCAGGGGCCACTATGGGACATAATACTGTGTGCAGGGGCCACTATGGGACATAATACTGTGTGCAGGGGCCACTATGGGACATAATACTGTGTGCAGGGGCCACTATGGGACATAATACTGTGTGCAGGGGCCACTATGGGGGATAATACTGTGTGCAGGGGCCACTATGGGGTATAATACTGTGTGCAGGGGCCACTATGGGGCATAATACTGTGTGCAGGGGCCACTATGGGGCATAATACTGTGTGCAGGGGCCACTATGGGGCATAATATTGTGTGCAGGGGCCACTATGGGACATAATACTGTATGCAGGGGCCACTATGGGACATAATACTGTGTGCAGGGGCCACTATGGGACATAATACTGTGTGCAGGGGCCACTATGGGACATAATACTGTGTGCAGGGGCCACTATGGGGGATAATACTGTGTGCAGGGGCCACTATGGGGTATAATACTGTGTGCAGGGGCCACTATGGGGCATAATACTGTGTGCAGGGGCCACTATGGGGCATAATACTTCGTGCAGGGGCCACTATGGGGCATAATATTGTGTGCAGGGGCCACTAAGGGACATAATACTGTGTGCAGGGGCCACTATGGGACATAATACTGTGTGCAGGGGCCACTATGGGGCATAATATTGTGTGCAGGGGCCACTATGGGGCATAATACTGTGTGCAGGGGCCACTATAGGACATAATACTGTGTGCAGGGGCCACTATGGGACATAATACTGTGTGCAGGGGCCACTATGGGACATAATACTGTGTGCAGGGGCCACTATGGGGGATAATACTGTGTGCAGGGGCCACTATGGGACATAATACTGTGTGCAGGGGCCACTATGGGGGATAATACTGTGTGCAGGGGCCACTATGGGACATAATACTGTGTGCAGGGGCCACTATGGGGCATAATATTGTGTGCAGGGGCCACTATGGGACATAATACTGTGTGCAGGGGCCACTATAGGACATAATACTGTGTGCAGGGGCCACTATGGGGGATAATACTGTGTGCAGGGGCCACTATGGGACATAATACTGTGTGCAGGGGCCACTATGGGACATAATACTGTGTGCAGGGGCCACTATGGGACATAATACTGTGTGCAGGGGCCACTATGGGGCATAATACTGTGTGCAGGGGCCACTATGGGACATAATACTGTGTGCAGGGGCCACTATGGGGAATAATACTGTGTGCAGGGGCCACTATGGGGGATAATACTGTGTGTAGGGGCCACTATGGGACATAATACTGTGTGCAGGGGCCACTAAGGTGTGTGCAGGGGCCACTATGGGGAATAATAGAGCGCAGGAATGCGGAAAGTTTGCCACGGGGCCCCGCCGGTCCTAGTTACGCCATCTGCACATGACTCCTGGTCCAAAAACTTGGACACTAATGGACCTGTTGATTTATTTTCCGTCTTTGTGTCAAAATGGGCAAAAATATAACAAGTCTGGTTTTTTTTGAGGGGGGGGGGGTTAAAACGTACCATCTTTGTGTTCATGTGGATACAGTTATTCATCCCCATTGTTTTTAGGCCGGGGCCCCAGGTGTCATAAACGCCGCGATTTGTCCATCGTGGAAACAATTGCATTATTTTACAGACAGAGCAAAGTGGATGGGATTGTAGCGACGTTTCAATGAGCATCTGCTCGTTCTTCCGATCTCTCCAGCATCGGGGCACATACTGGGAAAGCCAATAGTGTGCTGAATTCAGCGCACTGTCGGCTTTCTAGCAATATAATACCGCACATCGATGAAGATGTGAAACGCCATCTTTAATATCTTTACCGCATATCAGTTTCCTCATCGTGTCAATAAGATTTGTGAGAATCCACTTGTACTGCAATACGCTGAAAATCTGGCCAAACCAATCCCTATTGCATGCATCCTTGTTCCTCGTGTACTTCAGTCCAGTTTGGAAAATGAAAGCTGTTTCTAGGGTCATTACCTTGTCATATCCAGAGTCCACATAGATTTTGCTTGGCGTTGCCAAAGGACAAGGCTCTATCACAGGTCGGGAAAACATCTTAAACAGACCAATTTGGAAGAACAAAGGGGTAGGGATGAAATAACAGATGCAGAGGCGTAGATAGTGGGGAAGCAGAGTGGGTGGAGTCTGGTGGGCCCACCTCGGGGCAGCCGCAACACTTTTCACATATTAACTGTATTGGTGTCTGCATGACACCAATGCAGTTGAAGTACATATTAGAGGAGGAAGCCACAAGCCACTACACATACCTCTCAACCAGTGGTGAACCTAGCCTCTCTGCTGCCTGAGGCGGCCGATCAAAAAACGCCCCCCTTCCCCCCCCGGGACTGAACACTGAAGGGGGAAGGGGTGTTGTCTTTTGATCGCCCACCTCAGGCAGAACAGAGGCAGCTATGGCGGTCACCATAGCTTGACACCCGGCATCCGCAGTACTATTAACCCATACCTCTCAACTTTTGAAGAACTGAAAGAGGGACAAAATGTGCGGCGCTGAAAATTTAGCCCCACCCACTTTTGTGTTGACTCCGCCCACTCATTAATTTTTCATGTGCCTGCACACAGTATAATCCTCCTACAGTCACCCGTAAATTATATGTCCCCCCTCTATCTCTCCCCCAGTTTCATATACACCCTTCGTCTGCCCCCAGTTTCATGTCCCCCCCTCCATCTCTGCCCCTAGATTCATGTCCCCTCCATCTCTGCCCCCAGATTCATGTCCCCACATCTCTGCCCCCAGTGTCATGCCGTCCTCTCCATCTCTGCCCCCAGTGTCATGTCCCCCTTCCATCTCTGCCCCCAGATTCATGTCCCCTCCATCTCTGCCCCCAGATTCATGTCCCCACATCTCTGCCCCCAGTGTCATGCCGTCCTCTCCATCTCTGCCCCCAGTGTCATGCCGTCCTCTCCTTCATCTGCCCCCAGTTTCACGTTCCACCTCCACATTAAACTTACCTTCTCCTCCGCTCCCTCGCCGCTCTCTGCCCACCTCTCTCGCTGACACATATGTGGCTGAAGTGAGGAGCTGACCTGTGTCAGCTCCTCGCTTCGCCGCTGCCTCTGGTCTCGCTGACACATATGCGGCTGAAGTGAGGAGCTGACAGCCGCTTCAGCCGCATATGTGTTCAACTCAGATCTGCGTCCTCTGGACGCAGATGTGAGTTGAAATCGGGAAATACCTCCCTCCAACCGGGACCGCGGGACATGTCACCCAAATCGTGACTGTCCCGCGGAAATCGGGACGGTTGGGAGGTATGTTAACCACTTCCCAACATCTGCCATCTCTTATACTTCTACCTCGTGCTCAATCCACTCCTGCTTTGGCTCAGAAAACCTCAGCAAAATCTGCAACAAAAAAAAGTTGTTGTTTTTTTAGGCAGAACCCTACATTGCATAAACATAGTGTTTTTGTCTACTGCAGAAAAAAATGTGTTTTACAGAACCAGCAAACTGAATGAAATTAAATCAATTTACCGCATCCTCATATTGCAAACAATGCTGTGAGGGGGGAAAGTGAAGTCCAGGCTACACCGACAGGATTTTATACACTGGCAGGTGTAACTGCAGCTGCACTCCCTCCCCCCCTAACGCCGGCCCTGGCTGTCTCCACACGGCTGCTCAATCTATCTCTCTCCTCCCCCGCTGAACACACTAAGCCAGCCCAGGACAAGTCGCATGCATCTTGTTTTTTTTAAAGCGGCCTGTCCTGCACTGGCTTAGGTTACTCAAAATGCCGCCCCCCGGCATAACGCCGCCTGAGGCTCTTGCCTCACCTCGCCTCATTAGAGGTGCAGCGCTGGATTTGAGGTTACGTGTACGCAGGTAGCGGGAGATTAGGTCAGAGATATATGGAGGGGACAGTTTGTGGATGGCTTTGTATGTTTTGGATTTTTATTAAGGGGTTAAAATGTAAATAAAACCATATAAATGTGGTATCCTCAGAATCATACTGAATTAGAATAAACTAGAATACAGGTAACGTCATTTTGGTTGCACAGTGAATGCTGTAAAAATGAAGCCCATAAGAAAGTTACACTTTTTCTTCAGATCTACTGCATTCTGAATTTTTTTCCAGCTTCCCAGCACATTGTACAGAATAATAAATGATACCATCCCACAAGTATTAAGACCTCCTATGGCTCTGAGAGTGGTAAAATAAAGTTGTGGGGTTTGGAAGGGGGAGCGGGGGAGAGTCAAAAACGTAAATCAAAAAATGCCCATGGCGGAAGGGGTTAAACTGGGGGCAACTGGAGGACGACATTAAACTGGGGATGTACCAGGAGAGACTTTAAACTGTGGGGTCAATTTGAGGGGAACATTATAATGTGGGGACATATAATATTTCGGTTATTTGGTGTGGGGAGCACAAAGAACATTAGATCAGAATGGGCGGGGTCAATTTACAAGTGGGAGGAGCTAAATTTCCTGCAGCACGCTATGTACACCACTCAAGACACAACAAAAAGATTCCCTACAAAAAACATACAATTGACGTACATGAATATCTGTTGTCAGGAAGGGGTTAAAGCAAGCCTGTCGGATGAACGATGATAAATTAACCATTTAGAGCACCAGGTAGGAAAATCGCATTCGTAAACAAGCCATAGGTGGCCGTAGATGGATTTAGACATGCAGAGAAAATAAACTTTCTTCCTGCGTGCAAATACTCAGCAGGTATCCCAGACACAGCGAGCGCTCCGGCTCTGCTCAGTGAACGCCGCCAGTCCTGTGTGACATCATATAGCGTGTGGTAATAATGGCCGCCTGCCGGGATGTTACTCTACACCGCAGACTACGCATAGGCATTAACTTCCAGCTCTTCCTCTACTCTCAGGATCCTGCTTTGTGTCTGCAGCGGGTCCAATCTGGGCGCCAAGTAAGCTGTGTGCGGTTTGCAGAACGTCTATGTGGGATTTAACCCCTTCTCTTCTGGCAGAGAAAAAAATCAAATAGAAAGTGGCCAAAAAGCCGCATCTACCTCCATATATTAAAAAATCTCCAGTACACAGACGCATCTACCTTGTGTCAGTCGATGTATTGGTTGCCCATCCATCACAGAATACAATGTACAGTTATTACACTCACCCTCCCTATATCTCCTCCCTTGTCACTGACTACCGCCATAACCCTCCTTCCATTCTGCCAATGACCTTAGACTTGTACTCCCATCTCCAAGACTTTTCTCGAGCTGCACCGGTGATCTGGAATGCTTTACCCTGGACAATCCGACATCCCCAACTACAGCAGCTTCCAAACTGCCCTCAAGTCACATCTGTATAATGGCTTATCACGTGACCTGATCACATTATCACCTGATCACTAGCATTTCTTATCCTAATCTATCCTTCCTCCTCTGTTCCTCAGCACCTGACCCCTCCATCTTCAGTTACCCTGCGCTCCTTGCACTTAGTATCTGTATATTCCCAGATACCGGCTGTTTTTTGGGGTTTTTTGCAAACTGTATACAGGTAATAAAGCACTAACCTTAGGGTGTCCGTTGTTCTGATCCGACCATGAATGAGGCCAGATTATTGCCTAAAAGGAGATTATGCCTAGGCAGATACATTGCCTGTTGAGTTTTTTTTTACTGGCTTCTACCTTGTGTGGGTTTTGACTTCTTCTGGATCAACACTTAATAATTGTCTGAAGTGGATGGCCACGTATCTTATGTTTTTTACCTACTTCTCATGTTTTTGCCATTTCCCCTGTGGTGACGCTGTGCCTATTTTATAGGCTGTTTATGCTATAAATCTTATCATGGACAACGTCCTAATCGTAGCCCTGTAGATATTCAGATATTCAACAGCCCATAAAACCAAATTGAGAAAAAAATTTGTAAAAGGTGCAGAATTTTCATTGTCTCGATATAAGGGTGGACCATTAATGTCTGTTGCTCTCATCCGTCACAGGATGAGAACGACAGACATTAAATGGATGCAAAATGGATGCAAACAAAACCCCATATTAGAAAAAAAAAAAAAAACTTCCATCGGGTTTTTGACTTTTTTGACGGATGTGTCATCATGTTTTACACATTTTAGTCAAGGGGAATGAAATAGATGAAGACGGCTCCATCTGTGTATAATATTCTACTACCGATGATGTCCGTTGCTCTCATCCTATGATGGACTATAATAACAGTAGAGCGGACATACCCTAAGCCTACATGACAAAAACGTATAAGAGCAGCAGTAGGGTGCAAGTTGTAGGGGGCCACTCTATTACTATGGGCCCACACTACCCAGCCAGAACTACTTATAGGCACAGTAGGCCTGTGTCTTTTGGCGACTATGGGGGATGAATCTAGTATTGTGGCCCTCAATGTACATATTTTGCCATCTTCACACCAGGCCCTGTACAATCGCCTTATGTGTGGAGTGGCCTCTACTCCCTGCATACGGAGGTTATAATTCATGTTCCTACTCTAGGCCAGGGGTAGCGAACCTTCGGCTCGTCAGCTTCTGTGAAACTACAACTCCCATCATGCTCCATTCACTTCTATGGGAGTTCCAAGAACAGCAGAGCCAGTATGCATGCTGGGAGTTGTAGTTTTGCAACAGCTGGAGAGCCGTACGTTCCCTACCCCTGCTTTAGACTGTCCTGCTGTATCCAGGACGGGGCCCTCCGCTGCTGCAGGGCCTGGTGCAGGGGCATTATGTGCCGTAGGGTTAAAGTGACCCTGCTTATGAAGTGCACGATGCAAGATGTGAGAGAGTTGAGTCATAAAGGAGAGCTGACAAAAATGTCACGTATGAGAGGATAGATAGAAATGTGGACACAGATTTAGGCTGTTTTTGGATGATTCTATCTGACTCTTGATGGGTCCAGTTATTCCTATCACATCTCCCCTACAGATATCCGCAGCCCTGATATCTTGGGCCCAAAATTTACTGCAAAACGTCCAGTCTGATGGATAGGCTATCAGTATGAAGCCTGCATTAGGGGCCGCAAAACCATGAGTGCAATACTACAGTTATACCACAAGAGGGCAGCAGAATCCTGGCAATGACCTTACAGTGCAATGTGCATTATACATGAAGTTTTATTAGATTTCATCAGGCCTTGTACAGCAGGAATACATTTCTCTCCTGTTATAATGTAGCAGTGCAGTAAAATCACTCCATTGGGAGCCTCGGCCACTTAGCTCGCAGAGGACAGTCTACCCAAGGGGGTACATGCCATACATTTAGGGGGGGGCACTCCATACGATTAGGAGGGGACACTCCATACTATTAGGGAGTACTCATCTACTTGTATGGCTACAATTTTTGGGTTCTTTAATGTAATGTATATGACTAGAGGATACTTGGCAACAACAAGAAACACCGGTCTACATCATATACATGGTAACAAACCCATTAGCTATGTGCACAGAACAAGCCCAGGTCAGATTTTCAGCTTTGGGATGTAAACAGGAATATTCTCCTTTTCTGTCAGGAAGCAGAGACCCTGAACACGAGGTGGAATCCAAACACAAAATCTGTTAATTTATACAATTCCTTCCACTACCACTAGGGGGCACACTGTATTCTGTTTTTGAACTCAGTAGGAGCCCTGTTCTGTGAGCTCCCCTAGTGGTTGGTGAAGGTCATTGCATTTAGCAGGGATTTAAAGCCCATGTTACTTTGCAGCATTTTTCCGCACCTGCCTAAAACTTTTACACAGTTGTGTATGCTACCATCATTCTCATGCCCTGGGATCATCACTTCGTCCCCTCAGTTTTACTATTGCCTAGGGCGCCCCCAGCTGAGTGAGTATAACTCCAGTGTACATATCCGGGGTAACTACAAGGTGCATCAGATCTGTCTAGATACAGCTGAAGATGATAAACTCACTTTGAGGATCCTCCAGAGCAGGGGTGGGCAATTAATTCTCCCATGGGGCCACATGAGAAATTGTAATGGTTCTAGAGGGCCATGCGCGTCGCGGCAAATTTAGCTCCACCCACTTCTCTGCTGACTCCGCCCATTCTCAATCACTTTTCCATGTGCCCCACAAAGTAAAATCCTCCTACAGTCACCCTAACATTATACACCCCCACATTATAATGTTTCCCTCCAAATGTCCCACAGTATTAAGTCCCTCTCCTATGACATCACTCTCTCTAATCCGTCCATTTTATTTCCAAGACTTCATGCCTTCGCCATCAAATATTTGGTATCACCAATAACCTTATTCTGTCTGTCAGGGCTGGCTCCAGGTTTTTATGGGCCCTTGGGCGACACAGCCTCAGTGGGCCCCCTTGTGGAGGAGGCAGAGGAGTCGGGACACTACACGTTGCAGATGAAGTGAGTGACGTCACGCAGGAGTGTGGCGTCACCGTCATACCTCCCAACTTTTGAAGAGTAGAAAGAGGGGCAAATTTAGCTCTGCCCACTTTTATGTTGACTCCGCCCATTCTCATTCATTTTTCGTGTGCTCCCATACAGTATAATCCTCCTACAGTCACCCGTAAATTATATGCCCCCCCTCCATCTCTCCCCCAGTTTCATATACACCCTTGCTCTGTCCCCAGTTTCATGTCCCCCCTCCATTTCTGTCCCCAGTTTCAAGCCGTTCTCCCCCCTTCATCTGCCCACAGTTTCATGTCCCCCCGTCTCTGCCCCAGTGTCATGCCGTCCCCCCCCTTCATCTGCCCCAGTGTCATGCCGTTCTCCCACCCTCATCTGCCCCAGTGTCATGCCATTCTCCCCTCCTTTCATCTGCCCCAGTGTCATGCCATTCTCCCCCCTCATCTGCCCCAGTGTCATGCCGTTCCCCCCCTCATCTGCCCCAGTGTCACGCCGTTCTTCCCCCCCCCCATCTGCCCCAGTGTCATGCCATCCCCCCACCTTCATTGCCCCAGTGTCATGCCGTTCCCCCCCCTCCCCTTCATTTGCCCCCCAGTTTCATTGGCCCCCTTCATTATGTTCCACCTTAATGTTTAACGCAAAAAACAAACACTTACACTCACCTTCCATCGCTCCCCCGCCGCTCCTCTCTCTGCTCTCACGCCGTTCACATAGTTGTAAGCGCGATGTGACGTCACCACATCGTGCCTACACACGCCACAGCGTTAAAGCAGGAGCTGTCACAGCTCCTGCTTTAATTACCTATTCAGCTCATCGGCGTCCATCGGACGCCGATGAGCTGAAATCGGGACAGGCAAGTACTGGGGTGGGCAAGTGCCGGGGGGCCCCCAGAGGCTCTGAGGGCCCTGGCACTTGCCCGACTACGCCGTGCGCTGACGCCGGCCCTGCTGTCTGTCTGACCCTTGCTGCCCTCCATACTTATCACAGCCGTCATCCTCCTGCAATTCATGACTTCCAATGTGAAATCAATGTGCAGGTAGGTAATACATGGCCAGACTGAGACCTCCAGAGGAAGGCCAGCGCCATAACTATAGGGGTCACAGCTGCATCTGAGCCCATGAACTAGGGGGGCCAACACTGATCTGCCATGATAAGAGGTAGTCTGTGTATCAACTCCCTCTCTATTGCTCTCTACACTGGGATTTAGGATACAAAGGTTACCCCACATGCCCCCTACCATCTTACGACATCCTTACCCTTTAATGCAGCATTTAGCCCTTTGTCATTCAGTTCCGCATAGTGACCCGAAAGTCGGAGAGCCTGTCTGCTTATAAAGCAGTTACTGGCGGCCACCTGTGGACCCCATAGACTAGAATGGGGTCCGATGGGTTCCTACCGGTTTTATGCTAAAACCAGTGGAGAGAAAAGTCCTTCTTGCAGCGAGAGACTCCAATCCATGGTGTGAATTCAGCCTAAGGAGAGAAATGCCGGCTGGCAGCTGAAGGGTTACAGTATTCTCATAGCACATGTCTGTGTGGAAGAGATCACTGAGCTGTGCTGGAGATTTCAGGGTTTTCCAGGGTCATTGGATGTAAATGTCATTGTGTCAAACTGGTATCCGACCATTGTTTAGTGACTTTATTATAGAGATATGCCATCATAGAGCAGAGCGTCTGTATCTAAGGGGGTTATTATAGACGTATACTTGTAATGCTTGGATTATATATATATACTGTACATTGCCTTACACTGTCACTAGCACAATTACTTTTTATACATAGAACTTACATTGGAAAGTGAAAGTTCTTAGCAAAATTTCCTCTTCCCCCTCCATGAAAGTTTTACATGGTTTCTGTATCAGGGCCGGTTAGTTGATGGTTATTGCTTGTCAGTACAAGAAGACCCAAGCTCTATGACTTTACCTGCAGCAGACAGACACCAGCCTGACATGAGAGGCTTTACTTTAGCAGGTATGATGGAGTCTCTCTGTAGGCTAGAGAACACAAATATCATTCCTTATATCCTAGACCTAGAGCATTAGATCTGATATAGTATCATGGGCAGGATATAGCTATATAGGGAGCCCCTCCCAGAGACATGGTATATTTTGTTCTGTATGTAATAGACATTAGGTCCATAAATTTTTTTGTTCTGTTCCCTAAGATTTACAAGGTGACTGCACTCTCTGAATCGAGCTGTCTCTGTCCATTCGTGTGTATCAGATTCACATTGACAATGTGATAGACATGAACAGAGAGAGAGACTGACATGACACCCAGTCCACAGCGAAGAGGGAACAGGATCTTCTCACTAAGGTGACGAAAATTGGCTTCTAGCTCAAGGGATTTTTTCCTTCCTCTGGATCAACATTGCAGGATTATAGGCTGAGCTAGACGGACAATTGTGATTCTTCCTTTGGCGTCCTGCCTATAATCCTGGCGCTCTGCAGCATTTCTGGTCTCCATTACCTTTCACATTGGCAATTTGCGGGCCTCAAGTTGGGATGTCCACGGAGCTCAGGCTGCCATATGTTCTGAACTGCCTAGAAATATATGGTTAGGGGGATATCATCACTCCTTGGGGAGAGACCACTATATAGGTGTGTGGAGACTTATTAAGCCTTTAGCACTCCACTTTGCAAAGGACCATGGGAAGAATATGCAAATCTGTCTTCCATGATGTTAAAGGGAGCAGCCTTTATTGGGCCATATCACTGAGATTCTGTCTTCCTAATTACATCAGGGAAGACAGGCTTGCACATTCCAGTGAGCGCCCTCTATTGGTTTGCAACACTGAGGCAGCAGCTGACTTCCTAATTACATCATGGAAGACAGATTTGCATATTCTTCCCATAGAAATATATGGTGATCTATCAGACACTGACATACCCCAAGAGTCTGAAGAAGGTCTGTGACTGAAAAACGTTTCGCTCCGCTCTACGGAATACACAATTTTGATCAATAAAAGATTATATGTGAGGTCTGCGTTTCTACTATTGACTATTGGGTTGGGACCCTACACTCACACACTTGAATCAACAACTGCATCCCTCTACGCTTTACGGAAGTGTCTACAATCCCTTCATTGGAGGACTTATTTGCCAACCAAAGGGGTTAAAGGAAGGAAGACATGACTATCGTGATGATAGTGATGATGATGAGAAACACAGCAACTGGGGTCTAATGTAGACTCAGACATTTGAATGAAGTCATCTTGCTCCTTGGCCGTCTCCACATATTAACTAGGATCTGCACTCAGAAGTTGATCACGATCGTCTTCTTTCTACGCGCCTCTGACCGCCATGTTCCTGTTATTCTTCTGAATCACAGCCTGAGTTCCTCTTAGTTCTTCCTCTCTGTACGCAATGATCTAAAGATTGATAATCCATGAAGGAATAACTCCAGCCGAGACGCGGATTCCCAACTCATCGCCTCTCAATTACTTTTTACTAAGTTTATTCGTTCCTTTTTTATCGAAATAGGAAATTCCATATGTGACAAATTTTCCCCTATGTTCCTCTAGTCACACAGCCAGTCTCTAAACCTAAAATCACAACGTCTACCACCCAACCAAAAGAAAATGACCAGTTCACCCTCACTTGTGACTCCTCACATGCTATGATCATAACATGGACCAGCCATGGTACCAGCATCTCCTCTGAAGCCAAATTATCTGATGGTAATGGGACTCGCGCCTTGTCCAGTGTGACACGAGGAGACACAGGACAATACCAGTGCGAAGCTCAGAATATTGACAGTAAGAATTCCAGTGATCCCTACACCATTACTGTCACCAGTGAGTAACCATAACCATAGTTGTACTATCGAGAACATCATAGTTGGTGTATTCTTTATAGTATGTGTCCTTGTTGATATTCTGACTGGCCGACATCACGAAACCTTACCACCACATTTAGATCTGTTTTAGAACCCCAGAACAACCACAATCAGAGCCATTGAGCCAAACTGAGAGCATCGTAGGGATCCATCATACCATCAGATTGGGTCATTGGACCCACATTACACCCACAGTTGGGCTGAGACACTCGTACAGATACAAGAATCCACCCATATGTGAAACTGACCTAATGAGTAAAGAAAAATCTAGTTTTCAGGAGAATTTCTGTCATTGAGATGTAACTGGTGGCAAATAGTTTTGGAATCATTACTTTTGGCCATGAATTATGTCACATCTATGGGTACTTTTTTTTTAAGAAACACTCCGGTAAAAATGTTCTCATCCCGTGTACTGTAATGTCACGGAAGAACTTTATGGTGACATTATATGCTCCCCTCCGAAGCACCGATCTCCCCTCTGCTCCTCTGATACACACAGTGTTTCCTGTATAAGTAGGAGGTCACATTCACAATATAAGTCTATTATGGCCACGAACTGATTCCCATACACCTGCATTATGAGTTTGGCCTCCTGTTCAGTGCTCCAATTTAGTTACCCCCACCTATAAGGGTCTTGGTATTTTGATCCTTTTTCTATGTTTGGTTAAAAGCTTAGGGCCCCTCTACACAACCTATCCTCACAAATGTCAGCCACATCCCATCCTTACATTTACCTTTCCTTCTCTATCTGGACCGAGATCACCATGAAGACTTGTCCACAACATGTGCGTGCACACAAGCTTCCCATCCATTGTCGCTGTGCTCCCATATAGAAATTAGCTTCCTTTTGTGCCACCGCAACAGCCTGCTATTATAATAGTGAAAAGGTTAATTTTCTCCTATCTGACAGTGGAAGGCTGTGCACAGACTGCATTGTAAGGTAAATCAGAAATTACACAAAGAAGCTTATCCAGCTGTAGTGTGTTGAGGGTGATATGCGGACTCCTTTGGTTTCTAGACCCGCTTGCAGCTGTGACCAATGTGACCCCTATAACCGTGCCCATGACCCTGAGCCAGAACACCAGCCTGGAACCCAAAGTTCAATGCATAAAGAATCCCAGAGGAAGGAAGTTTTTACATTTTGTTAACATCTTGTTTTGGGTTTTCCTTCAGGATCTTGAGGTCACATCAGAAATTATATACAATGAATTATATTGACTATGGATTGAAGGCGCTGCAATACCAGACATCACCTGTGGACAGGAATGGTGCTGTTTTGGAAAACCAAGCATCCATGCCTTGTAATCCTGGACATCCCCTTGATGTATATTTTTTGCTAAATACTTGAAAAGTTTGAATTTGCAGCCGAAACTTCCTACAGCATATGACGGTGTCATCCATGACGTTGTGGTGGAGACACATCCACAGACACATTGATATACAATGCGTCGTCTTATCCATATGTTATGGTGCAAATTCACAACCAGTACGTAAACTATGAGAACATCGGGTTCTGTACACAACAGAGTTATAATAAGAGAACAATTTCCCATCATGACATAAAAGAGTGACTGTATCTACGCACACAAAGCGAGGTTCATAAAAATATAACTTGGCAAGTGTGAGGTGGAAGAACCTGAGTGTCTGCACAGAGTCTAACGCCTTCAGGGCAAATCGGAACAAAAGGGAGCCAGATATTTCTCCAGCCTCAGTGTCTGACCCCAACCGGTTTTCGGCCTCAGTGGGTGCAAATGCTGTTTCACAAAAAAATAAAACTTTTTTCTAGGACTGAATTGACATTTTATTCTTCCTTTGATGGACGAGTTGGGAAAATTCCTGATGCAAACTCTAAACCGATCAAACACAAAAAAATGTACCCCATGATTTATACATTTATTCAACATGAAGTCTTTGGGCGCTGGATGCCGCTGTATACCTAGAATTTTTCTAAGACATACAGAACTGTGTAAACATTTTATAAATTTCGTCCCTGTTGAACCTGTGGTATAAACTCAAAGCTAAGCTCCAGCTTTCCCCCATGGATTTGGTCATTGATTAGAGGGCATTCACATGGAGTAACGCGGCGCTGATTCTGACACTATACCTCGAGTAAGAATCAGCGTTGCAAAACAGAATCCCATTGACTTCAATGGGTTCCATTTAACGGGCGTAACACATTGAAATCAATGGGTTTAAAAGCCTCCCATTGATTTCAATGAGTCACGCGCGTTAAACGGAACCCATTGAAGTCAATGAAATTCTGTTTTGCAGCGCTAATTCTTACGCGAGTTATTATGCCAGAATAAGCGCCGTGTTACTCCGTGTGAATGCCACCTTAGTCTCAAACAAGACGGGTGTAGTTAGTGACTACTAATGACTACCGACCTGTAGCACTGACATCGCACCTGATGAAGGTCCTAGAGAGACTGGTCCTGACACACCTACGCCCCATAGTGAGCTCAGCTCTGGACCCCCTCCAGTTTGCCGGGCATTGGGGTAGATGACGCCATCATCCACCTTCTTCACAGAGCTCTCTCTCACCTGGAGAAACCCGGGAACACTGTGAGAATAATGTTCTTTGATTTCTCCAGTGCGTTCAACACCATTCAGCCAGGGCTACTGAGAGAGAAGCTGAACCTTGGTGGTGTGGACCATCAACTGTCCAACTGGATACTAGACTACCTGACAAACCGCCCTCAGTATGCAAGGAAAATGTATTGAGATAGTCAGGACCTATAAGTACCTGGGTGTGCTCCTCAATAATAAACTAGACTGGGCTGATCACCTGGAGGCGCTGCACAGAAAGGGCCACAGCAGACTCTACCAGGAGGCTGAGGGCCTTCGGAGTCCAGCGGCCACTTCTTAGGGCCTTCTTCAACTGTGTGGTTGCTTCTGCCATCTTTTTCGGTGTGGCCTGCTGGGGGAGCAGTATATCAACCAGGGACAGAAATAGACTTGACAGGCTGATCAGAAGGGCCAGCTCTGTCCTGGGGAGCCCCCTGGACCCAGTACAGGTTGTGGGTGACAGACGGATACTGTCTGTGGTGACCTCCATGCGGGTGAACAACTACCACCCCATGTATGGGACCTTGATGGGACTTGGCAGCACTGTAAGTGACCGTCTGCTTCACCCCAAGTGTGAGAAGGAGCTATCGCAGGTCCTTCCTTCCAACCGCGACCAGGCTGTATAATCTACATCAGACCAAGTGAAGATCACTCCGCACAGAGAACTAATGATTATGAAGTCTTCCTTCTTTCTTCTTCTGTTCCTTAGCTGCTATGGACTCCTAGTATATCTTCTCTTCTCAGCATAAGTGTGTCTACGTCTGTAATATATTACTGTGTATTATCCTGTACCTGTATTACTATGCTGCTGTAACATACTGAAATTTCCCCACTGTGGGACTATTAAAGGATTATCTTATCTTATCTTAGTGTGAGCCTTTCCCTGCAGGTTCTGGGGCTGGATCAGCCTTGGAATCCGCAGTAAGATCGAGCTGGAGGATATTTTTTTTTTACCATTCTGAAAATAGAAATGCTCGCTACTGCCTTCTACTGAAAACAATAGGAGACGGATTCCAGTCAGAATTGGGATAAAAATGCACATCAGAATCAGCTGCAAATTGCTTCATGTGAATGGACCCATAAGATACAGGAATATTTGTTCTAGATTGCATCGCTTGTTCCTGTGATGTGTACTGGACAGGATTTTAGTATCTGACTGTAAAAAAGGTGCAGAACGTTTCATCAAGCAGTTGTCCAAAGTAAGGATTATGCAAATGCAAGTTCCTTGGTGAAAGAGAGGAACTTGCTCTAGTGCCACCTTTTAGATGGTAGTTCCTTACAGATCAATGCATGGTTTTCTTATAACCTAATAGCATAATGTGAGAATAATAGCCAAGTCAGGAAAAATCCTCCAAAAGGAAGAGGGATCCATCTGCAGACATCTGTTTCAAGGTTGTTGCCTGACTGGCTGGGTGAGAGGTCTAGATGTGGGTCAGAAAGGTTACTATGTCTCAGGAGACGCCATCATGAAATGTACCAACACTTATTAGAACGTGCATGCCCTGCTGAGAGTTCGGGGTAAGGAATATGTAAATAAGATCTGATTGGTGGCTCTTTTTGTGTATTGTGTTAAAATTTGTTTGAAAAATTTCAATAAACTTTAATGTTAAAAAAGATCTGATTGGTGGAATAGAGGACGTGCTCTAGCGCCACTTTATGAAGATATTTTTTAATGACTTTCTCAAAGGGTAACAACAGAAGTTGATCTAGATATTAATATCAATTACATACCTCTTGTAGTAAGTCTTATTTTTTGAGGAACCCATTCCTGCTGATTTGTCTAAAGGGGGGTAACATGACAAACTTATAAAAGGAGTATCAATTGCCTCTACATTCCCCCCAAGGTCTCTCCTTACTTGGCGGTGGCAGTGAAGTACTGTATACCTAATATGGAGGAAGTCACTCATATCAGATGAGGCTGATGGGGTCAGTGATAGCATAGAGCAGTCATGTGGACTATATGGGATATCAGATGGAACTGATGGGGTCAGTGATAGTCATGTGGACTATATGGGATATCAGCTGGGACTGATGGGCTCAGTGATAGCATAGAGCAGTCATGTGGACTATATGGGATATCAGATGGGACTGATGGGGTCATTGATAGCATGCAGCAATCATGTGGACTATATGGGATATGAGATGGGACTGATGGGGCCAGTGATAACATGCAGTGGTCATGTGGATTATATGGGATATCAGATGGGACTGTTGGGGCCAGTGATAGCATGCAGTGGTCATGTGGATTATATGGGATACTAAACGGGACTGATGGGGTCAGTGATAGCATGCAGCAGTCATGTGGACTATATGGGATATCAGATGGGGCTGATGGGGTCAGTGATAGCATGCAGTGGTCATGTGGATTATATGGGATACTAAACGGGACTGATGGGGTCAGTGATAGCATGCAGCAGTCATGTGGACTATATGGGATATCAGATGGGGCTGATGGGGTCAGTGATAGCATAGAGCAGTCATGTGGACTATATGGGATATCAGATGGGACTGATGGGGTCATTGATAGCATGCAGCAATCATGTGGACTATATGGGATATGAGATGGGACTGATGGGGGCAGTGATAGCATGCAGCAATCATGTGGACTATATGGGATATGAGATGGGACTGATGGGGGCAGTGATAGCATAGAGCAGTCATGTGGACTATATGGGATATGAGATGGGACTGATGGGGGCAGTGATAGCATGCAGCAATCATGTGGACTATATGGGATATGAGATGGGACTGATGGGGGCAGTGATAGCATGCAGTGGTCATGTGGATTATATGGGATATCAGATGGGACTGTTGGGGCCAGTGATAGCATGCAGTGGTCATGTGGATTATATGGGATACTAAACGGGACTGATGGGGTCAGTGATAGCATGCAGCAGTCATGTGGACTATATGGGATATCAGATGGGACTGATGGGGGCAGTGATAGCATAGAGCAGTCATGTGAACTATATGGGGTATCAGATGGGACTGATGGGGCCACCGATCGCATGCAGCAGTCATGTGGACTATATGGGATATCAGATGGGACTGATGGGGCCACCGATAGCATGCGGCAGTCATGCGGAATATATGGGATATCAGATGGGGCTGATGTGGTCAGTGATAGCATAGAGCAGTCATGTGGAATATATGGGATATCAGATGGGACTGATGGGGCCAGTGATAGCATGCAGCAGTCATGTGGACTATATGGGTTATCAGATGGGACTGTTGGGGCCAGTGATAGCATGCAGCAGTCATGTGGACTATATGGGATATCAGATGGGACTGATGGGGTCAGTGATAGTCATGTGGACTATATGGGATATCACTGCTGCAGGTTTTTAATTCTCCCTTGAGGAATTTTTTTTGTCCAGCTTGTAAATCCCCTTTCATTCTCTTCATACGTCTTCCTTCTCTCCCTCTGGCGCTTTCAGATTTAATAGTCACACCTGTTTACCCTGCGCCTGCCAATACGGTACTGTTCTTTGTATAAGCTTATTATACTTGAGTTTGCTCCTTTGTCATATGAATAAATCTATGTCACCCTCCCCACTACTGAACGGATGCCATTGTGTAGACTTCCTCATAACTGATTTTATTTTCAGGCGACACGGTATCCTACAGGACACATCAAGACAGAATTTGGAAATGTGGCTCTGGATGGTCTCAGGTAAGAATCGGAGCTGGACTGGGGGTTCTTGGGGTGACTCTTGGGGTCTAGCTATAGTGGGTGCATAGGTAGCAAAACCATATAGGTCCTATTACTGGGAGAAGAGAAGACCTCAGCTTGGGCAAGTAATGGGACAACATGGTGGCTCTGTAGTTAGCAGCACTATTGGCTTGTAGTGTTGGGATCCTTGTATGGAGTTTGTATGTTCTCACTCCAAAGACATTCACTTTTAATAGCATTGTAATCTTCATTATCATTGTACAGAAGGGAACCATCCGATCATGAGATATAGACCTTCATGGTAAGAGATTGGTTCCAAAGTCATATTTTATTATATCAAAGCCTGGACCCCATTTTATACTGGGGGTGTCCAGTCCTGACCATATCCCCATCATGTCCAGGTATGAGTGAACCCCAGAGATATGATGGCGGCTGTATGCTCTATACTGGCACTTCCTTCTGATGCCACATTATGAAAAGTCTCAGGACCTTCGTAAAATCTTCTGCAGTCACCATAAGTAAAGCGTGACAAAACAAATGTACTCGCAATACCAATACTAATAGTAAAATGTACTTAGCTAGGCCAGGGCACAATGCCAGCGCACTAAAAGCCGCATTCAAAAGTCTGTACAAACATATATGACAAACGTGGGCACCATGATATCAACCCAAAATACTATATCTATCTACTGAATCCACTCCTGACTCTGTTGCCCGAGATCTTATTGTAGCATGCAGGAAACACATAGCTCTTAAAGGGGATGTCAACCTTATAATTCACTTTTTTGATTGAAGACCATGGCGTAGCTATAAGGAATGCACAGGCCGGACCCTGGACCGTTCCTTTGCCATATAAAATAATTTCATTATTCAGTTGGGACCCGGGAGGATTAAGCTCTGTTGAAGCCAGTTGCAACAGGTCAGGCTTTAGAATCCCCTGGTGACCAGTTGTTATTGGCCATATATTTGGCCCCCAGCAGTATTACGTGTGACGGGTGAATGAATTTGCAGTGGCTCTGGACTGGGGCGGCCACCACCTTGGATAGCACCATAATATATAGCATCATAGAAAGAGTATCATTACTAGGGTTGAGCGATTGGGTCCCGGTCAGCGATTGAGTAAATTTCACGATCGGGTTCGGCTGGAACATGATCGAAAATCGGATTATGAAATCTCAAGATCGGCTCAACTCTACAGTATATATAATATGCAATTAGGGTTGAGTTATCGGGATCGGAAAAGATCGGATCCCGATCAGCGATCAAGCAAATTTCATGATCGGGATCGGCTGGAAAATGATTGGAAATCAGATTTCAAAATCGATCCTGAAATCTCAACATCGGCTCAACCCTCACCATTACTCATCTGCCCTGAACACGTCCATGATCTCTCCTCCCGGCCACTACTAGTAGTGCAGAGCACTCACTACTGGTCATGTCACTCACAGGGGTTACTTTACCCAGATACCACCCGTGTCCCACATTTCTACTCTGTGTATAGACTATTCTCCATTTCACAGACTCTGCTGTATTGTTGGTGCAATTCTCCTATGTCAATATTTCTACTGATCCAACTTTACTAGACCACAGACTCAGCCCTGCTATACTGCTAATCCAACCCAGCTACTGCGCTAGTTCATCTCTGCTATATCTTTGCTCCAGCATTGCTATATCTCTGGTTACAGCTCTGCTACATACAGTAATTCCAGCTCTCTTCCACCTTGTGACCACAGCTCAGCTTCATGTTTGTATGTGCACAGCACTGCTACTGTGGCCACCGCTGCACCACTACAGTCATTGTCATCTCCCATGTTACATTCAGTATTGCCAATAACTCAGCTCCACTATATTGAATTTGGCTAGCTTTCGCTTCCACACCATTGCCATTTGTCTGTGTCCCTTACGAAGTTGCCAGAATTATCAGAGAACAGATCCATCATACATATTGGATTGGGTTGGCCGCCATTACACTGGGTTTTTTTTGTATTTCCAGTTTTCTCCTACCTCTGGCTAGACATGGCCTATGGAATGATCCGTATCCAGCTGATCCCCCAAGATCCAGTTATTAATGGATCCGTCACCCTCAATGTCACTGGGATTACTGAGAAAGTGATAAGTTTTAACTGGTATAAAGGATCAAACACAGATCGCCCGAATCAAATCCTGAGATATCAAACTGGGTTTAATGTGATATTTTCTGGACCTCGGTACATGTCTAAGATCACAGCATTCAATAACGGATCACTAGAGATCAAAGATCTTCAAGTCACAGATGAGGGGAATTATACAGTGAAGATAGAGACGACATCGGGGGTTACAAATAAAATCATGACTGTCTATGGTGAGTATCACCATTATATGGCGACATTACATGGGGTGCAGGCAAAATCCAGACAACAAGGGGTCAAACCAAAAAAACAGGGACCAGGTATGACTGCTACTTCTACACCCCTTAAAGCTACACCCCTGTCAAGAACATGCAGAGAATGTGTGGTCAAGGCAAAGAGTGACCATTGTGAGAAAGGACACCCCCGGAGCCATCAGCAAAGGGGGACATGACTTTGGGATGGGGGAACCAATAACTCCTTGTGCAGTACTTGTGTGCTTATGTACAGACTGGTTCAGCTTTAAGAGTTACAGTCCTATGAAAAAGTTTGGGCACCCCTATTAATCTTAATCATTTTTTGTTCTAAATACTTTGGTGTTTGCAACAGCCATTTCAGTTTGATATATCTAATAACTGATGGACACAGTAATATTTCAGGATTGAAATGAGGTTTATTGTACTAACAGAAAATGTGCAATATGCATTAAACCAAAATTTGACCGGTGCAAAAGTATGGGCACCCTTATCATTTTATTGATTTGAATTCCCCTAACTACTTTTTACTGACTTACTGAAGCACAAAATTGGTTTTGTAACCTCAGTGAGCTTTGAACTTCATAGCCAGATGTATCCAATCATAAGAAAAGGTATTTAAGTTGGCCAATTGCAAGTTGATCTCCTATTTGAATCTCCTCTGAAGAGTGGCATCATGGGCTACGCAAAACAACTCTCAAATGATCTGAAAACAAAGATTGTTCAACATAGTTGTTCAGGGGAAGGATACAAAAAGTTGTCTCAGAGATTTAACCTGTCAGTTTCCACTGTGAGGAACATAGTAAGGAAATGGAAGACCACAGGGACAGTTCTTGTTAAGCCCAGAAGTGGCAGGCCAAGAAAAATATCAGAAAGGCAGAGAAGAAGAATGGTGAGAACAGTCAAGGACAATCCACAGACCACCTCCAAAGAGCTGCAGCATCATCTTGCTGCAGATGGTGTCACTGTGCATCGGTCAACTATACAGCGCACTTTGCACAAATAGAAGCTGTATGGGAGAGTGATGAGAAAGAAGCCGTTTCTGCACGTACGCCACAAATAGAGTTGCCTGAGGTATGAAAAAGCACATTTGGACAAGGCAGCTTCATTTTGGAAACAAAAATTGAGTTGTTTGGTTATAAAAAAAGGCGTTATGCATGGCGTCCAAAAAGAAACAGCATTCCAAGAAAAACACATGCTACCCACTGTAAAATTTGGTGGAGGTTCCATCATGCTTTGGGGCTGTGTGGCCAATGCCGGCATCGGGAATCTTGTTAAAGTTGAGAGTCGCATGGATTCCACTCAGTATCAGCAGATTCTTGAGAATAATGTTCAAGAATCAGTGACGAAGTTGAAGTTACGCCGGGGATGGATATTTCAGCAAGACAATGATCCAAAACACCGCTCCAAATCCTCAGGCATTCATGCAGAGGAACAATTACAATGTTCTGGAATGGCCATCCCAGTCCCCAGACCTGAATATCATTGAACATCTGTGGGATGATTTGAAGCGGGCTGTCCATGCTCGGCGACCATCTAACTTAACTGAACTTGAATTGTTTGTCCAAAATACCTTTATCCAGGATCCAGGAACTGATTAAAAGCTACAGGAAGCGACTAGAGGCTGTTATCTTTGCAAAAGGAGGATCTACTAAATATTAATGTCACTTTTCTGTTGAGGTGCCCATACTTTTGCACCGGTCAAATTTTGGTTTAATGCATATTGCACATTTTCTGTTAGTACAATAAACCTCATTTCAATCCTGAAATATTACTGTGTCCATCAGTTATTAGATATATCAAACTGAAATGGCTGTTATAAACACCAAAATATTTAGAACTAAAAATGATTAAGATTAATAGGGGTGCCCAAACTTTTTCATAGGACTGTATATATGTGTGTATATCCAGCCTTGGGAGTATATATGTGTGTATATATTCAGCCTTGGGAGTATATATGTGTGTATATCCAGCCTTGGGAGTATATATGTGTGTATATATTCAGCCTTGGGAGTATATATGTGTGTATATCCAGCCTTGGGAGTATATATGTGTGTATATCCAGCCTTGGGAGTATATATGTGTGTATATCCAGCCTTGGGAGTATATATGTGTATATATCCAGCCTTGGGAGTATATATGTGTGTATATCCAGCCTTGGGAGTGTATATGTGTATATATCCAGCCTTGGGAGTACATATGTGTATATATCCAGCCTTGGGAGTATATATGTGTGTATATCCAGGCTTGGGAGTATATATGTGTATATATCCAGCCTTGGGAGTATATATGTGTGTGTATATCCAGCCTTGGGAGTATATATGTGTATATATCCAGCCTTGGGAGTATATATGTGTGTATATCCAGCCTTGGGAGCATATATGTGTATATATATTCAGCCTTGGGAGTATATAGTGCCTACTGTGTTACTGTAGGGAGGGAGAAGTCTAGGAATAGATGTCACTTCCAGTCTCATCCATCTTCTTCTCCACTTCCTCTCACCACAAGGACTGAAGGAAACATGTCTGCTGTATCAGGGAGTATAAAAGTAAGTTCACACGGAGATTTTTGGTCCGGAACCTGAGGCGGAAGTTCTGGACCAAAAGCCGGGTAGCCACAACTGAAAGCTGGTGCACTGCACTGATACAGCCGCGCACTCCGCTCTGGAATAGCCCCAGTGAATGGACCTAGTCTGGAGGAGGGAGAATCTTCACTTCAAATTGTGAGGCGACTCGGCCTGAAGAATGAGCACCTCGCTTCTTTTTTCCAGGAGCTGGAAGAAACGGCTCCTGGAAAAAACTCCTGAGCGGCTCCCATTGATTTCAATGGGAGCTGTCTTCAAAAAACTACGTGTGAACTTACCCTTAGGGTGCATTCACACGGAGTAAAATGGAGTGTAATTTGGAGCGTTTACGGAGCGTTTACGTAAACGCTCCGTAAACGCTCCAAATTACACTCCATTTTACTCCGTGTGAATGCACCCTTATACTGGGGTTTATCAAATCACACAGCACTGCTGTGACCACATTCACATTAGACAGCACTACTAGTATATGTATATACTATATACTTTATATATATATATATATATATATATATATATATATATATAGTATATAGTATAGTATATACTAGTATAACCAACTATACTGTATATGATGCAGTATTACCTCAGGATATATACAGTCACAGAGTCCCCTTATGAATTTACCTCACACTGCAGACATGATATATCATATATACTGCAGTATTACCTCAGGATATATACAGTCACATAACAGAGTCCCCTCATGTATTTACCTTAGTGCAGACGTGGCTGATATATCATATATACTGCTGTATTACCTCAGGATATATACAGTCACAGAGTCCCCTCATGTATTTACCTCACACTGCAGACGTGGCTGATATATTATATATACTGCAGTATTACCTCAGGATATATACAGTCACAGAGTCCCCTCATGTATTTACCTCACACTGCAGACATGGCTGATACATCATATATACTGCAGTATTACCTCAGGATATATACAGTCACATAACATAGTCCCCTCATGTATTTACCCTACTGCAGACGTAGCTGATACATCATATATACTGCAGTATTACCTCAGGATATATACAGTCACATAACATAGTCCCCTCATGTATTTACCCTACTGCAGACGTAGCTGATACATCATATATACTGCAGTATTACCTCAGGATATATACAGTCACATAACATAGTCCCCTCATGTATTTACCCTACTGCAGACGTAGCTGATACATCATATATACTGCAGTATTACCTCAGGTGTTATGGTGCCCCTATGCTTGTGGCCGGGGGTAATTTGGTGTGGGGGAGCAGATTGGCGGCCAGACCTTTGTAGCTCCAAGGACCCCCCTCAAGAGGAAGGGGTTTGTACCAGGAAAAGTTATGTGCTGGGGTTCTTATTTCTCTCTATATATATATCAAGGGATTTGTTTCACTTTTTTGGCAAGGTTTTACCATCATTTCCCAACATTACAACCACAGAACCCAACAAATGGCGTTTTGTCCGTTCTGACTACTTCCTCCATTACAGCATTAATAGATCTATTCATCTTCATAATTCCACCGGATCTGTGCCAGAGTTACCCAATCACTGAACCGGCGCATGGAGCCGCAGGACCGGACTACACAGAGACTTACCTAATGGTGCCACTGGCTTAATATGCAGGTTTTGAGCCCAGAGCCTTGTATACAGAAGGCAGCTACCCTACCAGTTGAGCCACATGGCCAACCACATAACTGCTTATTGGTTAAGGGATCCATTTGGCATTGCTTTTCTATATTGTAGAAATAAAGACCCCCTTTAGGGAAAGAATCTTACAGAGGGGATCTTCCTCTAGTTAAAAAATTATTGTAGCAAATTTTTTCATCAAACCGCTTTGGATTTTGGACCCAAAGGTGGAAGGAAGCCAACCTAATGGTAGAGCCAACCTAATGGTAGAGCCACATGCTCAACCACATAGCTATGGATTGGTTAAGGGGATTCTACCATTAAAATCAAATTTTTTTCTTGTTGACACGTAGGAATAGCCTTAAGAAAGGCGATTCTTCTCCTACCTATAGATGTCTTCTCCACGCCGCCATTCAGTATAAATCCCGGTTTTCGTCGGTATGCAAATTAGTTATCTTGCAGCACTGGGGGCACTCAAACAGCACTGGGGGCGTCCCCAATGCTGCCAAAGAACTCTCCAGCGCCGCCTCCATCTTCTTCAGGAACAGTCTCTTCATGTGTCTTTTTCTGGCTCAGGCAGTCAAACTTGTAGGCTTCAGGCCTAGGGCAGAGCCGACGGTGCATGCCCACAGGCCACAAAAAAATGGCTGCTTACTTACTGTGAAAGCGGCCATTTTTCTCATGGCCGCGGGCATGCGCAGTCGGAACTCATGTGCTGCAAGAGAACTCATTTGCACACGGATGAAAACCGGGATTTCAGGTGAACGGTGGCGCGGAGAAGACAACGAAAGGTAGGAGAAGAATAGCCTTTCTTAAGGCTATTCCTACGTGTCAACGAGAAAAAATTCGATTTGAATGGTAGAATCCCTTTAACTGATCCTTTTGGCACTGCTACTGTATATCCTATTAATATTATAAATGTGAAAGTTTGTGAGTTTGTGGGTTTGTGTGTTTGGATGTTTGCATGTTCGGATGTTTGTTCCTCAATCACGGAAAAACCGCTCCACCGATTTGGCTGAAATTTTCCACAAACATAGTTAATACACCCGATTAAACAATAGGCTATTTTTCGTCATAATAGCGCACATACGTTTGTGCCAGGACCCCCACAAAACCCAAACTCACACCACCATCTCTGCAATCTCACACACTTTGGACCATAGCAAGCCACAAAATTCATATTGCCCTCTACAGCCTCGCCCCTAACCCCACACAATCACATATACATATACTTTACCACTTTGCCCCTCACCTTAACGATACTCCAGGAGGTTCTCTTTAACGCTCCGGAGCAGCCATGTTTGCCGACCCCCACCGCTCTGACAATCCGTGACACCGCCCACCCATGTCAATACCCCTAGGCGGTCTAATAAATGCAAAAAAAAAAGTTTAAAAAAGTAAAAAAAAATATAAAAAAAATAAATAAAAAGGATTAAAAATTCACATCACCCCCTTTCCCTAGAACACATATACAGTCCTATGAAAAAGTTTGGGCACCCCTATTAATCTTAATCATTTTTAGTTCTAAATATTTTGGTGTTTGCAGCAGCCATTTCAGTTTGATATATCTAATAACTGATGGACACAGTAATATTTCAGGATTGAAATGAGGTTTATTGTACTAACAGAAAATGTGCAATATGCATTAAACCAAAATTTGACCGGTGCAAAAGTATGGGCACCTCAACAGAAAAGTGACATTAATATTTAGTAGATCCTCCTTTTGCAAAGATAACAGCCTCTAGTCGCTTCCTGTAGCTTTTAATCAGTTCCTGGATCCTGGATAAAGGTATTTTGGACAAACAATTCAAGTTCAGTTAAGTTAGATGGTCGCCGAGCATGGACAGCCCGCTTCAAATCATCCCACAGATGTTCAATGATATTCAGGTCTGGGGACTGGGATGGCCATTCCAGAACATTGTAATTGTTCCTCTGCATGAATGCCTGAGGATTTGGAGCGGTGTTTTGGATCATTGTCTTGATGAAATATCCATCCCCGGCGTAAATTCAACTTCGTCACTGATTCTTGAACATTATTCTCAAGAATCTGCTGATACTGAGTGGAATCCATGCGACTCTCAACTTTAACAAGATTCCCGATGCCGGCATTGGCCACACAGCCCCAAAGCATGATGGAACCTCCACCAAATTTTACAGTGGGTAGCATGTGTTTTTCTTGGAATGCTGTTTCTTTTTGGACGCCATGCATAACGCCTTTTTTTATAACCAAACAACTCAATTTTTGTTTCCAAAATGAAGCTGCCTTGTCCAAATGTGCTTTTTCATACCTCAGGCAACTCTATTTGTGGCATACGTGCAGAAACGGCTTCTTTCTCATCACTCTCCCATACAGCTTCTCCTTGTGCAAAGTGCGCTGTATAGTTGACCGATGCACAGTGACACCATCTGCAGCAAGATGATGCTGCAGCTCTTTGGAGGTGGTCTGTGGATTGTCCTTGACTGTTCTCACCATTCTTCTTCTCTGCCTTTCTGATATTTTTCTTGGCCTGCCACTTCTGGGCTTAACAAGAACTGTCCCTGTGGTCTTCCATTTCCTTACTATGTTCCTCACAGTGGAAACTGACAGGTTAAATCTCTGAGACAACGTTTTGTATCCTTCCCCTGAACAACTATGTTGAACAATCTTTGTTTTCAGATCATTTGAGAGCGGGCTGTCCATGTTCGGCGACCATCAAACTTAACTGAACTTGAATTGTTTTGTAGAAAGAAATGGTCCAAAATACCTTCATCCAGGATCCAGGAACTGATTAAAAGCTACAGGAAGCAACTAGAGGATGTTATCTTTGCAAAAGGAGGATTTACTAAATATTAATGTCACTTTTCTGTTGAGGTGCCCATATTTTTGCACCGGTCAAATTTTGGTTTAATGCATATTGCGCATTTTCTGTTAGTACAATAAACCTCATTTCAATCCTGAAATATTACTGTGTCCATCAGTTATTAGATATATCAAACTGAAATGGCTGCTGCAAACACCAAAATATTTAGAACTAAAAATGATTAAGATTAATAGGGGTGCCCAAACTTTTTCATAGGACTGTAAAAGTAGTTAAAAACTATGAAACACATACATGTTAGGTATCCCCACTTCCGAAATCGGCCGCTCTACAAAGCTATACAAATTTTTTTCCTGTTCGGTAAACGGCGTAGCAGGAAAAATGGTCAAAAGTGCCAAACCGCCGTTTTTTCACTGTTTTGATTCTGATAAAAATTTGAATAAAAAGTGATCAAAGCAATAACATTTCCCGAAAATGGTAGAACAACAAGGTACACCCGGTCCCGCAAAAAAATACGCCCTATACATCCCCGTACATGCACGTATGAAAAAGTTACGGCTGTCGGAATATGGCGACTTTTCAAAAAATAATTTTTTAACACAGTTTTGGATTTTTTTTAAGGGGTCAAAATGTAAATAAAACCATATAAATTTGATATCCCCGGAATTGTAACGAAACACAGAATACAGGGGACATGTCATTTTGGTTGCACAGTGAACGCCGTAAAACCAAAGCCCGTAAGAAACTCGCAGAAATGCATTTTTTCTTCAAATCCACCCCATTCTGAATTTTTTCCCTGCTTCCCAGTACATTATATAGAATAAATAATGGCGGCATCATGAAAAAAAATTTGTCCCAGGAAAAATTAAGACCTCATATGACTCTGGGAGCGGAGAAATAAAAAAATTATGGGGTTTAGAAGGAGGGGAGTCAAAAACGAAAATCAAAAAATGCCATCGGCGGGAAAGGGTTAACTTCAAATACTTCTGTCCCAAAGTCACTATGTAAAGTTTCTCACAACACCGTATATATAGCAGCTCAAATACAAGTTAACTTCAACACAAAAGTCTCACGTATTCTCTGAATTACAGCAAAAACAAGATACACAGTTACATTTTATATCCCATACCTTATACACAGTACGAAAAACTTACCCGCGCCTGTATATACCCACTGCTACAATCACCGCAGACGAAGTCGCGGGTAACAGCTAGTTGTAGAAATAAAGGGACACAATGATTTTCATAGCAAATTCAGAGAACCAGTAAAGGTATTTCCATGAGAACTAAAAACCTTTCCATAAAACAATCACCAATGACTTCTGATCCATGTTCATGTGGCGAGACGTCCGCCCGTCCTTAGTGCCCACTGATATAGCCTATCAGTTCTCAATTTTTGTTTTATTTTCCCTTTGCAATTTTTTGGCACAGTATGAACAATTGTTGTTCTCCTCCTCCTCTCATACACTTACAGGGGTGCAGGAAAATTTGTGAACCCTTTGGATTTTTATATATTTCTGCATACAGTTGAGCTAAAATGACATCAGAGTGTCACACCAATCATAAAAGTAGATAAAGAGAAACAAATCAAAAATATTGGACTTGGTCATCTAGTTCTAGAAGAAAATGATCCAATATCACGTATTTCTGAGTGGTAAAAGTAAGTGAACCTTTAGGGTTAGCAGATAATATAAAGGTGAAATTGTAGTTCAGGTATTTTCATCAACTAGATGGCAAACAGGATAAGGGCGACCTGTTTTATTACAGAATCTTCTGAGAATATCGATCACTTTTATTTTCTATTTCAGCTCTACTTGGGTTCGCAACAGATGTGACCGCCGGAATGCAGACTATTCAGCTGATCCCGCAGTATCCGGCTATTAATGGATCCGTCATCCTGAGTGTTACTGGGAATACTGAAGAAATCCAGAGTTTTCACTGGTACAAAGGACCAAATACAAATTCTATGTACCGGATCCTGACATATGTACCCAGCTATACCTCCCCATTAAATCGTGGACCTCTGCACAGTCCTAGGTTCTCAGCGTTAAATAATGGATCATTACAGATTAAAGATCTTCAAATGACAGACGGGGGAGGATACATAGCGAAGATACAGATGGGCACATCCATAAAGGATATACATGTGAGCCTGACCGTCTATGGTGAGTATCAATGACTGTTACCATATATATATTATATGGTGGTGAAGGCCACGCCCACGAGGTACCAGATGGAACCATAGAGAAGAACAGCCTTGCCTAGTGATAGATATGTACTGGTTACCATCATGGATGATTCTGCACTCTTCCCATGTCCTGATCTCTGCCTCTACTTTAAAAGAGACATATAACCAATTTTTTTTATTTGTTTTTTAACACCAGATACTGAAATCTATGACTTTTTTTCTAATGTTTTTAATTTCTGATTGTAGATTTTTTACATTCTATCTTCCATACACGATTATTAGGATTAAAGTGCAAACTGCAGAATAAACAGGTGAAGGAAAAAATTCTGCAAAGTCAGAATGGCTTCAGAAACAGAAGGGTTAATCCTTTATTTTTGTCAATTAAGTAAATGAAGTGAATGAAGAAAAGAGAAATGTAAATTCCATCAATATTTGGTGTGACCTTTGCTCTTTGGAGGAGGAGTCCTGGAAGTGATGATACGGCCCCCACAGAGCCCTGATCTCAACATCATCCAGTCTGTCTGGGGTTACGTGAAGAGACAGAAGGATTGGAACAAGCCTACATCCACAGAAGATCTGGGCTTAGTTCTCTAAGATGGCGGGAACAACCTCCCTGCCCAGTCTGCAAGTACCGAGAAGAACTGATACAGTCACACCGAATATTGATGAGATTTAGATTTCTCTTTTTTTCATTTACTTCATTTTGTTAATTAACATAAATAAACTATTAAGAGCCGTGCCTTACGGGGATTTGCCAGCAAGTTCTCAATTGTCCTGCCACGCCAACAAAAAGTTGGAGACACTCCTTGTAGATATGCTTTGCTCTGAGTATTAGATGAGGGTCCTCAATAATAAATCTACAAGAAATCTCCAATCAGGTGCTTATAATAATAATGTTATTCACAGAATCGGTGACAAAACCTAAAATCACAGCGACCACATCCCTACCCATGGAAGATGACCCACTCACCCTCACTTGTGACACCGCACATGCTACGACAATAACATGGACCAGGCCTGGTTCCAAAATCTCCTCCAAAGCCAAATTGTCTAAAGATAACAGGACTCTCACCTTCTCCAGTGTGACACGAGGAGACTCAGGACAATACCAGTGCGAAGCTCAGAACCTTGCCAGTAAGGAGTCCAGTGATCCCTACACCATTACTGTCACCTGTGAGTATCCACAATGGTTGTATTGGTGGGGACATTATAGAGGGTATTTCCAGTATGAGACCTTACTGATATCCGGGGTGTCCTTGACATCACATATATGATTATTAGACTGAGGTTGTTACAGAAAATTAATCTGTCTTGTAGTACAGCAAACATAACCACAACTCCTTATTCACTAAATTACTGATAATTCGTGGGGAGCAGATCCTTCTAGAACTTTTCCATACTATTGTGCCCTCAACCATCAGCAGTGGTATTAGGTCATATACAGCAAACACCCGGCTGCAACAGAATTACCCAAACACCCCCCCCCCCCCTTAGATTCTGCAGCTAATAGGCAACGCAGCACCTAAATAAAAGGGGGCTCCCTCCATAAACCCATCGGCACCCTTACAAAGTGATTGTGGATTACCGTTGACTGCCTTTGAGTGTAGCAATAAAAGACTTAATACATTGCCTATTGGAAAAAAAAACATTGAACAAAATTTTCATCCGTCCTCTTTGGGTTTTGAACCCAGACCTTTGAATACAGAAGGCAGCTACCCAAAGGGTTGAGCCACAGGGTTGAGCAGGCCGCCTCAGGTTCCGGTCCAAAATACAGGTGGCTGCGACTGGATGTTCGTGCAGTGTACCAGAATCGCGCACTCTGCTCCGGATTAGGCCCAAATGAATGAACCTAGTCGTGAGGAGGGAGTGTCTGCAGGCGGATTTGCAAGGAACAAATGGCTCCCGGGAAAAAAAACTGCCTGGCTCCCATTGATTTCAGTGAGAGCCTTCTTTTTGGTCGGGATTTTGAGGCGGATACGGCCGCAAAATCCTGACCAAAATACCCTGCGTGAACTTAGCCTAAAGGTTCAGTTACTTTTACCACTCAGAAACACATGAACATGGACCAGAAGTCATTGGTGATTGTTTTATGGAAATGTTTTTAGTTCTCATGGAAACACCCTTTGCTTTTCTCTTTCAGATCTGCTTGAGTTCGCAATAAGTGGGACTATCCAGCTGATCCCGCAGTATCCGGCTATTAATGGATCCGTCATCCTGAGTGTTACTGAGAATACTGAGAAAATCCTGAATTTTGCCTGGTACAAAGGACCAAATACAAGTTCTTTGTACCTGATCCTGACATATATGCCCGACTATAGCTCCCCATTAATTGCGGGACTTCTATACAGTTCTAGGTTCTCAGTGTTAAATAATGGATCATTACAGATTGAAGATCTTCAAATGACAGACGGGGGAGGATACATAGCGAGGATACAGACGGAGACATCTGTAAAGGAAATACACGTGAGCCTGACTGTCTATGGTGAGCATCAGTGACTGTTACCATTATATATATTACATGGTGGTGAAAGCCACGCCCACGAGGTACCGGATAGAACCATAGAGACGAACAGCCGCGCACACTTGGGCTGAGTAGGTAGGGAAGGGCAGAATAGCTAGAGAGACAGGGAGGGGCTGCATGGGTGGGAGGGGACTGAGGAAGGAGGGAGGAGTAAGGTGAGAGGGATTAGTGAGGAAGTTACATAGCAGGAAGCAGAAGCAAGTAAACAAAAGGAGACACCTGAAAAATCATTCAAAACACACTAAAAGGTATATGGGTGCATTTATTAACCATTTATAGCACTAACATTTATTTTGGTCAATTAACAAAATGAAGTAAATGAAGAAAAGAGAAATGTAAATCCCATTAATATTTGGTTTGACCTTTGGCCTTTGGAAGACAAGTCCTGGAAATAATGATACAGTCCCCACAGATATAGCCCTGATCTCATCATCATTCAGTCTGTCTGGGATGACATGAAGACACAGAAGGATTGGAGAAAGCGACAGCCACAGATCTGTGCTTAGTTCTCCAAGATGGCAGGAACAACCTCTCTGCCCAGTTCCTGTCTGCAAGTACCAAGAAGAACTGATGGAGGGCAAAGGTGACACCCAATATTGGTGGGATTTACATTTCTTCATTTTATAGACAAATAGAAAAAAAATAAACTAACTGCTGTGTTTGCTCCAGTTATCTGAATTGGAGCAATGTCGCACACACTCCCCATTCACTACCAGCACTTTTCCATTCCAGCACGAGAAGACTGCCGGAACAGCTAATCTGTGTGTGGTCCGAGTGTCAGACACCCACAGATCACATACTGATGACCTATCCTGAGGTCAACAGATTGTATGTAGGCTTAAAGGGGTTGCCCAGGCAAAAAAATTATTTTTTAAATAGGCCGTGGGAAGTTTAAAAAATAATAATAATAAAAAAAACATACTCACCTCTCCCTGACACTCCGCTGCGTCTCAGCACATCCAATCCTGCTAGTCCATTGGTGTGTTCCGGCGGAAATACCTGCCACACATGAGCCAATCAGCAGCCCCAGTGAAGGACACGTATTGTCATTAGCTGTGACGTCTCGGGTCCCTTCTGGAGGCCGTTGATTGGCCTCCGCTGTCACGTGACCACAGAAGCCAATCAGTAGGCTCAGCAGAAGGATCTGAGACGTCACAGCCGGTGAGGAGCTTCACTTCAAATAGACACCAGAACAGCAGGACCGGACCGCTCTTGGAGGACACCGGAGCACCAGGGACAAGTAAGTATGTTGACCTGATCTCAGAGTGATAGGACCTCCATCGATAAGTCGTAACCTTACAGGGATTTGCCAGTGACTTCTCAATTGTCCTGCCACGCCAACAAGAAGTTGGAGATGCTCCTTGTAGATATGTTTTGCTCTGAGTATTAGATGAAGGTCCTCAATAATAAATCTACAAGAAATCTCCAATCAGGTGCTTATAATAATAATGTTATTCACAGAACCGGTGACAAAACCTAAAATCACAGCGACCACATCCCGACCCAAGGAATATGACCCACTCACCCTCACTTGTGACACCGCACATGCTACGACAATAACATGGACCAGGCCTGGTTCCAAAATCTCCTCCAAAGCCAAATTGTCTAAAGATAACAGGACTCTCACCTTCTCCAGTGTGACACGAGGAGACTCAGGACAATACCAGTGCGAAGCTCAGAACCTTGCCAGTAAGGAGTCCAGTGATCCCTACACCATTACTGTCACCTGTGAGTATCCACAATGGTTGTATTGGTGGGGACATTATAGAGGGTATTTCCAGTATGTGACCTCCCCCTAGTCTGCTCTTATATTATTTCCATTTTATTTTAGGATAGATCTTTGTTTATCCCCTGCAGATTGACATTCACTTACTATAGATTGTCCAACCACATCTGCTGGAAGTTTGTTCCAAGACTCAACTACTCTTTCGTTGATGCAATAGTTCCTGGAATATTTCCTGCTTTGGATCTTCTAATTTCAGATTGTGCTTCCTTCTTCTTGTGATTCTCCTGAACCTTATTTATACCTTTAACAAATTTAAAGGGTTCAGTTGTGTCCCCACTAGCCTTAAAGGGAGTCTGCAAAAGGGTGAAGCATATTAGGTCAGTAACAGTGGCGCAACTAGGAATGGTGGGGCCCGTGGCGAACGTTTGACATGGGCCACCCCCCAACCAACACCGACACCGAAGACCTCGACCGACCCCCTCCTACGCATTCCTCTGTGCTCTATTATGCGCCATAGTGACCCCTGCACACAGTATTATTCCCCATAGTGGCCCCTGCACACAGTATTATCCCCCATAGTGGCCCCTGCACACAGTATTATCCCCCATAGTGGCCCCTGCACACAGTATTATCCCCCATAGTGGCCCCTGCACACAGTATTATCCCCCATAGTGGCCCCTGCACACAGTATTATCCCCCATAGTGGCCCCTGCACACAGTATTATGTCCCATAGTGGCCCCTGCACACAGTATTATGTCCCATAGTGGCCCTTGCACACAGTATTGTACCCCATAGTGGCCCCTGCACACAGTATTATCCCTCATAGTGGCCCCTGCACACAGTATTATCCCTCATAGTGGCCCCTGCACACAGTATTGTACCCCATAGTGGCTCCTGCACACAGTATTATACCCCATAGTGGCCCCTGCACACAGTATTATGCCCCATAGTGGCCCCTGCACACAGTATTGTACCCCATAGTGGCTCCTGCACACAGTATTATGTCCCATAGTGGCCCCTACACACAGTATTATGTCCCACTGTGGACACCCATAAACAATTATTATACTCTGGGGTCTTTTCAGACCCAAGAGTATAATAATCGGAGACCCAGGGGGAGAAAAACATTTAAAAAACCCTCTGTTACTCACCTATCTCCCGGCTCCTACGCTTTCGGCCTCCGAAGTAGTCCATCTTCAATGACATCAGACGTCACATGACCCGGGACGCAGGCCGGGGTCATGAGATGTCAGACGACTAGGCCGAAGCCTGCCCAGATCGTGGAGAGGTAAGTAAGAGTGTTTTTTATGTTTCTTACCTCTCCTGGGCCGCCGATCATTATACTCGGGGGTCTGAAAAGACCCCCGAGTATAATGATAGCAGCGGTAATGGCTGTCACCAGGCCCCTTCTGCTACGGTGCTAGTTACGTCACTGGTCAGTAACAAAATTAGATAGGTCAGGCTCACCTGAATGTAACGCTCCTGCCTCCGCTGCAGAGATTTTATTCTTTTTGGAATATGCAAATGGCAAGTCTGGAACCCCAAGGACGGCTCCATTGCTATGTCCTACACTCCTTTAATATGCTCTCCTTCACTCCTCTCTTCTGTGAGTGACAGGGCCAGGTAAGGCCCGGTTTACATCTGCGTTCGGGTGTCCGGTGGAGAATCCCGAACAGAAACCTATACGCATTAAAAAGCGGTTTATCTGGGAACCATGCCAGCCCCTTAGATTATAATAGGGTCCGTGTGCTTTCCGCTCAGCAAGCAGCACTTTCCTCTCCGCATGTTTTGTGCGGAAACCTCTCACCACATGAACATGGACCAGAGGTCATTGGTGATTGTTTTATGGAAAGGTTTTTAGTTCTCATGGAAATCCTCTTTTCTTTTTCTCTTTCAGCTTTGCTGGGGACTATCCAGCTGATCCCGCAGTATCCGGCTATTAATGGATCCGTCATCCTGAGTGTTACTGGGAATAACGAGAGAATCCTGAGTTTTTCCTGGTACAAAGGACCAAGTACAAGTTCTGAGTACCAGATCCTGAGATATGTACCCAGCTATAGCTCCATAATAATTCAGGGCCCTCTGTACAGTCCTAGGTTCTCAGTGTTAAATAATGGATCATTACAGATTAAAGATCTTCGAATGACAGACGGGGGAGGATACATAGCGAGGATACAGACGGAGACATCCGTAAAGGAAATACACGTGAGCCTGACCGTCTATGGTGAGTATCCAAGACTATTACCATATATATATTACATGGTGGTGAAGGCCACGCCCACGAGGTACCGGATGAAACCATAGAGAAGAACAGCCTCGCATAGTGATAGATGTGTACTGGCCACCATCACGGGGACCCCATCTCTGTCCCTATTTTAAAAGGAACCTATCACCAATTTCTTAATGTGTTTTTTTTAACACTGGATAGTGAAATATACAGCAAAAAATCTTTAAAAAAATTTAACATAAAAACTTAAAAATAGATCATTTTCTGGTGACACATTTTCTTTAAGAGGACCTGACTTCTTGTACTGATCCTTCTCCAGTGGAAAAATCTGTGGGGTTCTGGAAGAAGGTCCTCCTATTCTAATGGGATTGTCTGGCCCCCAAATGGATTTTTCATACAGCTGATCTGTGTGGGGTCCGAGTGTCAGACACATCAATGTAAAGCTGCTTCAGTTTTTATTCTATATGCACTGGAATAATAACATTCATGAGGCTCCTATAGACTCGGGCTATTCAGTGAGTTACCTCTCTTGTTATAGCAGACACGATAATTTTACGCAATTTTTCAGTGCGGCTACACGTACACTGTGTATTACAGCATAGACATCATGCTTCAGAATTACTGATGTCCATTTGGCACAATGCTCGGTGCTTGCTATGTATGTCTGTTGTACATTGAGCCGCAGGGTTATACCTGAGATGATGGGATTCATGTCCTGGATTTACTTTATTCACAGAATTGGTCACCAAACCAATAATCACATCCTCACACCACCCAGTCCGAGAAGGAGACTTCTATGTCCTCGCATGTGTCACAGCCAATGCTGAGAAGATAACATGGATGCGGCTAAATAAAAACTTCCCCGAGGGGGCCGAAATCTCCGCAGATTCCAGAACTGTCACATTCAATGACTTCAAACATATTGATGTGGGAGAATATCAGTGCGAGGCCGAGAATCTGGTCAGTACGAAAGTCAGCGACATCTTCAGTGTGGGATGTGAGTACATTGTCTGCCCCATGTTATATTGGTCACACATCATGGGACCTGGTCATGTAGGCAGGAGGACCTGGTGTGGATCTATCTATCTATCTATCTATCTATCTATCTATCTATCTATCTATCTCCTATCTATCTATCTATCTATCTATCTATCTATCTATCTATCTATCTATCTCCTATCTATCTATCTATCTATCTATCTCCTATCTATCTATCTATCTATCTATCTATCTATCTATCTCCTATCTATCTATCTATCTCCTATCTATCTATCTATCTATCTATCTATCTATCTCCTATCTATCTATCTATCTATCTATCTATCTATCTATCTCCTATCTATCTATCTATCTATCTATCTCCTATCTATCTATCTATCTCCTATCTATCTATCTATCTATCTATCTATCTATCTCCTATCTATCTATCTATCTATCTCCTATCTATCTATCTATCTCCTATCTATCTATCTCCTATCTATCTATCTATCTATCTATCTATCTATCTATCTCCTATCTATCTATCTATCTATCTATCTCCTATCTATCTATCTATCTCCTATCTATCTATCTCCTATCTATCTATCTATCTATCTATCTATCTATCTATCTATCTATCTATCTATCTAATCTATTACCTAATTTACTGTATATATAATTTTATCTATCTATCCATCATCTATCTAATCCATTATGCATCTAGTCCATCTATCCTTCATCTATCTATCTATCTATCTATCTATCCATCCATCCATCCATCCATCCATCATCTATGTAATCTATTATATGTCTCTAGTCTATCTATCTTTCCAATATCTATCTCCTATCTATCTATCTATCTATCTATCTATCTATCTATCTATCTATCTATCTCCTATCTCTCTCTCTCTCCTATCTATCTATCTATCTATCTATCTATCTATCTATCTCCTATCTCTCTCTCCTATCTATCTATCTATCTATCTATCTATCTATCTATCTATCTATCTATCTCCTATCTATCTATCTATCTATCTATCTAATATATATATCTATCTCTCTCCTATCTATCTCTCATCTATCTATCTATCTATCTATCTATCTATCTATCTATCTATCTATCTTATATATATCTCCTATCTATCTATCTATCTATCTATCTATCTATCTCCTATCTATCTCTCTCCTATCTATCTATCTATCTATCTATCTATCTATCTATCTATCTCCTATCTATCTATCTATCTATCTATCTATCTATCTATCTATCTCCTATCTATCTATCTATCTATCTATCTATCTATCTATCTTCTATCTATCTATCTATCTATCTATCTATCTATCTATCTCCTATCTATCTATCTATCTATCTATCTATCTATCTATCTCCTATCTATCTATATCTATCTATCTATCTAATATCTATCTATCTATCTATCTATCTCCTATCTATCTATCTATCTATCTATCTATCTATCTATCTTTGTATAGCTATAATCCCAAATAACCTCTCCTATGATATTTCTTCGTAGATCACTCTGGATCGAGCCCTTCAGTAATAGCGGGCATTGTGTGTGGCACAGTATTGATCATTGTACTAATACTTTGTGCCACCTACCTCCTATACACGTATTACATCCTCCCTTCACGAATGGCTCAGAAAGGTAAGGCCATTGTTGAGGGCTTGTATATATTAGTTTGTATCCAGTTATTTATATAGCAGTGACATATTCTATAGCGCTGTACACACATTCTAATCACTTGTATACACACTGGTCACCCTATAATCCAGTGCTGTACTTATAGGGGGCGAGCAGGATAGAGGAGGAGGAGGCCACCAGCCTGACAAATAGTATAGGTCAATGTCTGTTTTACAATTCCCAACAGGACACCCACTGGCACCAGCTCATAACCAGTAGCCATGTTGGCAGGTGTAGCCGAGTATGTGGAGATATGTAGGAGAAGCTCGGATTGTAATGTTACTCTATGGAGCAGTTATATTGCCCCGTTACTCACATTGATTATGATGTTTTTGTTTTAGACCCTTGTAGATCAGCCTTCCCCCCACCCAATAAGACCAATGAATCTGGTAAGCCACACGGTAAGTATTTCTAGTTATATTGCTCTCATTCCTCTACAGACTTGTCATCCATGTTCTTTCCTCACCTAGTTTTCAATATCATATTTATTATTAACTCTGTATTATCTGCAGGAAAACAAGAGCCCGAAACGTATGAAAATGTGCAGGCCCTGGGATCAGTAAGTAACGCTGGACTGTCTACTAGAAATATATGAGATACTCAGTGGCGTAACTAGGAATGGCGGGGCCCCGTGGCGAACTTTTGACATGGGGCCCCCCTGACACCGAAGATCTTGACCGAGCCCCTCCTACGCATTCCTGCGCGCTCTATTATGACCAATAATGGCCCCTGCACACAGTATTATGTCCCATAGTGGTCCCTGCACACAGTATTATGTCCCATAGTGGTCCCTGCACACAGTATTATCCCCTATAGTGGTCCCTGCACACAGTATTATGTCCCATAGTGGCCCCTGCACACAGTATTATACCCAATAGTGGCCCCTGCACACAGTATTATACCCAATAGTGGCCCCTGCACACAGTATTATGTCCCATAGTGGCCCCTGCACACAGTATTATACCCAATAGTGGCCCCTGCACACAGTATTATGCCCCATAGTGGCCCCTGCACACAGTATTATGCCCCATAGTGGCCCCTGCACACAGTATTATACCCAATAGTGGCCCCTGCACACAGTATTATGTCCCATAGTGGCCCCTGCACACAGTATTATACCCAATAGTGGCCACTGCACACAGTATTATGTCCCTTAGTGGCCCCTGCACACAGTATTATACCCAATAGTGGCCCCTGCACACAGTATTATGCCCCTTAGTGGCCCCTACAGGACTAAATACTGTCACCGCTGACCGCTATACCAGGACAAATTGTGGATAAAAAATCTGGCCCTGTGCATTACAATTTAGTAACTCCATGTGCCTCATATTAATAGCAGTTAACCCCATCATCTCCCTCACATTAACCCCTGTTTGCCTCACCATAAGAGTTACTGATATGTGAGAGACATGGAGGTAATAATAAAATATCTTCATTACTATTACCCCCATATGTCTCACATATCAGTAACTCTTATGGTGAGGCACACAGGGGTTAATTTGAGGGACATGATGGGGTTAACTGCTATTACTATGAGGCACATGGAGTTACTAAAACACAAGTAATCCCCCCAAATGCCTGATAGTAATAAGTAACCCCAGTACGTACCTGTGTAGCTTCAGTTTCATTTTCCTGGAGCAGCTTCTTCCTCTTCTCTTCTGTGCAGGACGGCAGGGATAAGCCCCGCCTCCTCCTCTCATTGGTGGGCAGAGGACAGACAGAGAAAGGGAGGGGGAGAGAGGGAGAGCGTCCTGCAGCGCTGACAGGAGCCAGAGCTGCAGCTCCTGTGTCTCAGCCGTTGCTGCAGCTTCGTTGCCCCCTGTTGGTGGAAAGTATTCCACCAACAGGGGGCCCCGATCATTATACTCGGGGGTCCGAAAAGACCTCCGAGAATAATGATAGCAGCGGTAGCAGCTGTCACCGGGCCCCTAATGTCCCGGGCCCTGTGGCAGCTGCTACCGCTGCTATGGTGGTAGTTACGCCACTGGAGATACTGATAGATACAGGAGGAATAGATATGAAATAGATACATACATATGAAACACATGATAGTGACTGTTCTCTGTGACAGTTTAATGTCCGTTGCTGTCACCCTATGAAAGAAGACAGCAACGGACATTAGTAATAGAGATGAGCGAACAGTAAAATGTCCGAGGTTCAATATTCGTTTCGAGTAGCCCCTCAATATTCGACTACTCGAATCGAATATCGAACCCTATTATAGTCTATGGGGGAAAATGCTCGTTTCAGGGGTAGGCAACGTTCGATCAAATTATACTTACCAAGTCCACGAGTGAGGGTCGGGCTGGATCCTCCGAGAAGTCTTCTCCGTGCAGCGTCCCCGCGGCATCTTCCGGCTCTGAATTCACTCTGCCAGGCATCGGGCCTAGAGAGCCGACTGCGCATGCCTGCACTACAAGCGGACATGCGCAGTCGGTTCTGCCCCGGCCCAATGCCTGGCAGAGTGAATTCAGAGCCGGAAGACGCCGCGGGGAAGCTGCACAGAGAAGACTTCTAAAGGTAGGAGAAGAACCAGCGTTGATTGGCCGACTGTATAGCATTCGGCCAATCAATGCTGGTTCTGCATCGAACTTTTCCATTCGAATAGCGAGTGGTACTCGATCGAGTACGAGTATTTCGAATTCCGCAGTATTTGATCGAATACCTACTCGATCGAATACTACTCGCTCATCTCTAATTAGTAACGGTAGTGAGAACTCCCTCTATTTTTTGTTATCTTTTTTTAACTGTTCTCTCCTTTCTTTGTAGAATTCTGAATGCTCCTATAAGGTAAGGTCTCCTGTACAGTTATTTATCCCCCAGAAATGTATACTTATCTTCTAATATGTTTAAAGGAGCACTCCGTGCAGGTTTTATACACTGTGCAATGTCTGATATATGATAGAAGATATTGTGCTGCCGTCCTGCCGAGCAGCGGTATAGAAAAGTGACACAAATACACAAAACAATGCCCGCCCGAGTCCGCCTCAGTTTCCGGACCAAAAGCCGAGTAGCCGCAACTGAAAACAGGTGCACTGCACCGGCATCCAGCCGCGTGCTCCACTCCGGATTAGGCCCAATGAAAGGGCTTAGTCCAGAGGAGGGAGTGTCTTCAGGCTGAATAGGGAGGCGACTCGGCCTGAAGAATGAGCACCTCTTCTCCTCGCGACTCCCATTGATTTCAGTGGGAGCCGTCGTTTTGGTCAGGATTTTGAGGTGGATACGGCCTCAAAATCCTGACCAAAAAACTACGTGTGAACTTACCCTTATCCATCTTTTCTCCTTTCTCTCACCTCAAGACCTGAAAATTCTTGGTCAGGCCTCAAAATCCTGACCAAGAACTTACCCTTATACTCTAGGTCTGAAGAGATCCCACAGTATAATGCGGCGGCCATTTTCATTTGCCCAAGAAAAATCTACATTTGTTCATTTTGGTAAAAACCAAACAATATGGAATATTTGGGTAGAACTTAGTACAAATCGGGTCACCCATCTCTAATCCTAAGGATAGACCATTAACTAAACATTTCTGGGTCAGGGGATAATCATACACATTAGGGAGAGTGTGTGCCTACATAGGCGTATGGAGACTTACAAGTCATTCCTGCTCCGCTAGGGATTCTGGGTAAAAAATATGCAAATCTATTCTCCAGGATGTAATTAGGAGAACAGTGCCTCTGTATGCCACCCTCTAGAGGGCAGCCTCCTTAACATCATGCATGACTCAGTTAATAAGCCTACTAACATGTTGCAGAGTTTATTGCTAAATTAGTATTTCTATTCCAAAAGGAACAGATTCCCAGCTATGGACAGCGCTGTTTCGGTCTTTTGGACCTCCTCAGCATAGCGCAGGGATACTGATTTGGCAGAGTGAGAGACTATAGATCAGGGTCAGGGGATAATCATACACATTAGGGGTGTGTGTGTGTGTGTGTGCCTACATAGGCGTATGGAGACTTACAAGTCGTTCCTGCTCCACTAGGGATTCTGGGTAAAAAAAAATATGCAAATCTATTCTCCAGGATGTAGTTAAGAGAACAGTGCCTCTGTATGCTTCCCTCTAGAGGGCATCCCCCTTATCATAATGCATGACATGATCATGCAGTTAATAAGCCTACTAACACACACTCTCCCTAATGTGTATGATTATCCCCTGACCCTGGTCTATAGTCTCTCACTCTGGCAAATCAGTATCCCTGCGCTATGCTGAGGAGGTCCAAAAGACCGAAACAGCCCTGTCCATAGCTGGGAATCTGTTCCTTTTGGAATAGAAATACTAATTTAGCAATAAACTCTGCATCATGTTAGTAGGCTTATTAACTGAGTCATGCATGATGTTAAGGTGGCTTTCCTTAGAGGGCGGCGTACAGAGGCACTGTTCTCCTTATTACATCCTGGAGAATAGATTTGCATAAAAGTTTTTGGACAACCCCTTTAAACTTAGTATTACTATTCCTCACCTGCCATGTTGTTCTAGAGATTTCTGCAATATGTTGACATTTTAGTGACCATTTAACTTGTATTTTATGTTTTTTAGGAACTTCAGTTTAAAACGGAGAACATATATAATGTCATCACAAGATAAAATCCACGATTATCGCTCTCCCTACCAGAACCGCCATACTGGTGTTGATATTGGACCCTGAGATACAGTAGAATTTTTGTTTTCCACAATTTTTACAATAAGGCCAATTTAAGATCCATAAAATGACTGACAAATCGCCATAAAAATCCCAATGGAAACCTGACTCAAAACTGTGAATCCGACCCAAAGATTAATTTGGGTCTGTTGACACAATGCAATGGTATTGCCGATTCCGCTACAATTTTTTGAAATTTGTAGCAAAAAGGCAACTTGACCATGACATGTGATATAGTAAAACGTATTTTTTGGGTTTCATTTATATAACTTTTCTAGATTTATACTCCTGTTCTGATATATCATTGGCACGATACCTGGCTTTAATCCTGAACTCTGTGTAGGAAAAATACTTCCCGTAAAAACACCAAAATATGACAGTGACCTAGTACACCCATTTGCCTTCCTCTCAGAGGAACACTCCAATAAATAACATTTTCGTCCTGTGTGTGTAGTGTAATATTATTAACAGATTTATGGTGAAGTTATATGCTTCCCTCTGGAGCACTGATCTTTTTGCTCCTCTAATGCACACAGTGGGGACATTTATCAATATTGCTGAACATTGCACTTAAATTACAAACCCGTTTATAGTTTGATACATATTTATGGGAAAAACCTGTCACACAGACCTTCATAAATATGGAGTGTTTCTAGAAATTCCAAAATTCTGACTCAAATACCATCTGACTAAGGGAGGGGTTCACACCTGCGTCCGACCTCCACTTTGTGGGTTTTTGTCTTCTGCCAACATGAGACATGAGTCAGTGTCCGCCCATGAGCATTTTGCGGTCTCCACGGCAAAAGTTTTTATTTTTTTTTAACCGGAAAAAAAAAGTCGGACATGTTCGATTAAAAAAAAAACCTGTTCCGCCGCAGAGAGCAGAAGACTGTCACGGGCAGACACTTTGCAAACCCATTCAAATGAATTGGTTTGAGAACTGACTGCCGGTTTACGTCTAGTCACCATAAGACACATATTTGGTGCAAAACGTAGACAAAATACTTAAAGGGATTCTACCATTAAAACAACTTTTTTTCTAATTACCACGTCGGAATAGCCTTAAGAAAGGCTATTCGTCTCCTACCTTTAGATGTGGTCTCTGTCACGCCGTTCCTTAGAAATACCGGTACTTACCGGTATGCTAATTAGGTCTCCCTCCTGCCTCCTCCCCTTGTCTGTTGTTTTCTTTTTCGTCATGTCTGACGCCTGCGCAGTCAGCTCTGACAGCAGAGACCCTGTTAGAGCCGACTGCGCATGCTCAGTAAGGTCCGTACAGCTCTCCGACGCGCGAGTGAACTCATTCAGGCATCGGAGGGCTGTACGGACCTTACTGAGCATGCGCAGTGCACGAAATAAGTTTATGAATTTACACCATTTTAGACTTGGTCTACTTTGCACACGAAAATGTGCGCCATATTCTTTTCTGTTTCATAAACGTATTGTACAGTGAGACACTTCTATACCGAGCGCATTCTGTGAAAGTTTTTCATAAGTGTTGAGCAAGTCGTATTTTTTTTTGTTCTTTGTGGTACACACTGTTCGTAAATATGTTATATATCCGAGCGCTATAAAATTTGGGGCAAATGTAGACAGAAAAGTGTCGGCCTTCTATTGATAAACTAGCTGGTACCCGCGACTTCGTCTGCGGTGATTGTAGCAGTGGGTATATACAGGCGGGGGTAAGGTTTTCGTACTGTGTATAAGGTATGGGATATGAAATGTAACTTTGTATCTTGTTTTTGCTGTAATTCTGAGAATACGTGAGACTTTTGTGTTGGATGTAATTTGTATTTGAGCTGCTATATATACGGTGTTGTGAGAAACTTTACATAGTGACTTTGGGACAGAGGGATTTGAAGTTAACCCTTTCCCACCAATGGCATTTTTTGATTTTCGTTTTTGACTCCCCTCCTTCTAAACCCCATAACTTTTTTATTTCTCTGCTCCCAGAGCCATATGAGGTCTTAATTTTTGCGGGACAATTTTTTCTTATTGATGCCACCATTAATTATTCTATATAATGTACTGGGAAGCAGGGAAAAAATTCAGAATGGGGTGGATTTAAAGAAAAAATGCATTTCTGCGACTTTCTTACGGGCTTTGGTTTTACGGCGTTCACTGTGCAACCAAAATGACATGTCCCCTGTATTCTGTGTTTCGTTACGATTCCGGGGATACCAAATTTATATGGTTTTAGTTACATTTTGACCCCTTAAAAACAAATCCAAAACTGTTAAAAAATTTTTTTTTGAAAAGTCGCCATATTCCGACAGCCGTAACTTTTTTATACGTGCGTGTACGGGGATGTATAGGGCGTCTTTTTTGCGGGACCGGGTGTACTTTGTAGTTCTACCATCTTCAGGAAATGTTATTGCTTTGATCACTTTTTATTCAAATTTTTATCAGAATCAAAACAGTGAAAAAACGGCGGTTTGGCACTTTTGACCATTTTTCCCGCTACGGCGTTTACCAAACAGGAAAAATATTTGTATAGCTTTGTAGAGCGGGCGATTTCGGACACAGGGAAACCTAACATGTATGTGTTTCACAGTTTTTAACTACTTTTATATGTGTTCTAGGGAAAGGCGGGTGATTTGAATTTTTAATCCTTTTTTTTTGTTGTTTTTAATATTTTTTTTACTTTTTGTAAACTTTTTTTTTTGCATTTATTAGACCGCCTAGGGGTATTGACATGGGTGGGCGGTGTCGCGGATTGTCAGAGTGGTGGGGGTCGGCAAACATGGCTGCTCCGGAGCGTTAAAGCGCCTCCTGGAGTATCGTTAAGGTGAGGGGCAAAGTGGTAAAGTATATGTATATGTGATTGTGTGGGGTTAGGGGCGAGGCTGTAGAGGGCAATATGAATTTTGTGGCTTGCTATGGTCCAAAGTGTGTGAGATTGCAGAGATGGTGATGTGAGTTTGGGGTTTGTGGGGGTCCTGGGAAAAACGTATGTGCGCTATTGTGAGGAAAAGTAGCCTATTGCGCAATGGGGTGTATTATCTATGTTTGTGGAAAATTTCAGCCAAATCGGTCGAGCGGGTTTTGCGTGATTGACTAACAAACATCCGAACACACAAACCCACAAACATCCAAACTCACAAACTTTCACATTTATAATATTAATAGGATATGCCCCACTGTGTCCGACTGTTTGATCTGACTCCTGTAGATGTGGACCAATAGTTTGACCTCCTGTTCATCCAAGTTTTTTTTTTTTTTTTTGAATGATGTTGTAATATCATAATACTGAATATGTTAAAAAAAAAAAAAAAAAGTGAAAAAATTTAGTTTTTTTTTTAAAAAAAGTACAAACCCTTTGCTTTACTTGTATGTTTTTTAAGTTCTATCGCAATTTCATTTTTTAATATACCGTATATGACTTTATATTTTGTAAAAATGTTAAAAAAAAGTGCAAAAGCTTTTTTATTTTATTTTTAATACATTGCATTGCTTTACCAAATGTAGAATTTTGATGACTTCTTGTTCTCAGCAGATACCTAAGGGTATTTGGGGTAGACATAAGACAGCTGGGCATCCTATTCATTCCCTCCCCTATCACGGGTCAGTGGTTGGTTCACTACTGCCCCCTACATCCAAAAACATTCTCTACGTCACTCATACTCAACCAGACGTTCCAAAGCCACAACTCCCAGCATGCTAACAATCACTGGCTAGTTCTAGTCTGTGTTAGTTGTCACCCCCTGGTACATGAAGTACTGACTCTCCGAGCCGTGCTCCTCTATAGTACTGCGGGTATTTGTCCGCTCTGCTCTGTATCGCCATTATGTGTAATAACCTGACGTCTACGTTGTGCAACATCAGAAAACATTGGCAGCATTACATAGTAAATTTTTGCAAGTCTAGTGGAGATGCCAAACCATTGCAGAAGGAAATTGGCAGTGAAAATAATGAATAATAAACCGCACAAGATTAAATCCCAGAAAAAATAAATAAGAAGGCCACACACTTAAAGGAAACCTGCTGCGTAAAAAGATAAGTATTCGGTCTACAGGCAGAAGGTTCTAGAAAAGGAGCCGTGTAGATTTACATATTGTATAATAGGAAATATAACTTGTTTTATCCCGGATTAGGAGCCCAGTGGGCGGTCCTACTTGTGATTAGGAGCCCAGTGGGCGGTCCTACTTGTGATTAGGAGCCCAGTGGGCGGTCCTACTTGTGATTAGGAGCCCAGTGGGCGGTCCTACTTGTGATTAGGAGCCCAGTGGGCGGTCCTACTTGTGATTAGGAGCCCAGTGGGCGGTCCTACTCGTGATTAGGAGCCCAGTGGGCGGTCCTACTCGTGATTAGGAGTCCAGTGGGCAGTCCTACTTGTGATTACCAGCCTTCCCTGAACATGGACTAGTGATCAGGTCACCAATACAGTTTAATAGCAATACATTCTATCAATGTGCTTGGAATTTCCAGCATGCTGTACCATTTTTATTTTTTTTTGGGGGGTGTTTCTCCTATAACAAACCAACCTCGTGGGGCACAGTTTTTTTTTTTTTAGTTTTTTTTTTTTTTAGGTCCAATGCTCCGGAGTTAAACATGGCTCTTGGGCTCCTTCTATGTGGCCATTGTTCGGAAGCTCCAAATACTGCACCACCAATAGACGCACCAAGGATGTCATAGCCCTACTATCAGGAGTAAGAATTCTTTCAGTCTTACTATGTCGGGACCCTCAATGATCACGACAAAGGGGGTGCACGAGTGACCATGTGGTTGATACTTCTATGGGACTGAAAGAACGAGCAATATCTTCAGCAGTCCCATAGAAGCGAATAAAGCCGTGAGCCCACGTTATCCTGTGGGTAAATGTCCATACAAGACCGTCTGTCACTATTACAAATGAAATTTCGTGGACAATACCACTATTTAAAATAAAAAACAAAAAAAAAAACCTTTTTTTTTTTTTTAAAGCTGCCTCTGAGGTCTAGAGGAGAAATATTCTGTACTGAGATGATTAATAAATAACCTAGGACAATATTGGTTGTAATGATGGGCTAGGGGTGTTATCTTGTATTGTAATCTGGTCAGTGATGTAAATGACGCGACTGCTACAAAGAAAACCCCTACAGAATTGTTAAGTGAAGTCTGTTATTGTGCTCGTGCCAATGTTTTGGCGCCATGAAGACAAAGAACAAGCATTCATACCACATAGAAGTGAAGGAGCCCCAAATGAGGCTGTAACACAGGTGTGGGGGACGGGGGGGTCATTGGCAGAATTGGGGGGATTTTGCAGCAACTGGACTTCCTTTTTGTTCACATAGCCAAATTTTTTCGCTCGAACAAATTACACACCTGCCAGACGGTATTTTTCCCACTTCCCATTCACTTCAGGTGTAATGTACCTAAAAACAGAGCACCATTAATGCCCCCGCCACCAGCCATGACTCAACGGCACCGGCCTGGGTGGCAGCCAGATGTCATCCGTGTACCGCCCTTACATTCAATGACTGTCCATGTTCATTCTGGTTCTGGGGATAATATCACTCCTTCTCAGGCGTATGGAGTCTTACAAAAGCCTTTTTCGCTCCACTGGGGGATTATGGGAAAATATGCAAATCTGTTTTCCGAGATGTAAATAAGAAAACAGTGTCTCTGCTTGCTAGGGGGCTACTCCTAGAGGGCAGCAAGCAGAGGCACTATTTTATTTACATCTTGGAAAACAGATTTGCATATTTTTCCCATGTTCATTCATTCAATGGACGGGGGCCACAGAATAGGGTCAGAAAACCAGGAGGAGAAGAACCTGTCCTGAGTTTTGCAGCCTGGACTGTACAGGTTTTACCTGGATAGCGCATTAACCCATTCATTCCTAAATTAATGGGTCAGTAGACTATTCAGGAAAGATTCAGGTAGCCCACAGTCATGTGCAAGGGGCCTATGGACAAAGCTCACATTTATGGTGAATCTTCAAAAGATGGCGGCTCCCATTATAGGGGTCCAAGTGTAAGCGCTACTGTAGCAGTCCAGCCCTGTCATTCCGGTCCCCCAATGAGACCCAAGCGCAGATGTCAACCTACCCCAAGCCTCAAACTCATTGCCAAATCCTGTGTGTGTTGGGCAACATGGTGGCTCAGTGCTTAGCCTTGCAGCGCTGGAGTCCTGGATTCGAATCCCTCCCAACATCTGTAAGGAGTTTGTATGTTCTCCCAATGTTTGCGTGGCTTCCCTCCCATTCTACAAAGACATACTGATAGGAGAAAAAAAATGTACATTGTGACTCCTATATAGGGATCACCTTATAAAAAATATCCCACCATGTGAACAGACACAAGTACAGCTTGACAATGGCCTAAGGATGTCACAGAGTCGCAGGCGCTCGTCTACAAGGTCAGACATTTACTTAGATTGCTTGAGAAGAGGTTTTGCCATTTTGCACACACACAGACAGGGAAAAACCACAAAATGTGTAGAGATTTTTTTAAAGCATGGTGTATTCTGTTATTTCCAAGTATCCCAAGATAAGGAGTAGATGAATTTATGCAGAAACAAAAATCACACGGTATACAATGAAAGGATAAAAGTAAAATACAACAAAATGTTTTAATTTGTCTTTGTAAATAAGAAACTGCCACAAAAAAATAAATCAGGATAAGACAAGTACTACAGATTAACCATCAACATTTCTCATGGTCCGACAGTTCAAGAAAAAGGCGACTTCCAGGGATGAGATTTCTGCATTAACTATGGAACGGGACAAAGAATTACATGTATGTCAATGTGTTTAAAAGAGGAAAGGTCACAGAGGCCTGAGCGAGAAAATAAAGAGGAGAGCGTGGGGGAGGGGAAGGGGGGGGGGGATTTTATTTTTTAATTTTTTTTCATCAGAAACAGTCTCCTGGAAAAAACATGTATAGAGGGAGATACAAAGTCGTCCTGAGTTTTCTTTGAAACCTCAAGATATTTTTTTTTTGTCATTTTTTTTTTCATTTTTATTTTTAATCTTCTATGCCGCTACATCTACCAGAAATCACGACGATGGTAACCATCTGGATCGCAGTACTTGGTGACCACCACCCTGTTAGCAAATTTGCGGCCTGTGAGTCCTTGCATGGCTTTCTGACAGTCAAACACTGATGTGAATTCAACAAAAATCTGGAAATGAAGAGTTACATAGGGTTATAAGGGGAAGTAGGCCTCATTATACAACCAAAATCCTATCATTAAAACGCAATTTTTTTTTTTTGTGACTAAAAGGTAGGAATAGCCTTAAGAAAGGCCATTCTTCTCCTACCTTTAGATGTCTTCTCCGCGCCGCCATTCAGTAGAAATCGGAGTTTTCTTCAGTATGCAAATGAGTTGTCTCACAGCACTGGGGGCGGTGCCCTATGTTCACACAGCACTGGGGGTGTCCCCAATGCTGTGAGAGAAATCTCCAGTGCCGCCTCCATCTTCTTCTGGAATGGCCGCTTACACCAGCTTACTGTGAAAGCAACCACAAGAAGATGGCCACTTACACCAGTTTACTGTGTAAGCGGCCATTTTCTTGTCGCCCAGGCATGCGCAGTCTGCTCTGCCTGAGGCCTACAAGATTGAAACCCAGGACAGAAGACGACACAGGGAGAGGGCGTTCCTGAAGAAGATGGAAGCAGCGCTGGAGAGTTCTCTCGCAGTATTGGGGACGCCCCCAGTGCTGTTTGAGCATAGGACACCGCCCCCAGTGCTGCGAGACAACTCATTTGAATACAGACAGAAACCTGGATTTATACCGAACGGCGGCGCAGAGAAGACATCTAAAGATAGGAGAAGAATAGACTTTCTTAAGGCTATTCCTACGTGTTAGTCAGGAAAAAAAAAGGAATCCAATGATAGGCTCCCTTTAAGAGCACCAATATTCTTACAGAGTGCCATCACTCTAGACTCTATATACCGTGCCATTTTACAGCTTTACATACCCTAGGTCTACAAGAATCGTTACATTTTGTGAGGACCATTCCCAGGGGTAACATCCATGCAAAATATATCATTATGGAAATACAAGCCAGCTTCGAGCGGACGTACATTTTCCTCCAAATGCACAGCCTGGTACAGGATGCGCCTCATATATGCGGACGTATATACACCTTATATGAGTCGCCAGCTCAGGGGGCTATGAAGACAGGCATTAGTACTGCCAGTCTTCATAAATCTGCCCTACTACGTACATTATAAAGGAAATGTGCAAAACTAAAGCCTTAGCCGTAAATCCGCCTATTTAACCCACAGCATGGAATCGACACGCTGGCTTTCAATCAGACACGTGGAGATAAAACGAACCCGGCACCGATATGGTAATATCCCAGGTATATTTCATCCAAGCATTAATAGTTCAGCCGATGAACCTAGAACGGTCCAGGTAATGAATTTTAGATAAGCTTCTTACTCGTGGCCCCGATGGGAGCCATAAATAAGAAACAGATCCAATAGAAGTTCATCAGTGGGACTTTTAATGCTAGGATGAAATATACTTAGGTTTTTATTACACCACCAAACGGAGGATCCTGTATAAGTGGGGGGGGGGGGGGGGGGGATTTATCATGAAGGCAATTTTTAACATGAGTTTTGCCGGAGTCTGCGCTGCTGTAATTTGTGCCACATTTATCTATTACCATGTGATAGTTTATACGCTTGGCGCATCAATAAATCTAATCCCATATTTCATGAGAGAATCCCAGCCGTGAAACTGTCCATTGTATGCCGTGTTTATCGGACTGACCAGTAGGTGAGGAGACGACTCCTAGCATCACAATAGTCGGATTCTAGGATTCCTTAGACCCTTAGAAATAAGGCATCGTAGATAGCTAGGAATCCGTCTCCCTGTATACTGTTCAGGTTGGTATACGGGTCAGGTGGAGCGCTGTATATCACCACAGGAAAGTGGGTGCTGTTTAGTGAGAAAACATGAAGCTTATGTAAGATCACTAAAAAATGTACAGGATCTGAAGGCCCGGAGGAATGAGAGACACTAAGAAAATAAAGGGCGACATTGCCAAGAATGCAGAGTTACTGAACCTGAAGAAAGTTATCTCGGTGTAAGGACCTGACTGGTGGGGAGCAGGGTGCCATGACCCCTGACTGAAGTGAGCAGTGGTCCAACAAAAGCATGGCTACTCAACTCAATCTATGGGACTGCCATAGTACACAGCACAGTAAAAAGTGTTTAGTGAAAATCTTTGAGGTCGGACTGCCCACGGTCAGACAGTTGTGCATAGGTGATAACAGGGATACCCCAAAATTGGAACTTAAGGACTAAGGGCAAGCAAACTTTAGAACAGAACCATTTCACGGCCATCTTCTTTATTGCTGTGGTTTAATGATTCGCTATTACGTGGTGTAGGACTTTAATGATGCGACTAAGACTATGCTTGGCCATGTGGATTTTTTTTTCTTTTATGGAACCATTTACCTCTATGGGTGAATCGAGTATGTAAGAAGAGACCCCCCATCAAACAGTTGAATAGGGAAGAACTAGTGGAAACTGGCCAACTTTGGCTGGTTTTTGCTGTGCGAGGCCCACAGAGGACCTACATTTAAGGCTCGGTTCACATCTGCATTTGGAGATTCCGATCCCCTCTGCAGAAACCACACGGATCCCATTATAGTCTATAGCAGGGGTAGGGAACGTACGGCTCTCCAGCTGTTGCAAAACTACAACTCCCAGCATGCACACTTGCTCTGCTGTTCTTGGAACTTCCATGAAAGTGAATGGAGCATGCTGGGAGTTGTAGTTTCACAGCAGCTGGAGAGCCGAAGGTTCCCTATCCCTGGTCTATAGGATAGGATGTGCGGTTTTCCTAAGGTAACCACCTTTTTATGTGGATTAGGTTTGGCAGTCCGAATGGAAACCCAAAGGCAGGTGTGACCAGGGCCTAAATCCCAACATAATGAAGGAAATGCGCAGAGATGAATGTACACAACATTACCAGTACGTGCAGGTAACACTCACCTTCCCACATCCAGGTACCTCCACACCATCGACTGGCCGTGGTATCTCAATAGATTTAACAATGCCGTACTTGCTGCACTCATCCCTCACGTCCTCCACAATCTCCTCGTACTCGTCATCATCCAGCAGTTCTTCTGGCAAGACCATGTTCATCAAGCAGAGAACTTCTGTGGGGTGACCGCCCATCTGCACCTGAGAGCTCATCAGCCCAGGAACTTGCAGTGTGACCGGAGTCTGATTTATTGTGCTCTGAAATGCAACAAACAAAGGTCAATTCAAGGTTGGCATTAGGTGATATAGTGCACAAGGACAGTATGGGCCATACAGGGACACTGGGGGACATTTATCAACACTGCCCAACTTGGCTCCGTCTAAAACTACGAATCCCGTTCACCGCTTTAGACTTATTTATGAATCCGTTGTATGGACCGTCATAAATATGGAGAGTCTGACTCAAATATCATCTAAAAAAAGTGTCAAGCTTGTTCCTTACAGCCTGCAAAGTTACGCGATTTGACTCAAATATTTGTCTCATTCTGGGGCGCATTTTCCAAAAAGTGTCTGTCCTGTCGTATTTGTTCTGATCTTTCTGGGACACGTTGTTCAGAAATATGTCGTAAACGCCGTGCTCCACACACGTTGGTGCAAACAGAAAAGTATCGGACTTCTATTAATAAATAAGTGAATACATACAATACAGGTACAACAATACACAATGCAATGAGGGTGTATTAACCCTAAAACAGCTGTGAATGGCTCTCTTCCTTTTGGAGGAGATATTCTGGATTCGCTTTCATCCCAGATCATGTTCTGAGGGTTCTCGAAATTGGGAGCTAAGAGGTTCCAGTGCAAAAAGAAGAATTTATTTGCATGTTCTTCTAGAATCTCTAGTAGGAAGTGAAAGTTTGTGGGTTTGGATTTTTGTTCCTCAATCACGGCAAAACGGCCGCATGGGTTTGAAACAGGCTACATAGTAGTCTCCTGCACGCCCGCACTTTGAAAGTAGTAAATAGGGAGGGGACTCAATGGCGTAAGGAGTGCGGTGGATCATAGCCACCATGAGTTCGCTACATAAGCGCAACTCAGCGCTGCAACCAACCCGCAGATGAAGTCGCAGGCACATGCTAGTTTGCTATAAGTCCCTGTATACCAAAAGGTGGGAGAGGGGATTTCAGTCTGATCTTATCTAAAGTCACATTAGAGTCAGTGAAGCCTGGGGATCTTACCAGTGTTGCGTTCTTTGCACCGACACTTGCTCTCTGCACCAGAAGTTTCTTGTCTCCCAGTTGCATCCCGTTGAGTCCAGCAATGGCCTGTAAAATGTGAAAGGTGAGATTAGAGAGAGGGTTTCACGATACTTGGTCTGTGTGTGACCCAGGTTTAACTTCCCGCTGGGATTGGAGCTCCTAGCAGTATAGTCATCTATGATACTAGGAGTGGCGGCCTCACAGCGACATACTGCTATGTACCAATTACAGTACGGGACAGTATATCCTGCTCATATTCAGGGTAACAGATGTGGGGCTGCAGTACAAGGTGCCAACGCTACCCTATACCCAGCTCAGTACACCGCAGTGGGCCTCCGGTTTGTATGGTAGAGTGGTAGTACCTTGGACTGCGATTACACTCCCATTCATTGGAACACTTAGAACATGTAAACTTGGCGCAAAAATAAAAAAAGGGGCGAATGTTGAATGAGACTAAATTTATCTTGAGACACCGGGCTCTTGCTTTACACCACCCATCGGTTGTCTTAGTTTACTCCATATTTTAAGTGTTGGTGTGTTTAAGCCAGACCTCTTCTGCCAAGTCACAGCGGCATGTACAACAGTGTCCTGGGGCAAATCAAACCAGTTTTGAACCAGTTTAACCCGATATTATGGGAGAGGGGCTGTGGTGCCCAATATGAAAGGTAGACTGATCTTATTGGGTGGGTAGGGTCAGACAGGAGGTGCCAACCTGGGTAGTGGCAGACAGAATCCGGGCTCAGGTTCACCCCCTCTTGTCCACTTCTGCCTCAAACCACCCACCTGATAGACTAATATCAGGTACCAAAACTAACAGCACTGACGTTTCAGGAATAGCGGGGGCTGCAATAAAAAGTTCCAACTGGGCCATAAACAGTGTGTAGTGGCATCAAAGATGATACAAAGATGTGGCATTGAGGGAGGTGGTGAAAGGTGATCTTTAAGAAGGACCTTTCATGTCGTCCTGCACAAGCGGTTTTACATATAAATGGAGATCTATCTATCTATCTATGACATGCAGGTCTTCACAGAATTCCCATTTGGAGCATTAACCATGTATTTAGTTTCCAATACCCATGATTTTTTTTTTCATAAGCTAAAACATAGGAATAAAAAGGAACTGCACCAAAACGACATGTGTGATTTCAGCCTAAGGTGGTTATACATGAGCCCTATTAGGAGAGATGCTCTGCATTATTCCCAGCCCGCGCGGCCTTATGCATTACTTACCTGGTCTGTGACATTGATATCCACGTATTCACAAAAGGCGTATCCTTTAGAGAGGCCGGTAGCGCTGTCTTTTACCAAATTAAAAGCTTTTAAAGGACCAAAAGAAGTAAGAAGTTCCTTGACCTGTGGAGAAATAGGCGAGACGAGTTACCTTTTGTTCAAAATCAGAAAGGAACATTATTTTTGGAGAATAAAAATCCTATAACACTGGATTTGGGGCATGTTATCCTGTGTGATATATCTTTTGGTGTTGCATCTCTGGCCCCAAAAAAGCGTATAGCGTCCCTATACAATTGTAAAAATGCTGCAATAACCGCATGTTTAAAATACCAGCAGTGGAGAGCCTTGTCATGCAGAGAACAGAAGGGGTTCACTTATTTCATCAAATGCCACGAGGTCAAAACCTGCACCGCAAACACTCAGCACAATACAATGGCGCAGCTCAGGGGTTAACACCGACTCCTGGGTACCAATCTGACCAAAGACCAACAACTGCCTGGAGTCTGCGACACATCGAGAGCCACAAGAGTGAAATCTGTAACCAATCTCTATTAGAGATGAGCGAACACTATTCGAAACAGCCATTTTGAATTGCACACTCCCATAGAAATGAATGGACGTAGCCGGCACGTGGGGGGTTAAGCGGCCGGCCGCCAGCAAAGCCAGCGTGCTGGCCGCTTTCATTCATTTCTATGGGAGCGTGCGATTCGAAACGGCTGTTTCGAATAGTGTTCACTCATCTCTAATCTCTATTTCTAGCAGTTCTCTACTCAGCTGCAGGTGTGACACTACAACTCCCAGCATTCTCCATGAACAGCTCCATAAGTACATAAGCTGGATTGTGGTTTGACAGCAGCGAGAGCGCCAAGGCTTGCCGATCCCTGGTATAGTCGTGATGGCAATTTCATAAAGGATGAGTGCCACCTGCAGGATGCTAAGAGAACAGCACAATATGGATTGGAAAAGGATTAAGGGGCTCACTGGGGTCCTCACTATTGTGCACCGTACCGCTGTCCAGGATGATGTGAGGCATGTCCTCCAGACGCAGTGAGTGGAGTACAATGGTGAAGCATGGTAGCTGTCCACTCCCTGCGTCGCTTGTTTGGGAAGCAAAAGGCGCTATGTGTTGAGGTCGCTCATATCACACCTGGGACCAGAGACGGCAAAGAACATTGGGACATTAAACTGAGGGAAGCTGCCGGGGGACATTATACTGTGGGGGGCGTACAGTGCCAGAGCCACTTTAAGGGCGCTATACCATGTGGGTGCACGGACAGAACTGGAGGGGAAGGAGTCAAAGTGGAAGCAAATGCGTAGAGTGCACCGTACATTGTCCCTATTTCAGTCCTTTAAAAATTGGGAGGTATGCTAAAGGGGCTGTGGCCTGGTACTGCGCCACCAGATGGGGCTTGTGAGGCAGGATTGTCTGCTCGGCCACTCCTAGAAAGCAGTGCAAGGGTCGCTCAGCAATCATTCCTGGAAAATCGCTAAACAATGGCGGCAGATGCAACAGCGATCACCTTAGCGCAGTCCTTATGTACATAGATAGTCAAAAGAACAATTCAAAGCCACTGAAAAATTAAGATCAGAGCAATTAATATTAGCCGATATGTAACATTTCCTGAAGACTAGGAGTCAATATGTAACATTTCAGCAGCCATATGACGTTATCTGGTTACAAATACAGGACTAGTTACCTGGTCGTCGTTCAGATAGTTGGGTAAGCCTCCAATGAACAGTTTGTGCGCCGAGTCTGGGACAACAGTGGATACCACTCCTATCAGGAAGGGGAGGGTATAAGAGAAAAAAGAACACTTAATATATTATAAAAGCATTTCGGGTTGTTATAGGGGCTACGGCCATTATAGAGTTAATTGAAGGGAATTGTCCCCGTGGCTGAGAATTAGGATCTATAGTCAATAGGTTGGGTGACCGAACCATAACCAAAGGGCCCGCATCATTCCAAGGGGTCTTCATTTTGTGATTCGGGGGCTGAAGTTCAACCTAAGGATCTAATTCAATGACATTTCAATCTTCAAGAGGTTTTATGGGCTAAAAATATTCATTACCTATCCTAAAAATAAATCACTAATATCAAAAAAGGGAGGGGGAGGGGGGGGGAATCTGACACACAGCAACCCCAAGAATCAGCTTGATGAGGCAGATAGTGCTGTTCTCAAGTAGTGGCCAGAGAAGGTACTGCACATCCGCTCACATTCACTTGAAATGGAGCCAAGACTCCATTCAGCCACTGTACAGAGAACACAGTGGTCAGCCTCATTTTGTGTATCAGCCTCTAAGAACATCTGATCAGCGTGGGTGCTGGGTGTCAGACCATAGAATTTCAACAGGCCCAGTTGCTGCCAGTGGATTATTCTCCTCTCCCCACGAGGCTGAGCTGAGAATACATACACTGGGCCATAATGGTCAGGATGAATAGTCTTGTATTTGCAGATAGTTTTGATAATTCTGTAATGTCCGAAGGGCGGGGTCAGGCAAGAGGCGTGACTGAGCTCCAATCAGAGGCAGCCAGTGTCAGAGCTCAGAGTCCCACCCCCTTGTCTGCTCCTGCCTGACACCGCCCACCTGAAACTACAGAGACTAAATAATATATTGGACACCTAAACTAACAGCACTGATTGTTCAGGAATGGAGGGGGGATAGAGAAAAAATTCCAATGGTGACAATAAGTGGTTTTAACTTTTTCTGAAATAAATACAAAGATAACTTTCCAAGTACTAAATAGGTGACATATCTTACAATCCTTATACAGGGTTTCAAGTTAAAGTTAATGCTCACCAGGAACATAGACAGACGGGTTTTCTGACATGCCAGGTAAAGGCTGGTAATCGTGGGGGCGGCGAATCTTTAAAGACTGGCCTTGAAAAATGATTCCATCGAAAGCCATGGCCTGTGTCGTCTCATCAACCGAACGGAACTAGAAGACAAATGATGAATGGTAGGCATCCTACTGTACTAGTATCATAGGCGTATTAAAGGGATCCTATCATTGGATACCCTTTTTTTTTTTCTAACACGTAGGAATAGCCTTAAGAAAGGCTATTCCTCTCCTACCTTTAGATGTCTTCTCCGCACCGCCGTTCAGTAGAAATCTCAGTTCTCCGAGTTCTGCCACAGCACTAGGGGCGTCCCCAATGATGCGAGAGAAATCTCCAGTGCCGCCTCCATCTTCTTCAGGAACGGCCTCTCCCTGTATCTTCTTCCGTCCTGGGGTTCAATCTTCTAGGCCTTGGGCAGAGCTGACTATGCATGCCCGGGCCACAAGAAAATGGCCACTTACACAGTAAGCTGATATAAGCGGCCCTTTTCTTGTGGCATGCACAATTGGCTCTGCCCGAGGCCTAGAAGATTGACACCCAGGACAGAAGACGACGCAGGGAGAGGCCGTTCCAGAAGAAGATGGAGGTGGCACTGGAGATTTCTCTTGCAGCATTGGGGACGCCCCCAGTGCTGCGAGAGAACTCATTTACTTACAGAAGAAAACCGAGATTTCTACCGAACGACGGTGTGGAGGAGACATCTAAAGGTAGAAGAATAGCCTTTCCTACAAGTTAGGGAGAAGAAAAAAAAAAAAAGGGGGTATCCAATGACAGGATCCCTTTAAACGAGCTTTCATACTAATGACTTCTCCAGACTGTACAGCAATGGCACAGGAGTACCACAGGTAAGGGCTCACCGAAAAGAAGCGGCAGCTGAATCAGCTCATCGATGTGGGGTCCAGGATTCAGACCCTCACAAAACCAGATACTGATGACCTGTGGATAGGTCAAGAGTATGAAAAGCCCCTGAAAATCAGAATGGTTTCAACATCTTAACCCCCCTCATCTCCCCCCCAGTGTTCAGCTGTTTGAACTCCCCTTGTGCCTCACAGGTCTTGTCAAATTTCCAATGGCCACATGGCCTGTTTGCAGCTCAGTTCCTATCAAGTGAATGAGCTAAGCTGCCATAACAAGCACAGCTACTATACTAAGGTAATGTGCTGTATTAGAATAGCAGTGAAGAAGTCACAGCGTTCCCCCAAACACTGCAGACTTCACTCAGCTGATGTCTGACCCCTGTTCATCTTCAATAGATGACCTATTCTAAAAGTAGGTTGTCAATCCAGAAGCCTGCAAAACCCTTTTAAGCTAAGGCCAAGCATTGTGTACTTGCAGTGGGTTAGCCGCTGTGAAACTGCTCGTAACGCTGCCCAGTACAGTATCAGCATAGTGGATGGGACTTCATAAAATCCGGTCCGCACGCTGTAGAAACAAACCTGCACTGCCAAGTGTCTAGCATTACAGGTTTCAAGTGTCAATTATGGCTGTGTGTTTAACTGCAACACAAAGTTCCCTGAAATTTGCGACGGGCAGACTACACACGTGAGACCTTAGACTTAAAGAGGACCTTTCATCAGATTGGACAAAGGCAGTTCTATATACTGCTGGAAAGCTGACAGTGCGCTGAATTCAGCACACTGTCAGCTTTCCCGATCTGTGCCCGGTGTAAAGCGCTATCAGTCTTGGTACCGTAGTGCTTTACAGTCAGCGCCTATTACGCTGTACAGTGTGAGCGGGGAGGAACGCCCCCTCCCCTCCTGATAATACTAGTCTATGGACGAGCACTGTGAGCAGCAGAGGGAGGGGGCGTTCCTCCCCGCTCACACTGTACAGCGCGATAGGCACTGCTGTGGAGAAGGACGTACCTGAATACCTTTCTGACTGTAAAGTGCTACGGTACCGATAGCTCTTTACCCGGGGCACAGATCGTGAAAGCAGACTGCGCTGAATTCAGAGCACTGTTGGCTTTCCAGCAGTATATAGAACTGCATGGGCCCAATCTGATGAAAGGTCCTCTTTAAAGAGATTTCTAAGTTCCATAACATTGGAGGTTGTGACCCCTATTGATGCAGATAACAGGGGTTCAGATGGTACATGGGACAATACAGCAGTTGGACACGGGTGCCGCTTCTCTTTCCAAACTTTATGGGACCGCCGAAGATACTGCTCGACTATCTCTGTGAGGGCAGGTTCACACCTGAGCCTGGGTCTCCACTTTTAGATTTCCGTCTTCTGCCAACAGGAGACGGAAACCCGGCAGACCGTGTTGGCCCGTGAGCGTTTTTTGCCGCGGAGAACACAAAATGCTCACGGGCGGACACTTCTCAAACCCACTTAAATGAATGCGTTTCAAAAGTGACTGCCGGTTTTCGTCTCCAGTCCAGTTTCTCGGGTAGAAGACGGAAACCAAAAGCAGAGACTGAGGTGTAGGTGTGAACCCGGCCTGAGTCTCATTCAATAGAGATAGATGGCATGCTCGAACGCTACCCTATTCAGAGCACAGGGCTGACATTCTCCGCATCTTTGGGGGTCCCCCCCATCAGTCAGTTCCCTTCTAGCGTACTGGGGTATACACTAACCTCTAAGAAGGCAAAATTTTTATCTTGGTTGATCTGGACTGCGAGGACTGGATTTCCCGGTGCCTGCGTTAATCCACCGAGGCGCATCTGGGCGTTGAAGAAATCCATCATCGCTTCCTGTGGTGGGGGAAAAAAAAAAAAACAAGAAAAATAAAAGTTTGATATGCCCGCAAGCTGGCAAAAAAAGAGCATTTGTAAGATCTAGAATGTCCTACTTGCCTTTCATGATGGTAGCAAACTTATTTTGCTACGAAGGGATTTCAGCCCCACAATTTTCACTTTAAAAAGAAATGGAAACAACTCTTTGATCTTGTTTTTTTCAAATGGAAAGGGTTTTATTCAAAGTTTGCTTAAAATAAAAGTTTACATAGACCGATTACCAAGTGCTGTAAACACCAAACTAACCGCAGTATAATTTAGTCAAACTTTGAAACAGAGGCAATACATACAGTTCGCGGGGGGCCAAGTGGGACTTCTTTCCCTAAAACTGTTACCATTTCCAGAAGTAAAAAAAGTAAAAACTGAGACCCAAACTTTTAAGAAAAAAAGTGTGTGCCTAGGAGCAAGTGGACTGTCATACACTCTGGTGTACAAACCTACCTGTGAAGGGCGACGTCCGGACAACGTACACGATATTTGCACGTTCAAAGGCCAAGTTCACACCAAGATCGGGGGAAATCTAAGAAAACGGCACGCAACGGGACAGAAAGGAGTGCGCATGTGCGACACTTTACTATCCCATCGCTTCCCGTTTTTGTAGTCCATCTGACCAAACAGATGCACAATCTTGATGTGAACAAGGCTCTCCGTAAGACATTGGCCACACCGTGTGTTGACAACACAGGGGGTGACGTAGCACAAAACCGATCAAAGTTTACAAGGAGCCCGAGGACCGTCAGTGGGGCAAAAAAAAGAAAACCACCTCATACTCCAACGTGTACGAGGTAGATATAATATTAAGCGCGGCCCTTGGAGGGCCTTGGGAGAGAAAAGTGGAAAAAAAAAAATGAGGGTTAACTGAAGAAACCGTAATACCTCAGTGATTCCAAAGGGAATATTTCCGACATAGAGACGACGGGCCTGTCTCGTCATCTGACTGCCCACGACAGGCACTGGCGTCGGTGTAACAGCGAGTCCATCGGGTGTCATGGTTGGAAGTAACGCTGTAGCAGGAATCTGACCAGCAGCTGTTTTAGGAAAAATAAAATGGAAGAAAGCAAGTCAGAAGACGGTCGGCCGTCACGTTAGAGCTCCCACCACCATTAGGGCTTCATTCAGATGTCCAAAGAGTGGCCCATTTTGTTGTTATACATCAGTCTAATTTTTTTGCTGTATAGAATAAGATTTCATAGGCAGAGGCGACCTGCAAAAAAATATAAAAAACGAAAGGCATACCACCACGCTGTGGCCTATTGGTATCATGCGTCTATACGGTGGCGCCTTCGGTCAGAGGAATAAGATGGAGATCCTCCTGATAAAAAGCTCAAGAGTCGCGGGAACGGCCTCGCCCAACCTAAACCTGTACAAGGAAATGCACTAGACGAGAAGAGACACTAAACCTAGAAATGAACAGATAGACTTGTCTGCATCAGTCTGTGGAACTCCCGTCTTGCAGAAATCTTGTGAGATCATTTCCTTTGGATCGCCCAGGTTATTGGTTACCAGGTGAGGAGGGGGAGATTTAGCCTGACCAGCTGCATTGGCCGGGTCTCTGATCTTATATAGGAAAAATGTATCATGTATACGCTACTCAGCTCTCCATTATATACAGTTGTGAGGTCCTTGGGATAACTAGCAAGATCAACACCACCAGTGTTTGCATTAAGGTGAGACTGGGGGCGCTGCTCATGAAGGAATAAGTCTACGAGGATTCAGGACACAAGAGGAGAGTGGCCTATTTTGGAATGGGTACCATAAGATGATACCACCCATCTATCTATCTATCTATCTATCTATCTATCTATCAGTTAACACTTAGAAATCCCATTACCTTGCATGGCTTTATACTGTATAGGGGTGATGTGTTCAAAGCCAGGAGGGGGGACATCCCAGTATTTGCGGACCTTCTTCTTCTTCTCATGTCTTGGAGACCGACTACAACAAAGACATCATAAAGATTAATAAAATAATTGATAAATTCATATTAAGAAAGTGTTCAGAATTTTTTGCTTAAGGCTTATCCTTAAATATCTGACCATTGTTTCTTGTCCCCCCATACCATACAATATATGTAATCCGAGGCACATGGCTCTGTACACTGTATATTGACCAGGTAGTGTCAATGGGAGCAGTGTATACAGTGTACAGAGCCACAGAAAGTCAGAACCAGCTCAAAAACCTGAGGTTTGGTCACAATCGAGCCCCTGAATAACCCCCTTTAATCCTTAATAAGAGGCCCATCTTGAATATACACACACTCACCTGCGTCTCCGTCGGTCTCTTGATCCACTGCGCTGTTCTCTAGCCCTTCTGTCTCTACTACGACTTCGTCTCTTCCGGTCGCGACTTCTAGACCGGCTATGACTACGCTTCCGATGGCGATTTTCCTTGTCTCGTTCTGGTGAGGAAAGGAAGAAAAAGAATAAGTTGTGGCGGTGAACAACTTACATTTCAGAACTAAATCAAATCCAGATAATTCACTAAATCTGTTACAGCACGTTCACCTGGGGCAGATTACACTGCAAAAGGTTCTGCAGCTAAACATCATTTCAATCCCTCTTAAAGATGAAACTTAGGCCTCGTTCACATCTGCGTTGGCATTCCGTCCAGGGCAGTCCGTATGAGAACCCCCCGCCCCCAACGGAAACCCAAACGCAATAGCAAGCGGTGTGCCAGTGAAAGCACACAGACCCTATAGACTATAATGGGATCTGTGTGCTTCCTGCGAGATCTCTGCAGGTATCATACGGACAGGAATGTAGTTCACAAGCTACTTCCTGTTGACATGATCCCTGCGAAGATCTAGCGGCAAGCACATGGACCCCATTATAGTCTATGGGGTCCGTGTGCTTTCACTGCACACCGCTTGCAGTTGCGTTCAGTATTCTGTTCAGGGGGTCCCCATGCAGACTCCCCTGAACGGATTACCAATGCAGATGTGAACAAAGGTTATGGGGTGATGGGGATCGTGTGTGTGAAGCCCTGAGGTTTATCTCACCACTGAGACCAATCAGTGGCTTCGGTAGTAAAGAACCAGTGACGTATGTGAGTGATGTCACCAGCCCCTCTACAGTGACTACTAAGGCTCGAGAAGGACTACTAAGATGGGGGAAGACTCTCATAACTATGGGTTTTTTTCTTCCTCTTGGGTTTCTCCAAATCTTGAACCCCTCCTTTAACCTTACGTGTATGTCCAACGTCCCCTTTGCCATAATCTCTGAGGTGTTCATTACAATACTGGTAGTATGCCATGTCATATCTGATAGCGTCTGTGTGCTGAGGAAACCTAAGTGTAAGTTCACACCGTTTTTGCAGCTGGATCGCCTCCCAATTCTCCCATTCATTTAAATTGGAGTGATTTTTTATTTTTATTTTTTTTTACTACACACAGAGGAAAAAAAATGTAGTGTCGGGATTTATCTTCAGACGGATTCTGCCTTGTAAAGGCCATAGAAAACTGATAGGAGGTAAAAAACAAACACTCATTGAAATGAATAGGGGAGCAGGTAGGTGTTTTTTTTTTCAGGCGGATTCTGCTGCAAAATACCGTATGAATGTTCCCTAAAAGATGGCTTTGGCTGTAGAAGAGACCAGACAGTCATTTTATAGCTATGGCGCAAAATGACACACAGTTCCACGTGCACGCGGGGTGCTGGTGCAGTGCACTGACATCCTGTGACCGCATTCTGCTCCGGTATAGGCCCAACTGCGGACATCCACGGAATCCGCCTGAAGAAAGGGCAGCTTGCTTCTTTTTTCCGCAAGCAGGAACAAACCGTTAGCGGAAAAAGGAAATGACTGGCTCTTGTTGATTTTCACCATTTTTTTTTTTTTTTGAGCAGGATGTGCTTTAACGTGGATTCCGCTTCAAAATCCTGATCATTTTGCCCCTTGTGAACTAGGCCTAAGGCAGTTTTGCCAATGTTCCCTTACTAGTAGCAGATGCCGAGCGCAGGAATATCCCGGCACAGCGGCCTCACTTATCAGGGCTGGCCTTGTACACAGGAATCAGCGCTCAGGACAAAACACCTGAAATCTGCCTCCTATTTATTTCAGGGGCAGTTTTTTCTCTTTTTGGGTAACATATTTATTTAGCTGAAAGAGGAGCGGCATAATCTAAAAGCAATGTGCTTGAATCCATACATGAAAGGTTATAGGAAAAATTACTTAAAAAAAAAAAAAAAAACACTTCTAAAATCAGCATCAGAAACCTAAAAGGCCTGACGGTATAGTGGCCATTGCAGGTGGTGCTAGCCGACTATGGGACATGTGGGCTCCTGTGACAGTAACATGACGCTCAGTGTACGAATCTGGGCCCCTGTAAGGGGGGGGGGGAGAAGCATCTTAAGTCCCCCCCCCCAGCAACACTAAGTGTTGCTAAGAATCTGTATTCAGCTTGCGTTGTACACACAGTATACAGATATATCCAGACGTTTACCATATAACTCAGGCATCTGGTTAAATAAAAAAATATAGAAACATATAAAACAGGTGCCAAGAAGAAGCCGCGCGTTTGCATCCGTTTTGCATAGGCCACTGCTGGAACATCCAGAGGCTGCACTCCGGAGAGTCGGGACATGTGCGGGGGAGGAGACTGTCCTGTATACAAGGTCTGTACCTCTGTACTGATAACTGTACCTGTATACAGAGGGGTTTGCACAGGTCTTTAGATTCCCTTCCTGCCTTTCTTAGCAGCTGATTGACTCTTTAACCACTTGCTGACCCCTCTGCCTTCCTCATCCTCGCCTCCATACTTCCCTGGATACTACCAAAACATTGCACGAGTCCTCTGACTGTAAAATGTGTGTAACGAGGCGTTAGGGCTAATTCACACGGGGGCAAAGAGGTGGATTTTGCCTCAAAATCCGCCTCATTACAATAGCGGTCTATGTACACCGCTAGCTTTTTTTTTTTTTCTGCTAGCAGTTTTTCGCCACTAGCAGGAAAAAGCAGCGACATGACCTTTCTTCAGGTGTTTTCCGCCTGGAGAAAGCAATAGAATGAATGGGAGGCGAAAAACCGCGATGCGTTTTTTGCGGCCCATTCAATTCATGGGAGGGGAAATCCGCCTGGCGTTTTTTGAAGTGGTTTTTCAAAAAACTGCTCCGGACAAAAAAAAAAAAAAAAAAAAAAAAAAGCTCCAAGAAGCGCAGCAAGGTCCAAAAAACGCTTCCTAATTAGGAAGCTTTTTTTTTTTAGGACCAAGATAAGCCACACGTAATTTATGTATGAACTAGCCCATAGGATCCATTCACACGGAAGAAAATGTTGAGGAATCTTCCATGCTGGAAAAAAAAAAAAACCCTCCCTTCTGTCTTTTTTTTTTTTTTCACTAGTGGAATTTTCCACTAGAGGAAAATTCCGTTAGTGGGAAAAAAACAAACAAAAGCGAGCTGAACCCATTAAAATCAATAGGAGGCTCTTTTTTTTTCAGCGTGGAAAATTCCACACTAAATTCCTCACCTTTTTCCTCCGTGTGAATGGGCCCTTATACCAAAATGATAAGAAAATAAACAAGCTGTATAAGTCACTTTGGAGTATTGTCCCCCCCCCCCCCCTTATGTGTCAGAGGAGTCCAGCCAGTCCTTACACCTCTGCCCCCCACCTGTGGCTACCTAGAGACAACAAACACTTACGTCCTCTATACAAATATCTGTAACAGAAAATGAAGACAATTTTAAAAATGTTTGTAGCATTTTTGATGTTGAAAAAAATAATAATTGTTTATAGGAAAACAACGACAAAAACAAAAGTCCTGTGTGTTACCCGAAACACCACAAGAAAAATTCAAAAAGCGATCACTTCCAATAACCTTAAGTTGTGTGCGAACATGAAGTGGGGACTATAAGGCCTGGTCATGAAGTGGTTAAGGACCAGTTTGGGTATTATGACAATTTTTGTTTTCCCAGCTCCACATTTCTGAAGTCGTAATTAGGAGGATTGATTTTTTTTGTGTGAGGAGATTCACTTTTAAATGACATCATTTTGGGATATATATATATATATATATATATATATATATATATATATATATATATATATATATATTTTTTTTTAATAAAAATATATATATTTTATAATAAAATAAAAAATATATAATTATATATTATATTTATTCTGTTAAAATAAATGACTTAGTCACCATTCCTGAACACCCGTCACTACATTATTTTCTCTGTATACGCTAAACGAGGCCCCTCTGTATACTGTTGGCTGCTATCGTCACGCACACAGGTCTTACAGATATTTTATTCCTTTTTGGAGGAAAGAGAGTTGACCAAATACACACAATTTCTCACACTGCATGTTACTTTACAATGGCGCACGCTGTGCAGATTTTTGTTTTTTTACTAGGTCAGACTTTTACACACAAGTCCGCGCCAGATATGCTTTTCCTTTTTATTGGAAATGGGGATGGGTTTAACGGTTTTATTTTAGGAATTTAAAAAAATTTTTTTTTAACCTTTACACCTTAGGACGGTTTCACACCTGCGCCCGGTCTCCACTTTGCAGGTTTCCGTCTTCTGCCCTGAGAAACAGGACAGGAGACAGAAACCAGCAGTCATTCTTCAAATCCATTCACTTGAATGGGTCTGCAAAGTGACCGCCCACCGGCGAAACCGGTTTTGTTTAACCGGACACAAAGTCCAACTTTGTGTCCGGTTAAAAAACAAAACAAAAAAAAAACGGTTTCACCGCAAAGAGGCAGAAGACGCTCAAGGACAAGTGAATGGGTTTGAAAACTAACCGCCAAGTTTCTGTCTCCTGTCCGGTTTCTTGGGCAGAAGACTGAAACCCGCAGAGTGGAGACCGGGCGTAGGAGTGAACCCGCCCTTACGGTATATAATACATGGCAAATACTTCTACACTGCAGTATATTACACTTGTACAAGCCGCCTATTACATCCCGCTTCTGGCAGGACCTAAGGGGACATTCACAGGGGAATTTACAGATGATGGCTCTGGATTTTGATCCCAATACAAGGAAGAGACAGTCGCTTATTTTTTCAGGACACTAAGAAAAGGAGCGTCCTACAGCAACCAGCGACCCGAGGCTCAGACTGCTTAGTCTCAGGTACAATGGTGCTAGTAAAACTGTGGTGGAAAACCTAAACTTTAAAGTTTATCTAGGGGTAGAATTTGGAGAGTAATCCAAGGTAAAAGACAGCTTCAAATTCCTCTCCAAATCTTGGGGCAACACGGTGGCTGAGTGGTTAGCACTGTAGCCTTGCAGCACTGGAGTCCTGGGTTCGAATCTCACCTGGATCATCACCGGCAAGGAGTTTGTATGTTCTCCCCATGTTTGTGTGAATTTCCTCCCATTCTACAAAGACATACTGATAGGAAAAAAATATATGCATTGTGATCCCTATATGGAGCTCACTATCTACATTAAAAAAAAAATTTTAAAAAAAAATTCCACTCCAAATCTCATCATGTGAACGATCCCTTATAAAGCATCTGTATATGAAAGGTATCAATAATGAATTATTCACTGTCACTATCATCAGTTATCTATATATTATATGTGATCAGTCATCTATATATTATATGTGATCAGTCATCTATATATTATATGTGATCAGTCATCTATATATTATATGTGATCAGTTATCTATATATTATATGTGATCAGTCATCTATATATTATATGTGATCAGTCATCTATATATTATATGTGATCAGTTATCTATATATTATATGTGATCAGTTATCTATATATTATATGTGATCAGTCATCTATATATTATATGTGATCAGTTATCTATATATTATATGTGATCAGTTATCTATATATTATATGTGATCAGTTATCTATATATTATATGTGATCAGTTATCTATATATTATATGTGATCAGTCATCTATATATTATATGTGATCAGTTATCTATATATTATATGTGATCAGTTATCTATATATTATATGTGATCAGTTATCTATATATTATATGACCCATTATCTATACACCCTGCGTGTACACTACGAGGGATCAGCTAGCCATGTGATACAGACCAGGACAGTCACCGCTCCATGTTATAGGGATTTCCGGGCTTATCCAGTAATGACCCTTCTTTGACATAGTCATCCATTGGAGATCAGCAGGGGTACCCCAAAAATCCCATTCACGATAGTTACACAGCAACCTTAGCCATCACCAAATATTACCTGGTCCCCCTGCAACCCCTTCCCTAATGTTTGTGACTGGAGTCTCTTTGCGACCCTAAGGGTGCATTCACACTGAGTAAACGCTAGCTTATTCTGAACGTAAAACACGTTCAGAATAAGCGGCGTCTAAAGCAGCTCCATTCATTTCTATGGGAGCGGGGATACGAGCGCTCCCCATAGAAATGAATGGGCTGCTTCTTTCACTCCGTGCAGTCCCATTGAAGTGAATGGGGAGTGCCGGCGTATACGGCAAGCTCTGCTCATGCCGGAGCGTACACACCGGCACTCCCCATTCACTTCAATGGGACTGCACGGAGTGAAAGAAGCAGCCCATTCATTTCTATGGGGAGCGCTCGTATCCCCGCTCCCATAGAAATGAATGGAGCTGCTTTAGACGCCGCTTATTCTGAACGTGTTTTACATTCAGAATAAGCTAGCGTTTACTCAGTGTGAATTCACCCTAAGAGTGCCGCAATCACTACAGAGCAGCACCTGATCCTTTTTGTGACTAGAAGTCCAGGTGGCTCCATCTTTGGGGGTCACAATACAATGTCATTCATTAATATTCGTGGAGGGGTCACAGGACAATGATGTTTAGTCATGGGCAAAGTTATAACATATCCCTATCCTAAAACTGTGTTGTACCAGGTGTGTGCCGCAGCCCCATGGCGTACAACCAGGTGAGTGCCGCAGCCGATCACCGGCGTCCGCAGCCACATGGCGTACAACCAGGTGAGTGCCGCAGCCGATCACCGGCGTCCGCAGCCACATGGCGTACAACCAGGTGAGTGCCGCAGCCTCATGGCGTACAACCAGGTGAGTGCCGCAGCCGATCACCGGCGTCCGCAGCCACATGGCGTACAACCAGGTGAGTGCCGCAGCCCCATGGCGTACAACCAGGTGAGTGCCGCAGCCTCATGGCGTACAACCAGGTGAGTTCCACAGCCAATCACCGACCTCCGCAGCCCCATGGGGTACAACCAGGTGAGTGCCGCAGCCACATGGCGTACAACCAGGGTGCCGCAGCCAATCACCGGCGTCCGCAGCGCCATGGCGTACAACCAGGTGTGTACCGCAGCCGATCACCAGTCTCCGCAGCGCCGTACACACTGCCATCGCCGCTGAGCCCCATTGCATACTAGTAGTACCCGCTGGGGATCATCACGGCTCTGGCGGCGCAGCAGGCGCGAGTTCAGCAGCGCTCATATATTTCGGCTACACATATCTCCCTTTTATATTTCCCCAGTTGTTTTGGTTACAAAATCAAAATAACATAAAATGGATTTGACAAGATCCGCACTGTGTGAATAAGGCGCTGCCCCTCCCCCGCCGTATAATGGCCATTACTTGTATCTCAGTGTAATCTGTGTAGTGAGCGCAGGTCAGTAACCGCACCGTGTGCCCGCAGCCATGTAGGCCGCACCTGCACCAGGCCTCAGTACACACGGGGGAAGTGGCGCCAGAAGGCGGCAGCGATACCGGAGCGTGTAAGGCCCACATCCCCGGGCTGTGCCCCGGCCCTCCCCTCCTCAGCCCCCCATCTGCTCCCACACCAGTCACCGCCCAAGACGGACAAAGCCGCGCACGTCCCGCACCATGGCGGCGCTAGGCCGCAGCCCCCTCTCATCGCTCACCTTGCTTATTCTCGTTCAGTTGTCGCTCGAACTCGTCGAAGTCGGACATGATGACGAGCTGCACCGAGCCGCGGCCTGTGTGAGAACGTGTCCCGCCTCCTGCTCGCCGCGCTGCACGGTCCGGACAGGAAAACGAGGCGGCAGCTGCTGCTCCACACTTACCAACTGCTCGACTGTTTCCGGAACGAAGGGAGGAGCTTATGCGGAGCGTCGGCTATTTCCGGAATGAGAGCTAGGCTTAGCGCGCTAGCCTTCGGTACTTTCCGTAGAACTGGGCGGGGCTTAACCAGGACATCGGCTAATTTCGGAACGAGAGATCGGCCCAGCGCGCGACTCTTCGGTAACTTCCGGAGAAAAGGGGCGGGGCTTAGCAACTACCGAGACGAACAAAAGGAAACAGAGATGGCGACGGGCCCGAGGAGAAGATGTCTCACAATGGCGCCATAATAGCATACTAATCCAGTCACTACCAAGTCTGATACAGCTGGTTGCGAAACGGAGCCACACATCACAAAAAACTGCCAGTTGCCCATAGCAACCTATCAGAGTTCAGCTTTCATTTTTCAAGGGAACTATTAGAAATGAAGCTGCGCTGTGATTGGTTGTTGGAGGCTATAAAGGCCGCTTTAGCTTTTAGCTCCATAAATGTAAGTTTTGAGATCAAAGTCGGGGTATCATGGCGCTAGCGGCATCATGGCGGCAGTGGTCTCATGGCGGCAGTGGCATCATGGCGGCAGTGGCATCATGGCGGCAGTGGCATCATGGCGGCAGTGGCATCATGGCGGCAGTGGTCTCATGGCGGCTGTGGCATCATGGCGGCAGTGGCATCATGGCGGCAGTGGTCTCATGGCGGCTGTGGTCTCATGGCGGCTGTGGTCTCATGGCGGCTGTGGTCTCATGGCGGCTGTGGTCTCATGGCGGCTGTGGTATCATGGCGGCAGTGGTATCATGACCGCTGTGGTCTCATGGCGGCTGTGGTATCATGGCGGCTGTGGCATCATGGCGGCTGTGGCCTCATGGCGGCTGTGGCATCATGGCGGCTGTGGCATCATGGCGGCTGTGGTCTCATGGCGGCTGTGGTCTCATGGCGGCAGTGGTATCATGGCGGCCGTGGTCTCATGGCGGCCGTGGTCTCATGGCGGCCGTGGTCTCATGGCGGCCGTGGTATCATGGCGGCCGTGGTATCATGGCGGCCGTGGTATCATGGCGGCCGTGGTCTCATGGCGGCTGTGCTCTCATGGCGGCAGTGGTCTCATGGCGGCAGCGGTATCATGGCGGCTGTGGTATCATGGCGGCCGTGGTCTCATGGCGGCAGCGGTATCATGGCGGCTGTGGTCTCATGGCGGCTGTGGTCTCATGGCGGCAGCGGTATCATGGCGGCTGTGGTCTCATGGCGGCTGTGGTATCATGGCGGCAGTGGTATCATGACCGCTGTGGTCTCATGGCGGCTGTGGTATCATGGTGGCTGTGGCATCATGGCGGCTGTGGCCTCATGGCGGCTGTGGCATCATGGCGGCTGTGGTATCATGGCGGCTGTGGTCTCATGGCGGCTGTGGCCTCATGGCGGCTGTGGCATCATGGCGGCTGTGGTATCATGGCGGCTGTGGTCTCATGGCGGCTGTGGTCTCATGGCGGCAGTGGTCTCATGGCGGCCGTGGTCTCATGGCGGCCGTGGTCTCATGGCGGCCGTGGTATCATGGCGGCCGTGGTCTCATGGCGGCCGTGGTCTCATGGCGGCCGTGGTATCATGGCGGCCGTGGCATCATGGCGGCTGTGGCCTCATGGCGGCCGTGGTCTCATGGCGGCCGTGGTCTCATGGCGGCCGTGGTATCATGGCGGCCGTGGTATCATGGCGGCCGTGGTATCATGGCGGCCGTGGTACCATGGCGGCCGTGGTCTCATGGCGGCCGTGGTATCATGGCGGCTGTGGTATCATGGCGGCTTTGGTCACAGAACATGAAGGACGCGATGTCGCCATGTCACGTTGCATGTTATGACTGGCTGAGGCTGAACTTGAAGCTCCTGGGCCCCAGGGCAAATCTGTAGTGGGGCCCCTACTTACCATATGTCATTTAGAATAGGGCTATATACTTTATATAGGAGAGGGACCTTTAGGAGCCTCTCAGGAGCCATAGCCTGGTAGTGACTGCTACCACTGCACCCCCTATACCTACGCCCCGAGTCAGTGGTGTCGTGTAGTGACCTGCAACCAAACGTATTGGAACTGAAGCAAAAAATACAAAGCTATTGGCACGCCTAACATTTCTATAGCGTTACGATTTTCAGATGAGGCCTATGAACCTATTTACATGACAAGACCCCTTTTGGAGTCGCTATTCCCCTTTTTTTTTAACATAACATGCCAAAATCACATGTAGAGACTTAGACCCCATGTACCGGGCTCGAACGAAAAAAACGCTACAGGAAAAACTGGAACGGAAACACATTGTGAATTTCAAAGAAAGTCTGCATTGTTTTCCCCAGGCTTTTCCTTAGGTATAAGTAACATGCTGCAGTTTCCAAAAACACCCCGGTGGTGGTTTCTCTGCAATGTGTTAATGAGATTCACTAGACTCCCAGCAAATTTGCAGGGACTGTAACACCATGTTCTTTTACGCCACGTGGGACCCCCGGCCAAAATGACCGGCCTGGGAGATCATCTGCTCTTGTGGGAGGACGCTTCTATTTATAGGAGCCTTCTGGACATTCCTGAGAGTTGGTAAATATGATTTTTTCTCACAAGTCATCCTTGACTTTGCTATCATAGACAACACTGTAAGTCACGTATGGTGGTGAACCATCCATGTTGTTTTTTTACAGTAAATTCACAATTCTAAAAGAGTCATGTGCAGTCAGTAGGCCAAACCAATGACTTAAGCTGCTTAATTTTTCTACAACCCAACTCCAATTCCTTCATAAGTGGCTAATGGTCATAGTCAAACGGCAGCAAAGCTCTTCTACTGGATAGAAGCCATGGATTGTGATACCAAAAGAGAGGAACAGACCACAAAAAGAGGCTTTGAAGCCTTAAGACAGAAAAGTCCAAACAAGACCCTCAGACCATGTCAGACTTGGGTGCCTAGAACCCAAAAATGTGGACCCCATTCTAGTTATATATGGGGTCTGCCGGTGTCCGTGTGTAACCGCTGTTTTAGCAGTAGTCTGGTTATCTGTCATTCGGGGACCCCAGTGGAGCTGAATGACAAAGACCAAGGCACCAGTGTGACCCTATCGTCAGCTGCAAGCCTGGTCAGGGTGGATGTGCTGTTGCTATCTATGGACTGTCACCTGCTACTTAGATGCCAATTGCACCCCCTACACACTGCATTGACCTGATTCACATTTGCACATGCCACAGTTTCCACACCCAAATCCCGTGTTCTGTCAAATATGTTCCCTAATAAAGCATTTGTGATCTCACCCCTATTCCTTGTTTACCCAGGGTGATGTGCTGCCTGTAATCTGCAGTCTTTTGGATCAATGTTTAGTGTTTGAAGATATTCTGGTTTGGCTTTAATCCAATAAAATGGGTTCTAACGAAAAACTGGCATTGATCTATAGGGAGTTACCTTCCAAAAGGTATTCCTAAAATCCCTAGTAGAGCACTGATGGTGTCTAGGACTCTACACAGACAAAGGCAGTCTCCCCAAGGAGCCTCAATAAGCCTGCTGATCTACATGTATGACCTATCATACCCCACTGTATACTGATGATGTAACCGGCGTCTGTGGATGGCTCTGTCTTCCTCTTGGAGGAGATATTCTAGTTTGGCTTTAATCCCAGACAATGTTACTAGGTTTCTTAGAAATACAAGCATTGAGCCGAGTTCTATAAAAGAAAACTTCCGCATATTCCTTTACCAGATTTCCTAGCAGAGCATATAAATTTTATAAGACTGTTCACACTGCACCAAGGCGGTCTCCTTAAAGATACATAGTTCTCCTTCTGACCCATATTATAAATGTGGCAACGGCCATGCCGCTGAATTCTTATATTTTATAGGACGTGCTCTATAAATATTGGTACAGATCACAAGTCGGAAGCACCTCGGGCTGCATACTTGGTTGTGTATCTTCAAGAGGTTGTCCAGGCAAAAAAAAATTTTTTATAATAGGGGGAGTTAAAAAAAGAAAATCATACCTGTCCCCGGTGCCTCCCTGCTTCTTGTCTGTCTTCTTTACTGAAAGTCCTGTGGCGACCATGTGACCGGGGCCTCAGTGGCCTAAGGAAAGGACCCAGGGAACATCATAGGTAGTGACTTTCAGTGTCCTTTGCTCCAGTGTCTTTTGAAAATTAAACTCCTCGCCGGCTGTGACGTCTCGCATCCCTTCCGCTGAAGCCATGGAAGTGACCCCGGGAAATCACAAATAGTGATGCCCCCATGTCCTCCACCAATCAGTGGCCTCCATGGACACATGTGGTGGGGACTTCCACCAAAAGACAACAGTGGACTGACAGGACTGTATCGCGTTGAGAGGCATAGGAGTATGATTATTTATTTATTTTTTTTCACCTCTTCCGGCCTATTTAAAATATGAAATTTTTGCCTGGACAACCCCTTTAAGTCCATCTTTGTAGCCGTATTTTTTATTTTATTGTCCTAATAAGGACAATAAGGTTGAAACCGCTAAATAAATAAAAATTGCATGATTTTTGTATAAGTTTTTGTTTCACTGCATTAAAAAAATACGAAATCGCATGTGTTTTCCCAAAAAAAATTTCATGACTTAACTACATCTGCAACGTCTAAAGACACCTGAAGTGGATAGTGAAGCAGTTTTGATCAACAGACTCCATGATATTATACTAAGGGATACAATAATAAAATATTTTTATTTACGTATATAGCGCCAATATATTCTGCAACACTTTACAAATCATGGGGTTCACATACAGACAAAAACATTCCAGAGAAAAAAAATTTTAATCAATAAACGTAAAATTTTGTATTTTTGGAGCAAAAGTGTAAATTAAATTGAAACTTCAAGTTTTACTTGAATGTAATTACCAAAATTTTCTTTGGTGTACACAGGATATTTCAGTCCTGCCCTAGGGGCCTCATGATAAGAATGGACTGAGGGTTTTCTGGATGAAGCCAAGGTCTTTGATTTGGGGAAGAGACAGTATTTATGGACTGACCATGGAAAGTTTGACCTTCTGTAATGTTTTAATAAATCTCCCATATCATTACCCTCTGTAATAGTGAATGGCTTTTACCCTCTTCTTTGCAACGTTGTGTTCCACCGACTTGTCCCTTCACTCACCTATATGCCGTTTCACCTGGCAGAACTCCATTTTCTCAAAGGTGTGGAAATGATGGAAATTGCAATCACTTGCTTTATTTGGCCAAATAAAAGACCATGTATAGAAATTTATGACCCACTTTTTATACAAATTGAGAAATCATGGCCCACACACTGTCCATTTTCCATGGACGGGATTCGGGCATGTGCAAGGGCCTGTATTTTCTTTTTGTATCTGCAACATCTTGTTGGTATAGCCCACAATGGTCTGTATTTTTTTTTGTGTGTAAATTATTATAGATACCGTATATACTCGAGTATAAGCCGAATTATTCAGCACAGTAGCTTTCAAAAAAAAAAAAAAAAGTTGTAAATTCCTCCTTTCCCTAGAATACATATAAAAGTAGGAAATTACTGTGAAACACAAACACATTAGATGTCCCTGTGTCTGACAGTGCCCGGCCTACTGAATATAGGGGATCTGCAGTGCTCCTGTTCCGTCGGGAAGGGGTTAATAGCAGCACTGCAGATACCCAATATTGAGCCAGGCTGAATTCCAAGTGGGGGGGAGAACAGTCCTCAAGCTCAGGGAAGGGGCAGACAGACAACCAAAACACCCCCTCCCCTTCCCCAGCATCTACTGCACCCAAAAACTCCGGCCATTTTTAATTTTTGAAATTTCCCAGTAGCTGCTGCATTTCCCCCCCTCGGCTTATACTCGAGTCAATAAGTTTTCCCAGTCTTTTGTGGTAAAATTAGGAGCCTCGGCTTATATTCGGGTCGGCTTATACTCGAGTATATACGGTAATACAATTATCTCTTCCCAGTTTGTTCTTTGTTGCTTAGTCCCTGATCCACAATTTTGAGCTCCATTTTATTTTTTTGTTCGTTTGAGACATTTTTTTTACTAGTTTATGTGGTGTGGATTGTATTTTTGCAACTGATTGATCTTATTTCTGTATTATGGGATGATTTTACCTCTTTGTGTAGCCAATATACTGTATAAACCATATTGTCCAAGAGATTGTGTATGGGAGCAACAATGATGATACGCACTGATTACTTGTATTTCATCTAATAAACTTTAATGTTGATTTCATAGATAAAGAAAACAAAAAACAGGCAAGATAACAGGTCCAATTTAAACCTACCTAAACTTTCCAAAAATTAGATTTTAAGGTAGTATTTTTGTCATTAAAGAGGACCTTTCACGTCCTCAGGGCACATACAGTGTAATACACTGCTAGAGAGCTAACAGTGCGCTGAATTCAGCACACTATCTGCTTTCTCGTTGTGTGCCCCCACTGAAGGGCTATCTGTGCCGGTACCGTAGCTCTTCACTGTTAGAAGGGCGCTTCTGACAGTTAGTCAGGATTGCCCTTCCTCACAGTAGTGCCTATAGCGCTGTACTGAGAGAGCGGTGAGGAACGCCACCCTCCCCTCCTGATAGCACTCGTCCATAGACGAGTATTGGGGGGCCTTGCTCACAGCTCAACGTCATGGCTGGTCGGTAAGCAACGCCCACTCTTACAGTACAGCGCAATAGACGCTATTGTGAGGAGAGGCGTTCCTCACAGACTGTCAGTTTGGACAGTGAAGAGCTACGGTACCGGCACCAATAGCTCTTCAGCGGGGCACAGAAAGGGAAATCCGATTCAGCGCACTGTTGGCTTTCTAGTATTACACCGCATGTGCCCGAGGACGTGAAGGGTCCTCTTTAAGTATTTATGAAGTATATTATTACACATATGCTGCCAAAAAATGAAAGTTTGTTTGAAAGTTCATGTACGCTTTATTTCAAAAATAAATTGTGTCTTTATTTAATTTTTTTAGAAAATATATGGATATGGAGGTAAAATCTGATATTTCGCCTTTAATCCTGATATTATTTATATGTTTTAGAAATTAAAAGAATGTCTCCGCCTCTAGGGGCGCCAAATGGCAAGTAACCCCTGGAAATAAAAGGGTTAAAAAAATTATAATTTTTAAACACATAAGAAAAAAAAAGATCCGTCCTATAGATTATTTTATTATTTTGCTTCAATGCCGTAACTGGCAAACTTTTCGTTTTTTCCCATGAGACTCTGTTTGGTGTTTAGATCGGGCCGGATTATAATAACGTAACACTTGGGTAAGAATATGCAGGCGAGGACGCCAGTACTAGAGGCCAGCATGGCGAATATTTCTACGGCCGTCATGTATTTACCTTTTGTGCTGATATAGGCCGGAAAAAATGACACCCATACGCTACAGAAGACTAACATACTGAACGTAATGTGCGACGCCTCGTTGAAATTGTCGGGCAACTTTCGGGCCAAAAATGCAATTATAAAGCTAATTAAAGCCAAAAACGTCATATAACCTATAGCAACATAAAATGTATTGGCGGACCCTTGGTTACAGTTCAGGGTCATCTTTAAAGACCGTTCCTGTGTATCAAACTGCGGAAACGGCGGGCTGTACAAAAAGCCCACGAGGCAGATGATAATTTCACCAAAGGAGCAAAAACAAACTAAATACATCGATACGCGAGAACTCATCCATCTCCTCGATTTGCTTCCGGGTTTTATACTGTTGAAAGCGACCAGGACGGTTACGGTTTTAGCCAAAACCGAAGAAATTGCAATAGTAAAAGTTATTCCGAAAGCTGCTTGTTGAAAAATACAAGTTAAAGGTTGCGGGCGGCCGATAAATAGTAAAGCGCAGAGGAAGGATAACGTAAGGGAAAGAAGTAGAATATAACTGAGGTCCCGGTTGTTTGCCTTTACTATCGGCGTGTCCTTGTGCTTGAGGAAAATACCGAGGACTCCTAAAGTAAGAAGTGAAAGCTGAATGGCGATGTAACAGAGAGAAATTCCCAGGGGATCTTCGTAAGACAGGTAGTCTATGCTTCTGGAAATGCACTTGTCTCTCTTCTCATTGGACCATTCCATTTCTAAACACTTGATGCAGTTCATCATATCTAGGGGGAAAACATAGAAATGTTTCAAGTGATACATTGTAGATGGGCTCTTTAATCCCTTTACCCTCATGAACAGAGCTGTAGGAGGGCTTATTTTTTGCAGGATAATTTGTACTTTTTAACCACTTCAGTACCGGGCCAATTTGTGGTCCAGGACCAGACACATTTTCGTTTTTTTTTTTTTTTGTATGTGCGCTTTTGAGGGCTGTAACATTTTTCCCGTATGTCTCAGTCAACTAATTTTTGCGTCTTTTTTTCGGGGACACAGGGCTTTATTTTTATGTTGTTTTTATTTTCGAATGTGTTTTAATTTTTTTTATATCCGGGAAAATATAAACAAAATAGGAGGGAAATTGGGTCTGGTTTTCAATTTATTTTTATTTTTTTATTTAATAACACAAAGTGTCACTGAAAAACTTTATAAAATAGTTTTTCCTCTCCGTTACGGTAATTTTTATTTTGTATGGTGTCGTTGGGGGTGGGGCTATAACCTTTAATAACGGCGTTTTATTAGTTTTTTTTTTTTATTGTAATTTTATTTACATTTTTTTAAACTTTTTTATTATATTTTTATTTTATTTTATTTCAGATTGTGTCCCCATAAGGTCATAAGAGACCTTTGGGGACATCTGATCACATTTTTTTTTTTTGCACTGGAGGCTGATTTCCCCTATAACTGGGGCTGGTACATTTAGCCTCAGTTGCAGGAGAAATACAGCCTCCTGCATGTTGTATACACAGTATACAGAGCTGATCTGGGTCCTGTAGGACCCAGCAGCTCTTGTAAGACTCTGCTCCCGGCGGATCACATGACCGCCGGGTCAGAGGGCGGCCGCATCATGGCGGCGCCCATAGCTGTGTATACAGCGCTCATTGAGCGCTGTATACACAGAGATCGAGATGGCAGGGAAGGGAATAAACCTTCCCTGCCATCTCTCTGGGAGCTCCGGCTGATGTTACAGCTGGCTTCCAGCTTCAGCAGCTGCACGATCTCCGTGCAGCTACTGTGTTCTGACTGGACGTACAGGTACATCCTGTCAGAACTAGGCAACCACTATCCGGACGTATATAGTCTATGGGCGGTCCGGAAGTGGTTAATGGTACCATTTACTATTCTGTATGATGGGCTGGGAAGCCGGAAAAAAATTAGAAAATTGAATTTGTGCCATTTTCTTATGGGTTTTGTTGATCCTGTATGGTAAGAATGACTTGTTCCTTATAGTCTTTCAAATGGCACAATCACAACTATATCAAATTTGTGTTTATGTTGTAAGGCTCGGTTCACATCTGCACTTGTACTCCGTACGGGGATTCAGTTTCCCTCTCCGCATGAAAAATGTGGAGAGAAAAGCTCTGCCAGCAGCACTTTTTTTCTCCGCATTTGTCACCCTTTTCTGGTGGAAACCGAATGGAAACAACACGGACCCCATTATAGTCTGGGGTCTACAGGGTTCCTAACGTAACCACTTTCTTTTACGGACTAGGTTTCCATCCTAACCCATACGCAGATGTAAACCTAGCGTAATACATGGACAAAAATCAAAAACTAAAAAATGTTTAAAAAAAAAATTTGTCACAAAAATTTTGACACCATAACTTTTCCTTTCTATATACAGAGTTTTGTAACATGTTTTTTTTTTTTTTTTTACAACATACACAACATAGTTTCTATGTGTACCATTTTGGGAAATGTCCAATGTTTTGATGACTTTTTATTCATTTTCGGTGGGAGGTGAAATGTCCAAAAAAATGGTGTTTTGGCTTTTTTTTTTTACTATGGCATTCATTATATGGTATAATTTTTTTTTAAATTGTAATAGCTCAGGCATTCTCGGACACAGGGGCACCTAATATTACACTAAATGACATTTATTTTTGTTTATTTTTAAACGGGAATGGTGGGTGATATGAAATTTTATATACAGTCCTATGAAAAAGTTTGGGCACCCCTATTAATCTTAATAATTTTTTGTTCTAAATATTTTGGTGTTTGCAACAGCCATTTCAGTTTGATATATCTAATAACTGATGGACACAGTAATATTTCAGGATTGAAATGAGGTTTATTGTACTAACAGAAAATGTGCAATATGCATTAAACCAAAATTTGACCGGTGCAAAGGTATGGGCACCCTTATCATTTTATTGATTTGAATTCCCCTAACTACTTTTTACTGACTTACTGAAGCACAAAATTGGTTTTGTAACCTCAGTGAGCTTTGAACTTCATAGCCAGATGTATCCAATCATAAGAAAAGGTATTTAAGGTGGCCAATTGCAAGTTGATCTTCTATTTGAATCTCCTCTGAAGAGTGGCATCATGGGCTACTCAAAACAACTCTCAAATGATCTGAAAACAAAGATTGTTCAACATAGTTGTTCAGGGGAAGGATACAAAAAGCTGTCTCAGAGATTTAACCTGTCAGTTTCCACTGTGAGGAACATAGTAAGGAAATGGAAGACCACAGGGACAGTTCTTGTTAAGCCCAGAAGTGGCAGGCCAAGAAAAATATCAGAAAGGCAGAGAAGAAGAATGGTGAGAACAGTCAAGGACAATCCACAGACCACCTCCAAAGAGCTGCAGCATCATCTTGCTGCAGATGGTGTCACTGTGCATCGGTCAACTATACAGCGCACTTTGCACAAATAGAAGCTGTATGGGAGAGTGATGAGAAAGAAGCCGTTTCTGCACGTACGCCACAAATAGAGTTGCCTGAGGTATGAAAAAGCACATTTGGACAAGGCAGCTTCATTTTGGAAACAAAAATTGAGTTGTTTGGTTATAAAAAAAGGCGTTATGCATGGCGTCCAAAAAGAAACAGCATTCCAAGAAAAACACATGCTACCCACTGTAAAATTTGGTGGAGGTTCCATCATGCTTTGGGGCTGTGTGGCCAATGCCGGCATCGGGAATCTTGTTAAAGTTGAGGGTCGCATGGATTCCACTCAGTATCAGCAGATTCTTGAGAATAATGTTCAAGAATCAGTGACGAAGTTGAAGTTACGCCGGGGATGGATATTTCAGCAAGACAATGATCCAAAACACCGCTCCAAATCCTCAGGCATTCATGCAGAGGAACAATTACAATGTTCTGGAATGGCCATCCCAGTCCCCAGACCTGAATATCATTGAACATCTGTGGGATGATTTGAAGCGGGCTGTCCATGCTCGGCGACCATCTAACTTAACTGAACTTGAATTGTTTGTCCAAAATCCCTTCATCCAGGATCCAGGAACTGATTAAAAGCTACAGGAAGCGACTAGAGGCTGTTATCTTTGCAAAAGGAGGATCTACTAAATATTTATGTCACTTTTCTGTTGAGGTGCCCATACTTTTGCACCGGTCAAATTTTGGTTTAATGCATATTGCACATTTTCTGTTAGTACAATAAACCTCATTTCAATCCTGAAATATTACTGTGTCCATCAGTTATTAGATATATCAAACTGAAATGGCTGTTGCAAATACCAAAATATTTAGAACTAAAAATGATTAAGATTAATAGGGGTGCCCAAACTTTTTCATAGGACTGTATATAAATATATTATATATACCGTATTTTTCGGACTATAAGACGCACAAATTTTGGGGGAAAATAAGGGTGCGTCTTATAGTCTGAAGGTGGCGCCTGGCACCCGCTGTAATAGAGAGGCGGAAGCAGGCAAGTGATAGACGCCATTACAGGTGCCGGGGCCTGAGACATCGCTGCCCTGTCCTGCATGAAGCCAGCAGCGGGAGGAGTGATGCTATTCCGCTCCTCCGTGCCCCCGCCGCTGGCTTCATGCAGGGCAGGGCAGCGATGTCTCAGGCCCCGGCGTCTATCCCTCCCCCGGCATCCGCCTCTCTAGTACAGCGGATGCCGGGTCAGTATCCGTGGCCCCTTCTCCCCCGGGGCCGGTCCCCACCGGCCCCGTACCTGTGAGGTTGCAGGCCGGCTCCTGCGCGGCGATATCGCAGGAGCCGACCTGTTCGGGTGACAGCCGGGAGCCTAATGAGGCTCCCCGGCCTGTCACGGCTATATTAGTATTGCGGCTGGTCTCTATGACCAGCCGTAATACTAATACACAGAATGTCCCATAGACGGCAATACAGTTGTATTGCCGTCTATGGGACTTGCGATCAAGTGATCGCAGGTTCAAGCCCCCGGGGGGGAATAAAATAGTAAAAAAAAAAAAAAGAAAAAAAAAGCTTTAAAAATATGAAATAAATAAAAGTTCTAAATCACCTCCTGTTTTTTTTTCAATACAAGGTGATCTAAGCAATAGATATCCCCCAAAATGGTATAACTAAAAAGTACAGCTGGCCCCGCAAAAAAATCGCCCTATACATCCCCGTACAGCTGCAGGGTCACCTGTCAATGTGGCCTTGCAGCTGTTGCAAAACTACAACTCCCATATATTAAATATTTTACCAGTTTTTGCTTCAAAAATTTTTTTCCCTATTTTCCTCCTCTAAAACCTAGGTGCGTCTTATAGTCCAGTGCGTCTTATAGTCCGAAAAATACGGTGTATATATATATATATATATATATATATATATATATATATATATATATATATATATATATTTATATAAAGGGCTGGGTTTCTGACAAGTCCAAGATCATCGAAAGTTCCTGCATTTATGGTCATATCCATTGGTGACCTATAAAGACAAGAGACTGTCACCATTAACATGGTTAGAGAAAATCTTTAAAACTTTAAATTTTTAATTCTTTATATTTTCAAAATTGATTAATTTTTTTATTGTCTCCAAATTTCTATATGTCTTTATTCATGGGACAACCCCTCTGAGTTCTGGACAACTTTTGAACAACTTTGAATTTTCTGTCGTTAATAAATTTTGTAATATACAGTACGTTATTAACAAATTTTGTCTCCTTTCTGTGAAATCCTGCATTTTTTCCCCCTGCTTCTGTATTGAGAGCTGTTCCTGCCTATCACTGAATGTTACTGTGTATGGAGTAGGGGCTGTGTAATATGTAGAGAATGAGGTTGGGGTCACCTCTATTACAAAAGTGTCTGACCTCTGTATAAGTAATACCGCCCCTGCTACCTCTTGTGTCACCCCCTCTACCTCATAGATTGTAAGCTATTGCGAGCAGGGCCCTCAGTCCCATTGTGTGAAATGATTTTCCTTGTAATGGATCTTTCTGTCTGTATTTGAACCCTACAAATTGTACAGCGCTGCGGAATATGTTGGCGCTATATAAATAAAATTTATTATTATATTTATTATTATATAATCCCCTACCTTCATTTTCTCTACATTTTAGGCTGAGTTCACATGGAGTTTCTTGGTCCAGAATGTGAGGCAGAGGCCGCCTCACATTCCGGACCAAAAAAACGGTAGCTGCGACTACTCTGCTCCGGATTAGGCCCAAATGGATGGGCCTAGTCAGGAGGAAGTGTCTTCAGGCAGATGTCTGCCGCTGAACTGGCTGCGGCATCCACCTGAAGAATGAGCATGTCACTTCTCTTTTCCAGGAGCCAGAACAAACCGCTCACGGAAAAAAAAAAAAAAGGCTGGCTCCCATTGATTTCAATGGGAGCCATTTTTTTGGTCAGGATTTAGAGCGGATTCCACCTCAAAATCCTGACCAAAAAACTCAACCTTACATGTGTCGTACTTCATACCCAGTATCATTCAGTGAGAGGCAGAAACAGCTCTCAATAAAGGGGATGAATAAAGAGATGCAGGATTTCACACAAAGGAAACATGTTAATAAAGCATAGCTTCACGGCTTTTTCCCCGTGAAGCATCGCCAGTAGGATTCCATCGACTGAATCTCTTCAGTCAGGACTGGTACCACCAAAAACGTGTCTACATGGACTAATGTATTTATGGTACTTCATTGTCAAAACCTGAACTTTTTGGAATGTCTCCCATGGAATGTTGTCTAACTCCTCTATTTTTCCAAAGCCTACAGTTACAGCTCCTTCATGAAGGACAGCCATGGTCAGGCAGAAGCGGTAAAGGTCCTCTAATTCAGGAAAAAGCAATTCTCTCCCTGTGCTCTCTAGTCGTATATCGGCGTGAATTCATCCTCATCTTAAGTGTCTGGGATCTTGTAGTCCTGATCAGAGTTGGGGATTTTTATTGTATCCGTGGTTAGTATGTATAGGCATATGAATTATATTATACTGTATATACATATATAATATAAAGAAAAATAATTCATCATTCCATTTTGAAGCTGGCAACTGTTTGCTGAGTCCAACTCCACCCAATACTATCCCCGACTCTGCCTCTATAGTCCTGATCAGGGGTTAGTCAACAAGTGTCACGTCTATGCAAAACTTACCTGTGCCATTGGTGATCTCCCCTTCTGAGCACATAATACAGTCATAGCAACATTTTTGCTGTGATTTTCTAAGTACTTTTCTGTATCCCGGAAGACAGCTGTTACTGCACACCGAGCGGGGGACCTAAACAAAGCGCATCAAAGAGTAAGCTATAGAATAAAGTCACAGTCATTTAGGCCTGGTTCACAGGGAGTCCGCAGGGGGACCCCCCGAATGGAAACCTATACAAATAGAAAAGTGGTTAGGGTATGTTCACACGGCAGAAACCTTTTTCGTCTTGTGAACTTTGCACGCGGCATCATCGGCATTCCGTTGTGGCATCCCGCGCTCGTTTAGGCCCAAATGAATGGGCCTAAACAGGAGTGTGTCTCGAGGCACGGACACCGCGTCTGACTCAGCCGCAGAATCCGCTGCAAGATAGGTCATGTCGCTTCTTTTTTCCGCTACTTGCTAGAGGAAAATATAAGTGAGCGGCTCCCATTGAAGTCAATGGGAGCCATTTTTGAGGCTGATTCCACATCAAAATCCGCCTGCAAAAATCTCTGTGGGAACATACCCTTACCTGGGAAAACATGCAGACCCTACAGACTATAATGGGGTCCGTATGGTTTCCGCACAAAACATGTGGAGAGAAAAGTGCTGCGTGTTTTCCTAGGTAACCGCTTTTCTATGTGTATAGGTTTCCATTCGCGGGGTTCCTAAGCGGATTCCCTGAACGTGAACCAGATCTAAATGACATAGTTTTTAAGCTTAATTTCAACATCTGGATCCTTCTTTACCGTGACATCTGCCATGAAGGAAAAGTCGGGCCACCACTGCACACATTTGATGGTCAGCAAGTCCCATCAATATCTGCAGGTTGGTCGACATTATTTAATGTGTATTGCCACTTTCCCTGTTCTCTGAGGGATGGGTTATGGTTAATAGGTTACTTATGGGGTTTTTGTCTCTGCATCCTTGGAATAAAATCACTGGATTGAGAATCTGGTTCTTGTTTTGCTTGATGTGTATGATGTCCCATAGACTCATCTATTAAGATACATCATTTCCAGATTTTCCTTCCCCCTCAAAGTCACATGAGTTACCACCCTGGTAGTTTTGTATCACCTTATGATCTTGTTACCACCCTCAGCACCAGTCCTTTCATTTTTTCCCTTCATGATTTGTGCACTCGAATTATGGCCATGAGTGTGGTCCTACTCAGACTGTCTCCTACAGAGGCCGCTAACAAGACAGCAGTGCTTTCTTGCTGTCAGCTTTCCTGGTGTTGGTTATATCCGGCACATACCGTGAAGTCTGACAATACGCAAAATTCAGTGCATTGTCAATTTTCTAGCAATATGTACCGTATATACTCGAGTATAAGCCTAATTTTTCAGCACAGTTTTTGTGCTGAAAAAGCCCCCCTCGGCTTATACTCGAGTCAAGCAAAAAAAAAAAAAAATTTAGGGGGGGGGGGTGGTGGTCTATGACCAGCCGCAATAGTAATGTATAGAATCTCCCATAAAATAGTGGGAAAAAAAAGAAGCTATAATAAAAAAATAAAGGAAATAAAAGTTGTAAATCCCTCCTTTCCCTAGAATACATATAAAAGTAGAAAATGACTGTGACACACATACACATTAGGTCTCCCTGTGTCTGACAGTGCCCGGTCTACTGAATATAGGGGATCTGCAGTGCTCCTGTTACGTCGGGAAGGGGTTAATAGGAGCACTACAGATACCCTATATTCAGCCAGACTGAATTCCAAGTGGGGGGGAAAAAAACAGCCCTCAAGCTCGTGGAAGGGGCAGACAGACAACCAAAACACCCCCTCCCCTTCCCCAGCAACTACTGCACCCAAAAACTCCGACCATTTTAATTTTTGAAATTTTCCAGAAGCTGCTGCATTTCCCTCCCAGTTTTTTGTGGTAAAATTAGGGGCCTCGACTTATATTCAGGTCAGCTTATACTCGAGTATATACGGTAATACTGCGCATCTCTGAGGAGATGAAAGGTCCTCTTAAGTATAGGCCTCACGTAGCCAAATGCAGCAAAAAAAAAATGCTGTGGATAAAAATGTGGCAGAAACGCATTGTATCTTTTTCCGCAGCGATTTTCATTGCAATTCCGTATTTTTTCTTTGCTGCCTTTTTGTCAAGGACGGCTACAGAATACACAGATTTGCTACATCTCTACATGAATAGCTCTGCTACATCTCGACATACACACAGCATACACAGCTCTGAACATCTCTACATACACACAGCTCTGCTACATCTCTACGTACATACACAGCTCTGCTATTCTCTACATACATACACAGCACTGCTACATCTCAACATACACAGCACACACAGCTCTGCTATATCTCTACATACACACACAGCTCTGCTACATCTCTAGATATACACACAGTACGTACTGCTATTCTACCTCTCTACACAAAAATCTGCTACATCTCTACATACACACAGCTCTGCTACATCTCTACATATGCACAGCATGCACTGCTCTGCCAATGGTGTGATGTAGAAAAATGGTGGGTTTGTTAGGAAACCTGGAGTAAAGCTGTGTGCATGTGGAGACTAAGCACCTGTGAGCTTCTATTGGCTGATAGGGACATGTGACCGTGTGTATAGCAGTTGGAATATGAGTGAAAGCCTTGCAGGTTTGTATTGGCTAATGGGGGTCATTGTTTTGGGAATACTGTATCTCAGGAACAGCACATCCTAGAGAGCTGAGACCTGGTCTAAAACCTTCCAAAACACCTGATGTACCCGTGTGCCAAATATGGCGAGGATCGGTCCACTCGTTTGGTCATGCATAAAGAACAGACAGATGGACAGAAACTCATAAATATATATATGAGATGAGATATGAGATGAGATATTATTGTTATTGAATATTATATAAGTTACCTCTTTAAACTTTATATTCCATTTGATCAGACTTTCATTGATAACCAGCTGTCGGCCGACAGGAGCAGACCTGTCATACTTTCCAACCTGAATAGTCTGAATTGTTTTGTTAGGTGTTAGAAACCAGTTCACAATATCATATTTCCCCGGTGTTTCTCCATTATTAAAATAAAAATTCTCCCCATTCGTTGTATTGAAATTAATACTTCTTAGGTATTTATTGAGCTGAAAAAAAAAATAGGCAATAATGAGAAAATACTGATCAGTAAACTATAGGACAGAAAAATGAGGGGGAACACGTACAATGTGGCCAGCACTGCGTCTATACTGTGCCTGGAGGGTCAACCTGTGGTGGCCAATGGCAGCATGGTGTTGGAGGTCACTGCAGATAGGCAGGGCTGCGAACGTTATGTGGTGGGGTTCTATCCTTTGAATAGGTCATCTCTATCAGATCATTGGAGCCCAACCATTACGCCTGATCATGCCACGATCCCTCGATGAGTAGAAATGCTGAAGCCTCTCTGTGCTATTGAACTCCAGACCAGGCTGGCACAGGGGGCATGATTTAGTGACATCATGGCACCCTGTCTTCTATTTAGTCATCTATATCAGAGAAGGGACTTTCTAGCTCCTTTCTCAAGCATAGGTGTCCACAGTATAGGCGTACATAGCATGCCAATGCACTTATAAGTAAGGATCTCCCAATCTGAGTCATCTGGTGCTGTAGATCCTGCTGCCCCTTTGGAGACGGGGACCTGAGCTTTTGCTCAGGTTGCTCCTCCCTGATGCTTCCCTCTTTTCCAGTGGTTGTAACTTTTTTATTTTTACTCCCATGTAGCTGTATAATATCTTATAAATAACTATATTTTGCTATGCGAGCCATTTTGTGTACATGTTGTATTAAATACATTTTTATTACTACATCTGCCCGATTGAGTTTCGGGTTCATGTCCATGGCAATGCCATACATGACTTGGGTGCAACAAGAAATGGAGTCCCATATCCAGTTTGTGTTCCACCATATTGTACCTCCATGAAGCATTGTAATCTATGGGGAGCAGAACATCCTAATGTGGCAGGCAAACATTTTTTGTACAGAAAATAGAAATAGATATTGGAAATTGGGAACAGATCAATTTATTAATATATTGTTCTAGGCCACAATTTTGGTCATTTGGCTTATTTTGGCCAATTTTGGTCTTTGTGGTTTAATTGCAAAGTTAAATCTATTTGTTAATTATTAGAGATGAGCGAGTAGTACTCGATCGAGTAGGTATTCGATGGAATACTACAGTATTCGAAATACTCACACTCGATTGAGTACCACTCGCTATTTGAATGGAAAAGTTCGATGCAGAACCAGCATTGATTTGCCGAATGTTATACAGTTGGCCAATCAACGCTGGTTCTTCTCCTACCTTTAGAAGTCTTCGCATGTCCGCCTGTAGTGTGGGCATGCGCAGTCGGCTCTGCCCAGGCCCGATGCCTGACAGAGTGAATTCAGAGCCGGAAGACGCCGCGGGGACACTACAAGGAGAAGACTTCTCGGAGGATACAGACCGACCCTCACTTGTGGACTTGGTAAGTGTAATTTTTTTTTATTTTTTTAAATGTAGATTGTGAGCCCCACATAGAGCTCACAACGTACATTTTTTTCCCTATCAGTATGTCTTTGGAATATGGGATGGAAATCCATGCAAACACGGGGAGAACATACAAACTCCTTGCAGATGGTTTTCTGCCCTTGGCGGGATTTGAACACCAGGACTCCAGCGCTGCAAGGCTGCAGTGCTAACCATTGAGCCACCGTGTGGCCCCTTGGTAAGTGTAATTTGATCGAACGTTGCCTACCCCTGAAACAAGCATTTTAGCCCCATAGACTATAATAGGGTTCGATATTCGATTCGAGTAGTTGAATATTGAGCGGCTACTCGAAACGAATATCGAACATTTTACTGTTCGCTCATCTCTATTAATTATTATTATTATAGCACCATTAATTCCATTATCTAACTAATAGCCATTGGTTTCACAAATTGGGAACAGATGACCATATTTTTGGACTATAAAATGCACCACAGGTTTAGACAACAGAAAATAGAAAAAAACATTGAAGGAAGGAAGAGTAGGGGTTAATACCACTAACCGGTCTACAATAGTAATTTTAATATTATTATATACCCTACCCCACTGTATAATGCTGTGGATGCAGCTCAGGCCAGGGAAGAGTCAGGCGCCTTGTAGTATGGAGGACTGTTTTATTACAGTGGGGGGGGGGGGGGGGAGTTGTGCACTTGAGGTCAGGGAAGGGTTAAAACAGACAAGCACTTTGTAGTATGGAGGACATTTTTTTTGCAGTGTGTGTGTGTGTGTGTGTGTGTGTGTGTGGGGGGGGGGGTTGTAGTGTCCATAGTCCTCCTTTCCGGCAAGGGTCATGTGCAGCCTCTGTTGTGACCTGTGCACTGCAGCCTCATTAATCCTTGACTCCTGGCTGCAGTGTGCAGGATCTTGGCTGTAGGAGAGCTGCTCTGGTTTCCTGGATACTAAGCTGTGCATCTCCATGTTTGTGCTGCAATGACTGCCCTCTGATGTAAAGACTGTCCCCCGCCCTTTCACTGTCTGGGAGCCTCAGCAGCTGCAGCTGTAGCTGTTGGAGCAGTCGGACAATGAACAGAGTACAGAGCAGGCATTGTAGCAGAATGCAGAAAGCAATCCTTGCAGGAGAGCGGAAACATGTATGATGTTGCAGTATACAATGATCTAGCAGGGTGCCGTATACATGGTCAGAGCGCTGCTGGATCGCACTGACGTCACACGATAAGACGCAATAATAGTACATTTTAATTTATATAGCGCCAACGCGTTTCACCGCACAAATTATAGGGTTCATGTATAGACAAAATGGAACATTACAGAGTAATCCATTCACACATTAGGAGTGAGGGCCCTTCTTGCGAGAGCTTACTATATATATATATATATATATATATATATATATATATATTTATATTTTTGCTGCTAAAAAGAGTATCTTATAGTCCAAAAAATATGTTACTTTATTTACACACTGCCTGCAACTTTTAGGTCACCGTTTGCTCATTGAATTGCATTTTTGTATCTATTAGGCTTAGAAATTGGGAACAGATCCATTTATTGTATACATTCCACCCCCCACCCCCCCCCTCAGTGTTACATGAGACTGGTGATTTAGTTATAGTCTTTTACATATTAGGGTTACACATTGGGAACAGATACATTTATTTTCTACATTTCGTAGACATTTATACATTGCCTTACGACATAAACATCTCTACATCATATGCATCGGTATAAGCCATAGTCTTGTGCACTATGTGACACAAGTGCCTGGCTCCTAATGCCCAGGATAAATACAACTCCATTTAACCCTTTAGATACTATATTCAAAATCATCTGCAGCCTAAAATTACCTCCAGAAGCAAGTGTCCCTCTATTAGGCATTCACACCCCTGCAAACACAATCAGAAGATACCAAGGAGTTTATATGGCAGCCAGGAACCTAATGAAAACCACAAGTCTGCCTTCAGTATATGTCTATTAGACCATGCCAGAGCCCACAGCCTAATAGATTGCCTGTCTGTCCTGTGTTTACGTGAGCAACTAAGAGATCTCAAGTTCCTTAGGAGGACTAAAAATTTTAAAAAAAATAAATTAAGATTTATATAAAAAAAATACATCTGTGAGATATAGGTACCCCATAAACACTACAAGTCATCCCACAGAAAACAAGCCCTTATAAAGTTATATTGATAGAAAAATGAAAAATAACTATAACATAATAAATAACACATAATAATAATAATAATAATAACAGTAAATATAACAATAAATAACACATAATAATAAATAAATAACTATAACATAATAAATAACACAATAATAATAAATAACACGTAATAATAATAAAATAACTGTAACATACAGTAATAACATAATAATAATAATAATAGCTCAAAGAAAAAAAACAAAAAGACAGTGCCGAGCGGCCAATAGTCTAATTCCGTATAGATAGTAGTAAGTCTTAGGTATAAAGAGAGGTTCTCACCTTATCGGGTTATGGGCAAGCCACAACACCGTATAGGACCGATATGTCAGAGGGCCCCTCTCTATCTGGGATTTAGCGGCAGACTTCCTAACACAGATATGGATCAAGGACCAAGACTAGACTTCGCCGTGAAATCTAGACTGTAGGAAATGGCTTCCACCACAGGTAAGAGAACAGAATGGCTTTATTAAATGCACTTCACACAACGCGTTTCAGGCTTAAAACACGCCCTTTCTCAAGTGTATAAGGCTGAAAAACATCACAATATTTACATGCATATGGACTAAATGAAAAATTCAAAGTGGGATCAATCCAATGGTAAAACCAACAATTTAAAATCACAATAAAATGAAAGTGCTAACCCCCATATATCTAACTAGCTGGTTAGTTAAGGTTTTCGTAGTGTGTATAAGGTATGGGATATGAAATGTAACTTTGTATCTTGTTTTTGCTTTAATTCAGAGAATACGTGAGACTTTTGTGTTGAAGTTACTTTGTATTTGAGCTGCTATATATACGGTGTTGTGAGAAACTTTACATAGTGACTTTGGGACAGAGGGATTTGAAGTTAACCCTTTCCCGCCGATGGCATTTTTTGATTTTCGTTTTTGACTCCCCTCCTTCTACACCCCATAACTTTTTTATTTCTCCGCTCCCAGAGCCATATGAGGTCTTAATTTTTGCGGGACAAATTTTTCTTCATGATGCCACCATTATTTATTCTATATAATGTACTGGGAAGCAGGGAAAAAATTCAGAATGGGGTGGATTTAAAGAAAAAATGCATTTCTGCGACTTTCTTACGGGCTTTGGTTTTACGGCGTTCACTGTGCAACCAAAATGACATGTCCCCTGTATTCTGTGTTTCGTTACGATTCCGGGGATACCAAATTTATATGGTTTTAGTTACATTTTGACCCCTTAAAAACAAATCCAAAACTGTTAAAAAATTTTTTTTTGAAAAGTCGCCATATTCCGACAGCTGTAACTTTTTTATACGTGCATGTACAAGGATGTATATGGCGTCTTTTTTGCGGGACCGGGTGTACTTTGTAGTTCTACCATCTTCAGGAAATGTTATTGCTTTGATCACTTTTTATTCAAATTTTTATCAGAATCGAAACAGTGAAAAAACGGCGGTTTGGCACTTTTGACCATTTTTCCCGCTACGGCGTTTACCAAACAGGAAAAATATTTGTATAACTTTGTAGAGCAGGTGATTTCGGACACAGGGATACCTAATATGTATGTGTTTCACAGTTTTTAACTACTTTTATATGTGTTCTAGGGAAAGGGGGGTGATTTGAATTTTTAATCCTTTTTTTTTGTTGTTTTTAATATTTTTTTTACTTTTTGTAAACTTTTTTTTTTTGCATTTATTAGACCGCCTAGGGGTATTGACATGGGTGGGCGGTGTCGCGGATTGTCAGAGCGGTGGGGGTCGGCAAACATGGCTGCTCCGGAGCGTTAAAGCGCCTCCTGGAGTATCGTTAAGGTGAGGGGCAAAGTGGTAAAGTATATGTATATGTGATTGTGTGGGGTTAGGGGCGAGGCTGTAGAGGGCAATATGAATTTTGTGGCTTGCTATGGTCCAAAGTGTGTGAGATTGCAGAGATGGTGATGTGAGTTTGGGGTTTGTGAGGGTCCTGGGAAAAACGTATGTGCGCTATTGTGAGGAAAAGTAGCCTATTGCGCAATGGGGTGTATTATCTATGTTTGTGGAAAATTTCAGCCAAATCGGTCGAGCGGGTTTTGCGTGATTGACTAACAAACATCCGAACACACAAACCCACAAACATCCAAACTCACAAACTTTCACATTTATAATATTAATAGGATAGAAGAAAAGACTTCCTGGAAATGGGGGCAGATAACAATATTCCAAGGGAAATCATAAACTATTACTATACCAAAAACATTATTGATAGCACAGGTTACAAATAAACAAAAAACATTCGGATATAGAAATGTAGCAACAACTATTATGTCAACCTGTATCGTTCATATAGATTTGGGTCACCCCAGCTTTGAGATGTTGCAGAATATAAGCAACTGTTGCACGGAATAGACAACTAATAAAGGGAATAGAACTCGGTCTAAAGTAGAGGTGGTCACGTAAATTGTGACAAGGGGTCGGCAAAAACGTGCAAGGAAATGTCTCTACACATGACCTTGCACAGTTACAAATATAGCACAGCAAAAAGATAGCATAATTACAAATATGCCACATGATTGTCAAATGACTCCCCCCCCAAAATTAAATAAAAATAAATAAAATTTTCATTTAGTCCATATGCATGTACATATTGTGATGTTTTTAATCCTTATACACTTGTTTTAAGCCCGAAACGCGTTGTGTGAAGTGCATTTAATAAAGCCGTTCAGTTCACTTACCTGTGGTGAAAGCGCATTTCCTACAGTCTAGATTTCACAGCGAAGTCTAGTATTGGTCCTTGATCCATAAAATAATAATAATAATATATAACTATAATATAATAAATAACTAATAATTATAATAAATAACTATAACATCATGCTACATTAGAAAAACTAAAAAAAAATGGTTTGATCATTTCAACCCAAAACAGGCCAATTAGTAAGGGGTTAAAGGATAACTGAACTCATGTTGCCTTTATTCCTTCATATATGCCATGAATGTATACCATCTCATTTGACTATGCGAGTCACCGCCATTATGAAATATTTTTTGTACAAAATGCATCCAGATACCCTCTTTTGGTTTCATACGTATATTGGTTTATTGCCAACTGTATACAAAAATAGGCATCTACTTATTTTATTATTGAAATAAAATGTTGGTACCTTAGTAGCCTGGAAATCTTTTTGGAGGTAGGCTTTGTAGTTGGGTTGTGTGTTGTTCTTTGATCGAATTAACCACTCGTGTAATCCATGTGCCATAACGTACGTAGCCCTGTAAATAGCATAGGTTAATCTAAAATTCTTGACATCAAAGAGTGACGGGAATTTTGTCAATGTGTCTTGTACAGTGCAATTTCTGAGTGGATTTAAGACACTTTGGAAAGTGGTGGCATTGGCAGGCAAACACAGAAAGAAATCTCGCCACACTGTCGCAGTCAAAATATCATCTGGCAAAGAGACTGGGTTAGTCTTGTAAAGAAATTCTTGCAATCCTGGAATTTCGCCTCTTTGGACAGTAAACATAAGGGAGCCACTGAACACAGTTAAATATGTCTCTTCTGTAACAATGGAAGTGGTTGATGGGAGAATCCACACTTTTCCAGGCGTAGACTTAGAAGACGTTTCAATAGTATATAATACATTGAAAAACATGGATAGACTACAAAAAAATATCACAACATTGGCAGATGACAATTGGATATTGGACACAGCTGTACCGAAAGTGTAGAGATTTGTTATAATCGTAGTATAGTAGGCTACACAAATCTCATGTTGGAGGAGAAGGTTTTTAAACTCTCTACTAGATTGCCAATTATTTTCATCATCAGTAGTGATAATTCCAACCCATGTCCAGCCAAAGCGCCTTAAGAGCTGTATAATGCCGTCGTACTGGTTGCTTTCATTCGGAACAGTCCGGAGAAAAGATGGATAAGTTGTTTTATCACTCAAATCTAGATCCTGAGCTCCATAACTCACCTACAAAGTAATAATCCTATTAAGGTAAGAGAGTGTGATATTACAGTTTGGAGGAATTACATACAGTTACCATCAAAATCAGAGGTCGTAATTTATAACATTCAGGAAAGGACTCATAACAAAAATAATTAAAAAATATTTACAATTATTGACAAAAAAAATTATGCGCCGATAAGGAGTTGTTGAAATCAAATAAAACTTTGTATATGTTGGGTCAGTAATGGTGTGGACCCAACCGGTCAGAGACAGGGACACAAAATCTGAGGCTGACAGGTTTAGAAAAAAAACAGCAAAGTAAATAAACCTTGACTTCAGGCACAAAATGAGCAAAATAAAATACAGCCTGAGGCAAAAGAATTTCAAATGAAAACCCTGCTCGTCCGAGCACTAACTAAACAATAAAGTACTAACTGTACATGTGGCTTACTGACAACCACACAAGCAAACAAAAATAGTGCAACACAGTCTCACAAGACTCTCATGAAGTGCAGGCTCTGCAGTCTTTTATGGCCCAGTAATGAGCCCAGAACCCACACCTGGTCTGAGGCCTACTCAAGACCTGCCCTGGACCACATATAGGTCAGAAACTTGGGGCAGATATATCGGGACTCTAGCACAATGTGAATGCAATAATGATCACATAAATGCTCCATTGGTGATAGATCTGGCGACTGGGTAGGCCAAGGAAGTGTTGCAGTCTGGACGAGACATTCTTGGGAAAACCTTTACTAAAAAACGTCAGATGCAAGCTATGCCATGAGAGGCGAGATGTTCTGCACATATCACTAAGCTGGTAGTGTCTCTCAGATCATCACACCAGCAGTATGTCATTTCACAGCAAAGGCAGGATTAAAACAGTCACCATGAGGCCTCCAACCTGACCACCACCAGTAGCAGTTCAGATTAATTATTCACAAAATCACTGCATGAATGAAGGCGACAGTGACTGGGAAAAATGTCTTTTGAGTGCATTGTAGAGGCAGTCAACATTCTCTCACCAATAGGTACTCTACCCAAAAGTAGCCTCTGAGAGACTACTTGTATCAAAACCACAAGACATAATGCCTGAAGAGCTTTGCTGTAACCTGTCTATCTGGGTGCCTTGTTTTTTTTGTCAATATAAAAATGTATTTATATATTATATGCAATATGTATATATTTTAGCAGTTTCAAGAAAAAAGTGTAAGTGAACCCTTTCTAATTACCTAGATTCCAGCATTAATTACTAAAAAAAATATAGTCTGATCGACACTTAATGTATGGAGTGGTTGAAATGATGTTTGATCAATAAGAAAATAAATCAATAAAAAATATAATTTGTAATCTTTTCTGCAGATCAGTATGATAATCATATGTTGTTGTTTTTGTAATGTTTTTTTGTCACCGTATTTTGAGAGCCATCAATTTTTTATTTTTTCCATCCATGTAGCTATGTAAGAGCACACACGAGCATAGCCACTAGAGAATGGTTGCCAAAGAAGATTTGTGTTTCCGAATGGCCAAGTCCAAGTTCTGACCTCAACCCCTCGGAGATATGGCAGAAATAGTAGAATCCAAAGGAGACAACCAAAAACAACCGAGTGGGCGCACTCTCCCTTAAGGATGACAACCGGAGAGAAGTATGATGAAGATAGCCTTTATTGGAGATAACGCGTTACGTATGCCCGACTACACCAACGTCACAGATCTGATACCAATAAAGTCTATCTTCATCATACTTCCCTCCGGTTGTCATCCTTAAGGGAGAGTGCGCCCACTCGGTTTTTGCTCAGTGTCTATATACAGTGTACATGGTTTGACGGCTATCATCCATGTGGTGCGACCCCCAGCCATAGTGATGCAACAGTCACTTCTAGTATCTCATCCTCCTCACAAAAGGAAAGAGTGGAGTCATCACGTTCCAGAGGAAGGAGCGTAGACCCACCAAATTCATATTACATTGGTTCCTCGATCAGGAAGCGCAAACCCTGCTCATTTAATTCACCTCTCCCCCCGATCTTCATCGGCTGCTCCCCTCTGCCAGTCCCTCCACTGGCTACCTATAGCCCAGCGAATTGAGTTCAAGCTACTAACGCTAACATACAAAGCCATCCACAACCTGTCCCCTCCATATATCTCTGACCTAATCTCCCGCTACCTGCCCACACGTAACCTCAGATCCTCCAACGACCTCCTACTCCGCTCTGCTCTCATCATCTATTAGTATCAATACAGAAATCCAGGTAATCCCAAAGGGTTCACTTACTTTTTCTTGCAGTTGTATACATTGATCAGTCATGACATTAAATACTCCTTACTTGTGGAAATCGATAGATCCCGCTAAGCTTTGCCATGGTTTTGCTAGAGGTGGATGTCAGTTGTCCGATGATTCCGATCAAGTTCTTTTTCTGACATTGGTAGTTTGGGACGGTTGTTTGGTCGCCTGTCAGTAATCTCATAGTGGATTGTAAGGCTCTGCTTTCATATGCACAGGAATCCCGAATATCTAACCCTAATGTAATATTAGGAAGAAGTAGATGGTTTTCATTTATTTCCTGAATGGCAAAGAGGATGGCAAGAAAATGTCTGTAGTACCGAAGAGATATTCTAGGAGCAAAAGAACAATCTCACATTAGGGGCAAATAAAACATAAGCTATGCTATTCCTAGACTGGCTGAACAATACATGGTATAGGGTGAAGTTATGGAATCTATGGCAGAATCCATGGCTGACCCTTAGATATCTGCCTTCGATTTCCAGTTTGATGTCCTCCATATTGGCGCATGTGGTAACCCAATGTGATTTCCACGTAGAATCCACTTCAATAGGTGACATGTCCCTTATTGATAAATATTTCAAATCTGTGCAGAAAAATAACATACCTATTTGAAACGCAATGAAGATTCATTTGGAAAACATGCCATGCATTGTGTGAACAAACCATAAAAATCAATGTTTTTAATATTTTTTTTCCTGATAGCTCCACGGGTCTTAAACGTGGCGGTTTGCCCGCAGCAGAAAAAAACTGCAGCGTTTTACATTTACACTTTTTTACGCCATGGGGCCCTGGCCTTAGACTAAGAGACCCTACGAGACATCCAGCATCGCTGGAGTTTGTCCAGGCTAAAATATTATTTTTTAATTAGGGCGGGGAAGTTGAAAAAATAGAACTTATTTGTGGAATTCCTCACGGGCTGTGACGTCCCGGGTCCCTTCCTTAAGATGATGATTGGCCTCAGCAATCACATGCGGCGGGGACTTAATACAACAAAGCTGCAGGACTGGACCGCGCTGGGAGACACTGGGGACAGGTGAGTATGTTTTTTGGGTTTTTTTTCACTTCCCCCATCCTAAATTTTTTAAAAAATTAACCTGGACAGCCCTTTTAAGGTTGAGGTTGCGCAGCCGCAGGAACGGGAATCCGGCTGTCAGGAACCTAATGTATCAGTCCGAGTTACAAGGAAGAATTAACAAAAAATAATAATTTTAATGTAAAAAAATACCCCCAAAGATCTAATATGATCTGGGGAAGGGGGTGCACGAGATGTATAAAAATAAAACAGAATTAAGACAAAGTATTAAAAAAATAAAGCTATATGTACCAATTAAAAAAAAACAAAAATTATTTGAATAGCACAAATGAAAAAAAAAAATAGCCTACAAAAAATAGGAAGATTTGCCTGGTTATGAATAAGGGACAATGGCTTGGTCATGAAGTGGTTAATTCCCTGGTTAGAGCATCTTTATCATGTCGCGTTAAGGTGAATCCAAGAATATATACAGTATATGCAAATACGGTCCAAGGAAAAACAAAGCCATAAATATATAAAACCATATATACTGTATAATAAAATAATACTAAAATCAACTTGTTATGAGATATTTTTAAGGTGTCTACGAGCAATTAATTATATTGGAAGTAGGGAACAAAAAGAGCAGAATATTAAAAAAATTCTGTAACCTGTCATCTAACTTTTATTATGATTATGGTATTAGGATTGTGGATATTTTTTAGATATTGACCCAAGGGACCAGAGCACTTGGTGTCTTTATATCTTCTTTCCTACTCACATCCCAATGTGCTATGTAAATTTATATCATTGCTAAATATTAAAGTTAGAAAGGGTTAATATTTATTCAGCCCTTTGTACATTTATGAGACTGTAGAGCCTTTAGAGTAAATTCTAATTTTTGTTATCCACTTTATAGTGCGTGAGCTCTGTTCTACATTTATAGGCTCATTTCGCTTATTCAGGCATTGTGTATAAAGCAATAGTTGGTGTCAAGTAGTTATTATCACTGTAAGTATAAGGGACCCGGTTTATAATTATAGCTGGGAATGGGAAGGTCCCGCTGCGCTCTTGTTCTCTGCAGCTGCAAGCAAAAAATCCGGCTGTAGCTCAGTCTGTATGTGGTGTGGAGTATGTGTGTCACACCGAGTGATGTCCTGCTGGGATTGGGCCAGTACACGATCACTACAACCGGACTTATTCAGCTCATATTTTGGCTTTCTTCACCCTAAAGGATTATTTCACTTGCTGTCCCTGGTGGCAAATATTTCTATCCCTCCTACCAGGTATTCCTGAAATCTACAGCAGCAATTTACAATGGTAGGATCTGCTGCGGAAGGCAAATGAATTTTCATGTGCACAATTTTTACGTAAATTTTTTCTTAAGTTTGTTATCACATTCAGTTATAAAAGAAAAAAACCCACAATGATCTATGGAAAATACATTGAATGCCTAATTTATAATTTTAGATTTTTAATTTTAGACTTCTTGGGTGCAGAATTTTTTGGCAAAAAATACTGTAAAAATGCTACAAAACATCACGTGAGAATCCAGCCTTGGAACAATGATGGAAAAAATCCAATAAGGATATACCATACAATTTTTAGATTTATATCTGCCTAAGACATAGTCTTATAAAATAATAATATTTTTTAGTTATATAGAGCCAATATATTTCTGAGAACTTTATAAATTCATAAATGATATATATTTGCTTTATATATTTGCTTTCATGACTCGGTTAGTCTAGATTCCCATGGGGAGAGTATTTCTTAGCTAAGAACATTGCAGCCAGATGTTTGCTTTTACAGTATAGGAATATATAAATATTTTTACGCACTTTTTGGGGGAATAACCATAAAATGGCTATTTTTTCAAAAATAGTTTAAAAAGTAGCATTTTTTTAAATTCTTTTTAAAATAAAAATTTAGCATAAAAAATATTGGAAAGAAGTTACAAGCAATTCAAAATGTTACAAAGTAACAAACCCCCTCTTTCCACAAATCCTACCCAAAGAAACCTATGAAGGAGGGAAAACAAAAAGTTTATACATTTATACATTTTATAAAATTATAAATTTTATAAAAATTATAAATTATATAAAATTATAAATTTTATAAAATGTATAAATTTTCTCTAGCCATCTCAGTGATGAATGCTTTTTGTCTGGATTGGTTGCCAATGGATATGACCATGAATGCAGAAACTTCCTACTGTGGCCGGGTCATCTTCTCATGCATGAATCATGGTTGGGTTTCTGACCAGTCCTTGACCATAGAAAATTCCTGCATTCATGGTCATATCCCTTGGCAACCGATCGAAATAAAATACAGTCAACTCCAAAATAATTAGAAAAAAAATCTTTAAAATTAAAATTTTTTATTTTTACAAAAATGTTTATCTTTTAACCCTCTACAAATTTAAATATAGCTTTGATTATGGGAAAACCTCTTCAATAAGCCCTAAAAATGTATAAAACTACAAAGAGATATCATTTAAAAGACTCCAATAAAAGCACCATAAAATACAAATGTTTATAAAGCCACAGGCATTTGGAATATTTGGAATTTTTAATATCTTAAATTTTATTATTTTTCATAGTTACATATGAACATATACATCACCATATACTAACAGTAATATATTGTTATAGGATGAAGTAATATTAAACCAATAATATTCCATGTAGAGTTGCGATCTTATCCCAAGCAGTAGACATTCCATGAAGGTTACTCTTTGTATCCTGTAATATATAGATATCAGAGGAACCGCACACTAATAAAAATACGGATATGGGTGCTAGCAGACAAGGGAGTCCTGCGACTCATACACAATGTAAAGAAATGCTGCTGCACACCGTAAATAGGTGAAAGGGTGAAACAAATTATTTATTTTAAGTACATAAATTTTAGGTACATTAGCGCCACGGATTGATTTGACAAGCATAAGAAGAGTACTAGATCAATAAATCAGCATAACGTTTCGGTCATTGTCGACCTTCATCAGATCAGATCTAGTATCCATAAAGCAGAGTACGCAGCAGGGTCATGGCGTCATGCTGCGTACTCTGCTTTATGGATACTAGATCTGATCTGATGAAGGTCGACAATGACCGAAACGTTATGCTGATTTATTGATCTAGTACTCTTCTTATGCTTGTCAAATCAATCCGTGGCGCTAATGTACCTAAAATTTATGTACTTAAAATAAATAATTTGTTTCACCCTTTCACCTATTTACGGTGTGCAGCAGCATTTCTTTACTCTTTGTATCCTGGTCCTCTTCTTAGGTCATCGATATGTTTAGGTATTGGCGGGTAACAAAAAGATTAACTCTTAAAAATAAGAATAAAAGTAACATTAACATCCTACATACAAACCCATCCCGTCATTCTTAATATACGACCACAGACATCAAAGTTGTATTGAAGAAATTCAAGGGAAGGAAAAAAAATTTAAGAAAATGTAACTGGATTTTTACTGAAAGGTAACTTACGAGCGGCATGGTGGTAGAGAGGGCGGCTTGTTAAATAAGTTTTTCTGGGTGACAGGAAAACTATTCACTGTCACAACTGCCCCAAGGACAACATCACCTTCTCTAGCGTAGCTGTCAATTCTGGTTCTGTTCAAGGCGCAGCTGACGGTTGAGTTAAATTCTGTGAAATTTGCAGCATTGGAAAAATACAGAACGTCTGATAATAACAGGAATAAGGCAAGACCCTGCACATAGAAAAACATGATCATACGTTCCAACAGATGTAACAATATGGTCTTTCTCCTTACCAAGAAAAACCCATTTTATAAAATTTTCAAAAATTTTTGTAAAATCTTTGGGACCAGTTATTGAATAGATGGATGGCACTTTGAAATCAGTATATCTGTAACTATTCAGCAGTTATAGTACTCGTGCGTGCATTCCTCTCTGCTATTTAAAGTGTGTTTGTGTGTTTGCATATATATATATATGCTATATATGTATCTACTCTGCAAAATGTCACCATAAAGTACTAGTTTCGGCATAATAACGGTTCAGCGTAATGCTGACTTGTCTCTAAAGGAAGTTCAAGACAGAAAACATCTAATTACATCTAATTAAGAAAAATCCTATCATTTACGATGGCACCTGCTGCCCTGTATGAGGAATATAATCATTCCAAACAATTTTACGTGATTTATTATATGTGCCATTACTAAATTCCAAAATCGAAAATTTGTAAAATTGTTTCTGAGTGATCTAAATACAAAAAAAAAAATAATAAAAAATTTCGTGGTTTGACGTTAAAATCTATGTGATGGCAAAAAGATAGAAGTATTAAAGGGGTAATATTCTATATTGGCTAATCCAAAAAATGATATTGTTAAAATTCTATTTTACAGTTTTTTAGGGACGTTTACATACAAATGACTGGGAGAAAAGCGCAAAAACAAAAAAATACTCATCTATACCTGGTGCGCTGTTGTCCAGTCAAGTTCTCTAACCCCTCGTTCACACGTGCATTTGCAAATTATAATCGGGTCCGTGTGCTTGCCGTGCGTTGCCAACACGAATCATACGAACCGGAAAGTAGATTGTGAAGTACTTTCCTGTCCACATGTTCTGTGCGGAGATATGACGGCAAGCACACGGACCCCTTTATAGTCTATGGGGATCCGTGTGCTTATACTGCACAGCGCTTGTAATTACGTTTGGTATTCTGTTAGGGGGGTCCCCATGCAGACTCCCCTGAACGGAATACCAACGCAGATGTGAACCAATCCTTACATGATTGTTGAAACCAGTCAGTTGCCTGAGTGGTGGCTGTTGAGGAATCGGTAATGTCACTCACATACATCATGGGTTTCCTTACCCGTGATGGCTGAGGTCACTAATTTGGTTTCAGCTCTCATGTTAGCCACTCTACCTCAAACACGGTGAGTCTTGGGACATGAGGAATGGAATTGAACAATGGAGTGTGGACAGGTGAGCATGTCTTTTTTTTGCTTTACACCCATCCAAGCCGCCCCTGAGCTTGCTCTAAATCCTGGGCAACCTCTTTAAGATAAGCCAAAGATGCAATGTTTTTGTAAAAGATAGAATTGTCTGAACTCAGTTTGGTGGGAATGTGTACTTTATTGATGTAATGGTTAATAATTCCAGGTAAGATGGTTATAAATTTCAAATAGCAATCAGCTTTTTCAGCTCACAATTGCCACTCCAAACCCCTATACAACTTCTCGCTCAACTAGGCCAAGGATGCATAAATTCTGAATGGGAAGAAGGGGGAAAGCCAATGTAAACCAAAGGACCAGGCAGGTTGATATCCATCTGTTCCCTTCTCACCTTTCCCACATCCGCAGAATGGATGAAATCAGGAGACTACCCCATGCATGTTGACCAACCAAGGGATGTACATGAGAAAGTATCAGTAATTTAGTAGTTCCATTGTGTACCTGGGTCAACTGCCACTGATCTGAGAGTACGCCAAGAGGTGGCAATCCAGTGGTCCATGCAATGAAGTACGGATTACTGTACGGGGTTAAAGGGTGAATACCAGGAAATCATTGAGACATGCCCACAGGTGTAGTTCCAAGTCAAATCAGTTCAGAGACACAATGCGACCATGCTCGAGAGGGGGGAGCCTCATAAATATTTGCAATGTTCGACTGTTTGTTTCTGGCCAAACTAACCAGATGTGCTATTATTATACTCAAACCCTGAGTATAATAATTGGAAGCCAAGGGAAGTGCAGAAACATAATATACTCACCTCTCCTGGGCTTCCCATGACATCCAGAGTTCCCTCAAAGTCCTCTTTCAGATCTCCTGCGTGACGCCACAGGAGCCTGGGGACTACTGATTTTTGTGATTGGGTCTCAACAGTCACATGGTGCAAGCATTATGACCATGCAACCCATGGAACAGTTTGTCATCTGAAACCCAATTACAGGATTACAGGACTTCTGGCTTTCTGGGCCCATTATGTCACCAAGGAAGCCAGAAGAGGCTGGAACAGAACCCTGAGGGAGCCCTAGATGCCTCACGGGAGCCCTAGATAGGTGGAAAAATGGTGAGTATAAGTGTTTTTTATGTTTCGCACCTCCCCTGAGCCTCCACCTATTATACTGTAGGTCTCAAAAGAGGGTATAATAGTGGTTTGTGGGTAGAAACCAAAAAGTTTTGGGTTTGGATTGAACCTGGAACTCTTAGAAAATGTTCCACAAATCTGGTATATTACAAAATGGTTTGCTCATCTCTACTCCACACTAGGGGTGAATTAACCAGTTCATATTGACCCAGGTTCATTAGATATATTTCAAAATTTGGGGTTTGTCCGAACTGGAATTGCTATTGTTATACTGTGGGGTCCCTTCTGTTCAGACCTCAGAGCATAGTATGCAGAGGCAAAAAACATAACACACATCACAAACATCATAACAATTTCAGGCCTCAGCACTAGGCTGCTGACATCATTCATGAGGCCAGAATAGGCCCAAAGAGGACGTGTACTTGTACCAGTTGCTTTGACAGAGCCTGAGATAGGTATCACTATTTCTTTTTTTTGTGTACCTCCACTGGGCCTCCATGTATAATACCTTGAGGTCTGAAGACACCCCAGAGCATAATAAAAGCAGTTCCGGTTTGGAATGAACAAAATTGACGGGCCACCCTCATGAATAATCTCATGAGGTTCGCTCCAACACTAGTCCACACCCATTGCCTTGTAGTTAGCTCAGGCTACGAACCCTGATGGCACTTTTCTTCCCTGTCTGTATACCTTGGCTGTTCCTGCAGCTATCCCACCTCAAACCATAAGTCCATCCATTTAACATACCAGTGGTACTTTATTACAATTGCTTTTGCTGACCACCATCAAGTCCTGCCATAACTTCTTAAGTCTGTTCACAATTCATTTTGAACTTCAAGCCTACCAATTTTCTATGTATCATGTCAAGTTGGACTTTAATGTATCGCTAACGTCTAGAGAATCTCAAGCATGTGCAGTGCCAGTCTGCAAGCGCCTAGGACTTGAAGAAACTGCACTGGTCATTGAAGACTTCTCTCCAAAATTGAGTCTTTCTATGATTATGTCTTGTGACACACGTGGGCAAAATTGTTGGTACCCCTTGTTTAATGAAAGAAAAACTCACAATGGTCATAGAAATAACTTGAATCTGACAAAAGTAATAATAACTAAATTACATGTTGACAAGACCCAAAGCTTCTGGGAGAATGTCCTATGGAGAGATGAGACAAAAATCAAACTTTTTGGCAAGGCTCATCAGCTCTATGTTCATAGACGGAAATATGAAGTATATCTTCCCATAACACTGTTCCTACTGTGAAACATGGAGGAGGCTCTGTTATGTTCTGGGGCTGCTTTGCTGCATCTGGCACAGGGTGTCTTGAATCTGTGCAGGGTACAATGAAATCTCAAGACTATCAAGGGATTCTATAGAGAAATGTGCTGCCCAGTGTCAGAAAGCTTGGTCTCAGTCACAGGTCATGGGTCATGCAACAGGATAATGACCCAAAACACACAGCTAAAAACACCCAAGAATGGCTAAGAGGAAAACATTGGACTATTCTGAAGTGGCCTTCTATGAGCCCTGACCTAAATATTATTTAACATCTTTGGAAGATGCTGAAACATGGTGTCTGGAAAAGGCCCCCTTCACACCTGAGACAACTGGAGCAGTTTGTTCATGAGGAGGGGGCCAAAGTACCTGCTGAGAGGTGCAGAAGTCTCATTTCTCTTCAATTGGGTGAAATTATTTGATGGCGACCATCCTGTTCTAAAGCCTTTTATACCCCCCAAACCTTCAAGGGATGATCTCTCAGTGTGCCAGCTATGCTGATGTATTCATCTAGAAGACTAGAGACCCTGCTAACCCATAGATCATACAATTGTCCCATTAACTTTATGCCTGGTACCATTCCTCCCTGTGGTCAGGTTTATCCACTGTGTCTTCCAGAGATGAGTGCCATAAAGTAGAGCCTTGAGAGAGAATGATGCCATATTGTGCTCGAAGAAGAACATTCTGTCTGTTGGACCTTAGGCTTCAGGTTATATAAGGCGGTGTCTGATCAAATAGGTTCCTATCTAGGTTTTCACTCCACTGTGTATTCTTATTATCCACTTCCTGATCTCTGCTTGTTTATGTGACTCTGAACATGTTCCTTCTGTTCTGACCTTTGCCTAAATACAGTTATGAACTAACCCAACCTGCTCTGACCTTGGCAAGTCCACTAACCACATTTACCATCTCCTTCAGTATCACATACCACGTCTCTTTCTTGACCCACAAGGGTCACCCACCACTGAGATTTTTTTGAGAGGTAGTGACCTAGTGGTACCTTGCAGTGAAGTCCAGATCCCCACATGGAGATTATAGGGTTAATAGCAGGGGACCACTTGAAAGATACCCTCAGGAATAGCACCAAGTCAAATCAGTTCAGTGGCTCCACTGCGATGTCTCCTCTTCTGCCTTTCTGCTTTTCCCTTACCTTCCTGTGTTGTTCCTGGTTCTGGCCTCTGTGTATGACCCTGGTTGCCTCCAAGACCACCTCTCCTTGACCTGTGATTTGGATACATCGTGATCTCCAGTGTATGACCCGGCTCTTCTGATTACTTTTCTGCTGCACCATCTGTTACCTTGTGACCTTCTCTGTACTGACCCTGCTTGTTTGACTACGTCCTGACTAACCCTGGATTCTGCGTGACCTCCTATCTACCGGCCTGGCCTGTATGACTTTCCTGCAGTGCTTCCGCCATCCCCTTGGCGATCCATACTGCACTCTAACCTGCTGACCAGTTCTCCTGCTTCTTCACCCACTTATGTGAGTGGTTTTGGGGTTTTCTGGTTCCATTGCAACTTGGGGTGCGCTGTGTGTGTGACACTCTCTGGGCGGCTGCGGTTTTGGGTCCCAGAATTTACCAAGTCCAACTCCACCATCAGGAGCTCTGGCGAAGACCTCAGGGACCTGGTTTCGCTTGGTTTGGAGAGCATTGGACACTCAGTGCTGTTTTGCCTCGGTGTGCAGGGAATTCTCGTTGCCCGGGACTAACTGTCTGTTATTATTGCACTAGGTTCCTAAAACTAGGATCTGAAGAACCCCAGAGATTGATGGGTCATTGGGATTTACCATTGCACTGGGACCTTTAGATTGCTTCTTCAATCTTCCCCACACATTTCTTAGCATCAGACCAATCTTAAGACCTTATAGGGCTATTCCGATATCTTTTTTAGACCCCAGCAAAGGCTTAATGTAACACATTCATCATAATTACTTCTGCTTTTGGTTGGGATCACCTATCATGTGGACCCACCTACTGTGCCACCTAACCAGTTTGACTTCTGAGGGCATTATCTAAGTGGTCCACTTGTTTTCACCCTTTAACTCCTGCACAGGAAAGTTGTCTTCACTAAAGGGGACCACCAATTCACTACCTGGTGAGAAGCACTGGAAAGACATGCAAAAGTGTGGTCAAGTCTAGTCTGAATGTTAGGAAGTCAGAGAAGCAGAGTTGTTGGAAGCCAAAAAGCCATACATAGAAGATCTGCAGGTCAGAACAGAATCAGTAGCAGAGTAGAGAAATAGGGTAAGGTCAATACACAGACAATGAAACAGACAGACAAGCAGGAAACCCTCGCAGGAACTGGAAGTCCAAGAACCTTTGTTGCTCAAGCGCAATCCAGAGAATTTAGTAGGGACCCAAATGGAGATTCTCTGCTACATTCTCAGCCAAAGGGAGAGGTGAGAATGATTATCAGAAACAAGTATTCTATAAGACTGTCCCGGCACTGGACAGAATCAGCGACAATCCATGATAAATGAGTCGATCAGCTTGTTTACATCATACACCAGTGTGAAGTACATGGGCTAGATAGGATTAGTCCTCCCCATACACCGGTATTGATAATAAGTAGAGATGAGCGAGTAGTATTCGATCGAGTAGGTATTCGATCGAATACTACGGTATTTGAAATACTCGTACTCAATCGAGTACCACTCGCTATTTGAATGGAAAAGTTTGATGCAGAACCAGCATTGATTGGCCGAATGCTATACAGTCGGCCAATCAATGCTGGTTCTTCTCCTACCTTTAGAAGTTTTCTCCGTGCAGCTTCCCCGTGGCGTCTTCCGGCTCTGAATTCACTCTGCCAGGCATCGGGCCTGGGCAGAGCCGACTTCGCTTGTCTGCTTGTAGTGTGGGCATGCGCAGTCGGCTCTGCCCAGGCCCGATGCCTGGCAGAGTGAATTCAGAGCCGGAAGACGCCGCGGGGCGCTGCACGGAGAAGACTTCTCGGAGGATCCAGCCTGACCCTCACTCGTGGACTTGGTAAGTATAATTTGATTGAACGTTGCCTACCCCTGAAACGAGCATTTTCCCCCCATAGACTATAATAGGGTTCGATATTCGATTCAAGTAGTCGAATATTGAGGGGCTACTCGAAACGAATATCGAACCTCGAATATTTTACTGTTCGCTCATCTCTAATAATAGGCATCATTTCTGTCTATACATGCCTACATTTGGCAAATTAATGACCTGGCTTATCACCGCTATGTAGATGATATCCAACCATACATATCCTTCATGCCCGAAGTCAATGGCCCTTCTCCAGCCATGAATTCATGCCTCGCTGAGTAATGGAACGAAGAATAGAAGGCTTAAGCTGAACCCAAAGAAAACTAAAGTTCTCGTGGTTGGAGGTTGGAAGTCTCGTGGTTGGAGGTCAATGCTTACTGGCAAAATGGTTCATTGTCTTCCTCTATCCATAGGACACAGAGCTGTACAAAGCTCAGTCTATAGTTATTGTCATCAACATGAATCGAACATGTCCATCCAGTTGATGCCTTTCCATCACTTTATCATACTATGGGCCCTTATTACAGATAATGAAATTGGTCCAAGTTGGTTGTTTACATGCACAGATATTGTCAGGATAGGACCAATCCTCATCTCCCTCTTCTGTTATGATCATCCTGACATGATGGATGGAATTGGCAGATCAGATGATCTTTCTGATGATACAATCATTGCGATCTTTAAGCAGGTCAGATCGGTTTTTGGGCAGATTTCAATCAGATCCATTGACCATTATGATTTACACACACACACAGATTTGTGACCGATGTTACAGACAATGAAATTGAGAAAAAACTATTTCAAAAAGGCAAACTCCAAAAATTTTACTATAAAAATATAAATTTATTGAAAAAATATACATAATAAATATACAACACAATAAACAGGCAGTGAAATTGGTGTGTCGGCCATATACACGCAGATATTTTCATAATATACAACCAATTCTCATCTTCCTCATCTGTTATGATCTTCCAAAGACAAAACCTTTCTATTCCCTATAATGGAGTTGTCTGGCAGATCGTTCCTGCAGTTTAAAGGCTACAACTGTGATTGGTATAACTTTTCTAAAGCGCCTTTATACAAGGATGCGTCAGACAAGAAATGGGCAATGATGATTATTACATCATTTACAAATCCTTCGATTGACAGGCACATTTAAGCTGAAAGATTATTGTTGTATTATGTATGATTTTAGATTGGTTTAGGTTGTAATTGGGCTGATTGTACAATAATTGGTCAGATATCTGTTCATGTAACAGTTCCCCACATGAGTTGAGATTGGTATTGGACTGACTGGACAGTCATTGGACAAATATCAGTTTGGGCATCATTCCCCTGCATCAGTTTTGATTGGGATTCGTCTGATTGGACAGAAATTGGAAAGATATCGGTATATGTAACAGTCCCCTGCATCAGTTTAGATTGGCATTGGTCTGGTTGGATAGTAATTCAGTAATTGGACAGATATATGTATGTGTAGTAGTCCACTGCATCAATTTGCGATTGGAATTGGTTTGATCAAACAGAAATTGGACAAATATCTTCATGTGTAACAGCACCCGGCATCAGTTTATAGTATTATGGGTATGGTTGGACAGTAATTGGTCAGATATCTGTATGTGTAATAGTACCCCGCATAAGTTGAGATTATTGGTCTGATTAGACAGTAATTAATTAGATATCTGCATCTTGAACAGTAACCCACATGAGTGAAGATTGATATTGGTCTGGCTGAACAATAATTGGTCAGATATTTGTACCTGTAACAGCATCAGTTTGGATTATTATGGGTAAGGCTGGACAGTAGTTGGTCACATATCTGTATGAGTATTAGTACCCTGGTACTAGATTGGTATCGCTTTGATTGTACAGTAATTGGACAGATATCTATCGCTTTCATCAGTTTCGACTGTAATTGGTCTAGTTGAACAGAAATTGCATAGATATCTTTGTGTGTAGCAGCACTTGGCATCAATTTAGATTACTAAGGGTATGGTTGGACAGTAATTGGTCAAATATCTGTATGTGTAACATTACCCCACATATGTTGTGATTGGTATTTGTCTGATTGGACAGTAATTAGTCAGATATCTATATCTGTAACAGTACCCTGCATGAGTTAAGATTGATATTGGTCTGGTTGGACAGTAATTGATCAGATATCTGTGTGTATATCAGTTCCCCGCGTGAGTTGAGATTGGTATTGGTCTCATTTGGACAGTAATTGGTCAGATATCTGTATCTGTACCCTGCATCAGTTTAGATTGGTATTAGTCTGATTGGACAGTAATTGGTCAGATATCTTTGTGTGTATCAGTACCCTGCATCAGTTTAGATTGGTATTGGTCTGATTGGACATTAATTGGTCAGATATCTATGTGTATCAGTACCCTGCATCAGTTTAGATTGGTATTAGTCTGATTGGACAGTAATTGGTCAGATATCTGTGTGTGTATCAGTACCCTGCATCAGTTTAGATTGGTATTGGTCTGATTGGACAGTAATTGGTCAGATATCTATGTGTATCAGTACCCTGCATCAGTTTAGATTGGTATTAGTCTGACTGGACAGTAATTGGTCAGATATCTGTTTGTGTATCAGTACCCTGCATCAGCTTAGATTGGTATTGGTCTCATTTGGACAGTAATTGGTCAGATATCTATGTGTATCAGTACCCTGCATCAGCTTAGATTGGTATTAGTCTGATTGGACAGTAATTGGTCAGATATCTATGTGTATCAGTACCCTGCATCAGCTTAGATTGGTATTAGTCTGATTGGACAGTAATTGGTCAGATATCTATGTGTATCAGTACCCTGCATCAGTTTAGATTGGTATTGGTCTGATTGGACAGTAATTGGTCAGATATCTATGTGTATTAGTACCCTGCATCATCTTAGATTGGTACTAGTCTGATTGGACAGTAATTGGTCAGATATCTGTAAGAGTATTAGTATCCTGCATCAGCTTAGATTGATATTGGTCTGGTTGGACAGTAATTGGTCAGATATCTGTAAGAGTATTAGTATCCTGCATCAGCTTAGATTGGTATTGGTCTGATTGGACAGTAATTGGTCAGATATCTATGTGTATCAGTTTCCTGCATCAGCTTAGATTGGTATTAGTCTGATTGGACAGTAATTGGTCAGATATCTGGAAATATAGAGCATCTTCTGAAGAAATACAGAACTACTGCTGCTTTCTGGCCCCACGGTGAAGGGGAAACATGTTGACGTTAGATTGTTTTTTCCGTCTTCATCCACTAGGGTCTCCATTGAGCATGCTCGAATGCTGTCAAGCAGTGCTGACCCGGAAGCAGTAAAAATCAGTTTCAGGTGCTTCTGGTTTAAGGCTGAAGTATCCCTTAAAGAGGTCTCCATACAGAGAGGATTCTGCAGGCACCTCATAAGAAGAGGGGGAGAGAAGCACTGCACATTGTACAGCCCTCCCGCCAGTCAACATACAGCTGAACAGAAGTAAATCTGCAGAGGAGAGGAGCCAGCCGGCAGCCAGCTAAGGGGGAGGGAAGGGCTGGACAGCACTGTGCACAGAGGAGATGACTCCCAGGACAGCAGGCAGCTGAGAAGGAGAGGGGGAGGGAAGACACAGGAGAGGATTACAACCCCCCCTGGAGCAGGATTGAATGTAAGTGATAATGCAGGAGTTCTAAAGGAACAGGGAAACAAAGCAGATGTTTTGCCCCAAAAAAATGTATTGAGGGCATAGCTGTCAACTTTTAGAACACAAACCTTGTCGTAGCAGATGGGCTTACAGTTACAATTTGATCAAAATGTAAACCCCAAGAACCTCATCTTCATGTCTCCTTATATACAGTAGTATTTGCAGTAATGCTCTTGGTGCTAGCAGAGGTCTGGTACAACTTTGTGCTCACACACCAGGCGTAGTCACAGCAGTGCCCTGTTACCGGACAATACTAAGAGGAATATCCACTGATAAGACCTGCCCCCGAATAATAAGCGTCATCATAACCACTAATGGGTATATGGCAGTATACCTCGGTGTAATTCAGTTATACACTTACAAAAAAAATACCACTGGTCAAGGATCAAATAATACCTCCACACCAAGACCACATATAACAAGCACAAAGTCCAATACAACCAATAATACCGCCATACAGTAACCACATAGCGGTCAGACCCCAATCCAACATTAATACTCTGCAGAATATTATCATGAAATGAATACGGTATTGCTACTCACAGGTGAGCTACCTCTAGGCGCAATTCTTTTCGATATTGGGTGACTTTTTGCTGTCGCTACACAATCTGCCCCTTTGATCGTGACCCGAAAAATAATAATATATAATGCAAAAATAACCATTAATACTCATGTTGCTCAATTCCATGACAATCCAAGCAGCTAGCACTATAGGCCCAATGTGTCCCCTGTGTCGATGAGTTCTCTGCATTGATCTGTTTTCATTAATCCCTTATAGATTTGAGTCTATTGGTAGAACCAAGGAAAAAGGGGCAAAAACGAACCACCAAAAATAGTGTGAATTATAATCAACGGGGCAAATGTATTATCCCGTTTATACCAGTTTTCTGGCACAGATGGGTAATAATGTAATGTAAGGCCCTTTCTTGTCCCAAATGTGCACTACTTCCCCCATTTTGTCCTCACTCACCACTCTCCACACATATGGACAGAGCAGAGTAGGCCTAGCCTAGTGTTTTTATTATATTAAGTTGTACGTATGTGAATTATACATGAAATCTACTCTAGTTAAAGGGATTCAATCATTAAAAAGCAATTTTTGCCCCAACACGTAGGAATAGCCTTAAGGGAGCCTCCACACAGAGTAAACACGTGTGTATGTTTGCAAAATACACATGTAAAAATAAGACTCCCATTGACTTCAATGATATTTTTTACACGTGTAAAAATACGCCTGTAAAAATACGCCTGTAAAATGTCATTGAAGTCAATGGGAGTCTTATTTTTACACGTGTATTTTGCAAAAATACACGCGCATTTACTCCGTGTGAAGGCTCCCTAAGAAGGGCTATTCTTCTCCAACCTTTAGATGTCGTCTCCGCGCCGCTGTTCGGTAGAAATCCCGTTTTTCTTCTGTATGCAAATGAGTTCTCTTGCAGCACTGGGGGCGTCCACAATGCTGTGATAGATATCTCCAGCGCCGCCTCTGTCTAAGCCTGGTACAGCCTTTCCCTGCGTCTTCTTCCGGCGCTGGCTTCAAACTTCTAGGCCTGCGCAGTCGGCTCTGCCATCAGGCCTCAGGCAGAGCCGACTGTGCAAGCCTAGAAGTTTGAAGCCAGCACTGGAAGAAGACGCAGGGAAAGGCCGTTCCAGGGGAAGATAGAGGTGGCGCTGGAGATTTCTCTCGTAGCATTGGGGACCCCCCAGTGCTGTTTGAGCACTGAGGACTACCCCCAGTGCTGCGAGTGAACTCATTTGCATACAGAAGAAAAACTGGATTTTTACCGAACGGCGGTGTGGAGAAAACATCTAAAGGTAGGAGAAGAATAGCTTTTCTTAAGGCTATTCCTACGTGTTGGGGACAAAAAATTGTTTTTTAATGATTGAATCCCTTTAATGGCATTGTCCTGCAAATCTGCAAAACTGAGCGAGAATTCTGAATATCGAATGCCACTCAATCTTACTTACTCACTAAATCTACTGTATTTCTATTACAAAATTAATTAAGTTGCTCTTGTCTGGATTTCTTGTCTACCTGTTATAACAATCGATTTGGATACAGCCATGTGATTTGCTGTATACATATGTACATTAGGCAGTACATGCTGAGGTCTGGTGTTCCTCGTCCGCTATTGTGCAGCAACAGATCCCAGCGTTCTCTCCCCAAGGGTCTGCTATATAGGTTTTCTAGCACATGATACAATAGAATATAGTATACATATGGATATAAGGTGAACATACCTGTGACAATTCTACGACAATTCGTATTTATTGAGTTCAGTTCTTGTAGCTAGCTCACCGGAGTGTACTGGTAGCGGCTCTTGCTTGCACCATCTAAAGTTAGTGTCTTCCCTGTGTTCCTTTATGTTATTCTATGTGTCAGTCCTCTCTCGATAGATCAGACTAGGAGCAGTGTGAATCAGATTCCAGTGATAAGTTATTTTATTTGGTGATGTGTCACGCATAAGAAACTTCAGCAGTTCTTGTATGCTAAAAATGGATTGTACCACACAAGTTGTCCATGGGGAGGACATACACTCCTATCACAGTTACTGCTGATGATGAGACAGACTTCTGTTACATGAAGATGGCAGTGAAACCCGCCTGTCTGTAGATTTGTGGTCTCTTCTGGAGAATATAGATGGAAGGATAATCACAGTGTACTCAGGGCAGGTAGAGATTGCGCTCTCTGTAGCTGACCATATGTTGTAATATGGGATAGATAGCAAAGCTAAGAGTTGAAAGAATGCAGGGGAAATCTAAAAATGGATTGTACGATGCTAGTTGTCCATGGGAAGAACATATACTCCTATCACAGTTACTGCGGATGATGAGACAGACTTCTGTTACATGAAGATGGCAGTGAAACCTGCCTGTCTGTAGATTTGTGGTCTCTTCTGGAGAATATACCTGTAGATGGAATGATAATCACAGTGAACTCAGGGCAGGTAGAGATTGCGCTGTCTGTAGCTGACCATATGTTGTAATATGGGATAGATAGCAAAGGTAAGAGTTGAAAGAATACAGGGGAAATTTAAAAATGAAGATGGAGTCTGGTTAGAAGCAGAAAGGAGGAAGAAATAAGTACAGTACACATCAAAGATGCATAGAGTGGAATATATACAATGCAGTCATGGCAGTTGTGTTCCCACTGGAGATCTTCTTTAAAATAGAGTATAATGGTCTTTACTAAAATGATATGATAAACCTGAATGTAACTTTTTTTTTCTTTTCATTTTTTAGGAAAGTGGGCACTTATGACATGGAAGCTAATGCAGGAGATGAAGGGATTCACTTTCAAAGCTACCCCTTCGATTTCCTAGAATTTCTCAATCATCAGCGCTTTGAACCTATGGAATTCTACAACAACCATGAACATACCAAGCCTACAGCTGTCCTCCCTTGTACTTCTCCGTCCTATGAATGTGGCACCCAAAACCACCCCAATAATATCCAGCTTACCACCGACAGTACCCCTAAACCTAAAGAACTAAAACTCGAAGTTCCATCTTCCATCTCTCCACCTAAAAAGTCAGAAACTGTACACATACAATGCAACAACCATCCTTCAGCGCCCAGCACTCAGACTATCTATGACGGTACATTTAATGCACAGCAGTGGGGAATAGTGGGACTATCGAGCCACCAGCTTCTCTTCAATAACATAAAACGTTCCCTTCCAGCGACTCAGGAAGTGCAAGGTGAAAAAGACGATAAAGACGATAAAAACTATTTCCGACGACTGAAGTATCTCCTGGATCGTCGCTTTCCTTGTACAGTATGCCAAAAATCTTTTAAACAGTCATCGCACCTAATGCAGCACATGCTTGTTCACACTGGAGAGAGACCATATGAATGCAACGTATGCGGTCGCTCATATAACCATATATCTAGTCTGATAAGACACAGGCGCTGCCATAAGGAGGGCACAGACATGGAGAATACCAATACAGTATTAGCAACAGACGTCGAAACAGCTGCTGCCACCGCCGTGGTGGCAGCGGCGATGTCGGAATCCCATGTAAATTCTATGGAAATGCCTGTAGCTCAGGTACAACCAAATGTTACGGTCCAACAAGACGGTCCATTCACGTGCAACATGTGTTGGAAAGTGTTCAAAAAGCAAAGTCATCTTCACCAACACCAAATTATCCATACTGGCGAGAAGCCTTTTAGTTGTACTGTTTGTGAAAAAAGTTTCAATCGGCGGGAAAGCTTGAAACGTCACATAAAGACTCACTCCGATTCATTGAAAGTGTACTGTGAAGTATGCGGTAAAGCGTTCCGGGACGCTTCATACCTAGCAAAACACCAGGTAACTCATACAGGCGAAAGACCAGACTATAATTGTGATGTTTGTGGAAAGTCGTACGCTACTACGCAAAGCCTCGTAAGGCATAAGCAGTTGCATGAGCAAAATATACCCATGCTACAGCCAACACTTCCCCAAAATCCACTTAGTGAGAACACCAAAGAACCCAACACATTAGCCGCATTGGAGACGACATCTTTACTTTCAACTGATGTCGTCCAGACTGACCAAGGGACCATGACGGTTATCGAAAGAATCGGGTCTGCGTTGGGTCAGTCTTCTGTCCGGAGGCAATCACCTCTTCCAACCAATACAAGTAAAAACTTCTGCTGTAACATCTGCGGACGTGGCTTTGGTCGACGAGAGACATTAAAACGCCATGAACGCATTCACACTGGTGAGAAACCACACCAGTGTTCAGTTTGCGGGAAAAGATTTCGAGAATCGTTTCATCTTACCAAACATCACGTCGTTCACACCCGGGAACGTCCCTACAAATGTGAGTTATGCGGAAAGGTTTTTGGCTACCCTCAAAGCCTAACAAGACACAAACAAATCCACCGCCTTCAGTTGCCATGTACGGTCCAGCCTGGCGTCCTTACTCCTGACCACCTCCCATTTGGGTGCACGGACTGTGGTCAGAAGTTTCCAGACTCTTTTCACCTCATGAACCACAAGGAACTCCATATGACGGACAAGCCCTATGTTTGCGACATTTGTAGAAAATGTTTTGGCTTCATTGAAAATTTAATGTGGCATAAACTGATTCATCAAACAACTCCAGAATGTCTGATCCCGGTGAACCCAGTAAACCAGTGTCAAGAAATACCACAAAACAACCAAATGAACTGCATGCAGAATGGTTTGGCCAATACCGTCGCAACAACAAATGGAGTGACGGCAACAGATGTTGCTCCGGTGACCTTTCCTTCTGAGGAACATCCTATGATTCCAAGTGGTGAGAGATTTTCTTGCAGTATTTGTGGTCAGAGTTTCAAACACTTTTTGGGTTTGGTTACCCATAAATATGTACACTTGGTTAAACGCACTATGGCCTGCAATGTATGCGGACAGAGCTTTACGGGAGCCTATGACCTGCTCCTTCACCGTCGTAGTCACCTCCAGAAGAGACACTTCACATGCTCTATATGTGGCAAACGTTTCTGGGAAGCCGTTCTCCTCATGCGGCACCAGCGTTGTCACACGGAAGAACGTCCTTACCGCTGCACCATTTGTGGAAGGGGCTTCCTACACTCTTGGTATCTCCGCCAACATAAAGTAGTGCACACTGGTGAACGAGCCTACAAATGTGCGTTGTGCAACAAACGTTTTGCCCAGTCGTCCAGCTTAGCGGAACACCAACGACTGCATACCGTGGCTCGCCCTCAACGTTGTCCAACGTGTGGTAAGACCTTTCGCTACCGATCCAATCTTATAGAACACCAGAGAGTACACCTTGGTGAAAAGTTTTATCGGTGCGACCAATGTGGCAAGAGTTTCTTCTACATTTCGTCCATTTTACGGCATCAGAGATCTCACGATGCCAAACCTGATCTTCGCTGCTCTTGTTGTTTGAAACTCTTTAAAGACCCAAAGTATTTTAACAAACACATACAGACCCATCAAGGGGGGCGTCCCTTTAAATGTGGAGCCTGTGGTGAAGCTTTTAGTAATACCTACGGACTGAAGAAACACCGCCAAGAACATAAAGTGGAAAAGTTTGCCGCTGCCACCGCCGTGGCCGCTCTTGCCGAAGGACATAACACATAAGCATCATAGACGTGCTTCTTACTCGTGAATTGGTTCTCACTTTCGTTAGCGGCAGAAAAATTCTTGCATTCAGTAGTTAGTCGTAGTTGTGCCAGTTTTAACCGTAGTACAGCATATGCTACGTTATATGAAAGTATTCAAGGAGTTGGGCACCTTCTGATGAATCCTTAGACGTGAAGTCATTTGGATGTTTTCTATGATTCTCTCCAGTGAATTCTGCCGTTTACAGCTTATTTTTTAGATGTATTAATATTTTATCAGTGTTTCCTAGTTTAATTTATATATCTGACATATCCTAAATTAAAATATGAACTTTATTTGACGCTGGATCAGAGAGATGACTATGGGACTAGGGCTCTGTTCACATCTGCATTGGAAGCTTTTTTTTTTTTTTTTTTTTTTTTTTTTTTTAAGTCTCCATCGCAGATTTCTTCATATTTGTCAGTGAAGCATGCAGTGCAATTTTTTGCCAGTATCAGATGCTATTATATGTCAATAGTGTCCATTGGATGCAGTTGGCTGTAGTTGGTGTCATGTTGGGTTTGGGTGGTTCGGTCCAAAGATGCATTTAGGCCAAATTTTTTTTGTCACTACCTGGAGGTGTAGTTATAATACTTTGGGGTCTCTTCAGACCACAGAATATAATAGTGGTTAGCACTGTAGCCTTGCAGCGCTGGAGTCCTGGGTTTGAATCCTGCCAGGAACAACATCTGCAAGGCGTTTGTATGTTCTCCCCATGTTTGCTTGGATTTCCTCCCATTCTACTGATAGGAAAATAAATGTACATTGTGATCCCTATATGGGGCTCACAATCTACATAAAGGAAAAAAAAAGAATATACGTTATACTCGCGTTCCTCAACCTCTTCTGGGAATCCATCACTCCCTTAGGATCTTCTTCCGACCTCTTGGGTGACATCATGAGCACTGTGATTGGGCCTCATGGGGCGTGGTGAAGTCATGGTGTTTTAACACGTCATGTCAGTGTCCCCCCTTGTGACCCAGAAGGACCAATCAGAGGCATCAGTGGTTCCCCTTGGCACGTGAAGTCACTATGTAGACTAGAGGTTGACCCTGACGGAGTTCCAGAAGCCCAGAAGAGTTAAGGGAAGGTGACTAGAGATGAGCGAATATACTTGTTTGAATACCTCTGGTGAATAAACACTTCCAAGGCAACAAATTTTTACTGCCCCTCCCCCCCCAAATTCCCTGGCGCCGGGAGCTATGCGTCGTAGGTAGAGATGAGCGAACACTGTTCAGATCAGCCGATCCGAACAGCACGCACCCATAGAAATGAATGGAAGCAGCTGTGATGCTGACTTTGCCGACGGACGGACGGCGTCACAGGTGCTTCCATTCATTTCTATGGGTGCGTGCTGTTCAGATCGTCTGATCCGAACAGTGTTCGCTCATCTCTAGTCGTAGGTATTCGATCGAGTATATTCGCTCATCTCTAAAGGTGACCATTATGTTTCCAGACCTCCCCTGTGACTCCACTTATTATAACCTGGGGTCTACAGAAACCCCAATGTATAACAGTGCTTTGTAGGTGAAGCCTGAAACTTTTTGAAAATTCAAATCTGGTTTGATCCAAACTGGATGGCTCTTCTCCATTTTCTACTCCTATGTGAAAAGAGCCTAAGGCTCTTTTACATTAGAGTCATTGTTTTCTTTGGACAGACCTCATTGACTTATATGACAGGGTCTATCAGTGTTCGAATATTTTTGACAACACAATAGCACTGCAGACGATATTATGAAAAACACCAAAAAAATCAGACTGGCAAAAATGGTGAACAGAGCCAAAGCTGGTAAGAACGCCCAAGCACCTAATAATCTAGTCAGCGAGTAAATGCTAATTTTAACTACTTCTATTTGTAGGGAAGAGAGCATTATATAGCCTTGTAGAACTTAGTGAATTACTCCATGTGATTCATTTTAGCTTACAAAGAGCATATCTCTTAAAGGGGTTCTTCAACCAGGACAACCTCCTTTTTGTATGGCAGCGAGGTAAGCGCCAGGGAGAAATGAAAAATTTAGAGAATTTTTTCCTAACTATTGTTGGTCCAGCGAAACATTTGTCAGCTCTTGTGGGAGAGGGGGAACTTAAATTATTGTCAAAAAACATATTATAGCATTATTCTTGGAACACAGGTATCTGCAAGTACAAAAGCATGCAACTATTTCAATTATTTTCTAGGCTATGTACACCATGAGCTAGTTCATTTTCAGACACTCCGAAATATGGTTTGCAACCTGCTCATAGTACAAACTTGGCTCATGTAGTAGTAGATGGTGGACATGTGTCCTGTGAATCTAGAAAGCCACTACTGGTTCGGAAGATCTAGTACAGCTTTATTCCTTTACCGTGATCAACTTCTTTGCCCATTGTGGTCTCAACACTAAGGATGGCCCATAGATTTGTTTCAGATCGAAAAACTTTGGATAAAAATCAAAGGGGTCAGAAGAGATCACAGAGTATAATAGGTGGAAGCCCAGGAGAGGTGTGAAAAATAACAAACAATTATACTCACCTTCCCTCAGCTCTTCCTGGAATGCTTGGCTCTCTCCGGGTCCTCTTTCCGGTTTCTCTTGAAATTATGACCTGGGGTCATCAATGAGGACTGTGATGACATCATGACACTTGGTGTGCCCCATGTGACCAATCACAGGCCTCATTAATGACCCTGGTTGCATGACGTCACCCAGAAGCCAGGAAGAGGACCCAAAAAGAACTGAGGACAACAAAAGGAGGCCCAGAAAAGGTAAGGGAAGATATAATAAATCTAATTGTTTGGGGGGTTTTGTTATTTTTTACACCTCCCCTGGACCTCCAGACCTACACTCTAAGGTCTGAAGACTAATAGTTGGAAGCCCAGGGGAGGTGTATAAGAATAAAAAATAATTACACTCACCTTTCCTCAGCTCTTCTCGACATCTTTGGCACTCTCTGGGTCCTCTTCCCAGCTTCTGTTGACGTCATGCGCCTGGGGACATCACTGAGGCCTGTGATGACATCATGACACTCAGTGCACCACATGTGACCACTAAGGCTGAATCACAAGCCTCAGTGGTGACCCTGGTGCATGACATCACCTAGAAGCTAGGAAAAGGAACCAAAAATAGCCAAGGACACAGCAAAGAGGCCCCGAAAAGGTGAGGGAAGGTATAATAAGTAGTAGTTCTTTTTTGTTTTACACCTCCCCTGGACCTCCACCTATTATATTCTGAGGTCTGAAGAGACCCCAGAGTATAATAATTCAATGTTCAGTTCCCAGGTAATGAACCCTTAAAGTTTCAGGTTTGGGATGAACTTTTAATTTCCCACAGTGGCACCAAAAATTACCATACATGGAATGGTGATTGTGGTCAGGATGGTCACCAATTTAGGATTCTGCACTGAAATCTGTGTCAAATCCGACATGTGTGAACAGAGCCATACATGACATAAACCCTGAGCAGCCAGCACAGCCAACTATGTGAAGGAATTGTACAGACAGCAACAAAATGGTGTGACTATTAAAAAATGACTATGAAGAAAGTGGCCTCATTTGGCATTTAGGAAGCAAATGAACTAGAAACAAAAGGTGTGCATAGCCTTTACTGGGTGGAGAAAATCTGTACATGTACCTGTAAAAATGTACTATATACATTAAATGTTATATTTAAATATTGCTATTATATATGTTATGCCTTAAGTCAATAGAAGTTCTGAGTTTGTTTCTCTGGTTAATAATGCTAAATATTTAAAGGGGTTCACAACTTTATAGGAAGATTTCCTAAAAGGCCATAAACTGTAATTGCCCATATACCTTACCCCAATGTCCATGCTGCCCATTCGCGGTTTTTGGGGACCAGCAGTTTTTGCATCTATAGGATATAAATGGAAGTAGTTATGGAATTTATGGCTATGTCCACTTCTGTGCATGACCAAATACAGGATCCTGTTACCCACCCATGCCCATGGGTCAGTTACTCTTCGTGACATGACTGCTGCCACCTTACATCTTATGTAGGCCATTGGGTAGAAAGGACCTTCTAATGGAGTGCTTGGGTAAGATATAAAGCCACTCAAGTTGGGTCCACATAGGGTTTTTTGGACTGGATTTTGAGGCGGAGGCCGCCTTAGAATCTGGTCCAAAAATGGGTAGCCGCGACTTGATGCTGGTGCAGTGCATAGAGCGCACCGGCATCCAGTCATGGCATTCCGCTCTGGATTAGGCCCAAATGAATGGGCCTAGTCGGGAGGTAGTGTTGCGCCATGGACTGATTCAGCCGCGGATTCCGCCTCATGCAAGGGCATGTTGCTTCTTTTTCCCGCAAGCAGCAACAAACCATTTGCGGAAAAAGGAACCCATTGAACCGAATTTTGACGCGGATTCCGCATCAAAATCCTGACCAAAAATCCCCATGTTAACCCGTCTTTACAGTTTTCTGTGCCACAACGAAAATGTTTTATGGTTTATTGGAAAATTTTCCTATAAGGTGGCCAATCCCTTTAAATTCATTGAAGTCAATGAAAAATTACACTGCCTATAAAAGTACTGGAATTTTTCATGTTTATTGTGTACCATTAAAGAAGGTAAATTAACAAACTTATGCTGCGGCCCCTGTGCTCTTTTTGAGTTTACTGCTTCACCTACTATGTAATGTGTTCAACTGGACGCCATCATACATGAAAGGGAAATATTATCAAGACTGACGTTCTGTATGCCGGCCGTAATGATGTCTCTGGCTTCCTTGTGCCAGAAATGAAATCTACGCCAGCTTGGAACTGAATGAGTTAGAATTACTCTGTTGGGCTGAGGCCTCCCTGCCCTGCTCCACCTTGTCACCCATTTTTAGAAAATATGGCAAGTGGGGCACATAAGGCATAGTATGGTGCAGGAATGGGTCATGCGCCAAAGATCTGCCACATTCTCATCCATGATTAGAGAAACCCATGACATCACTGATAACATCGGAGGGATTCCTTGAGCCATAGTGTGTTTACATTATGTAGGAAACATACAACGGAGAAGATATGGGAAATTTTTAAAGTCAATTTTGTGAGAACCTACTTTACCATAATTTGTTCCAAATTTATCAAAAGTTGTACAATGTGTGATAAGTTTGACACATCTTTAAGTCTTACTATTCCGTATACACCATCATTCTACTGTAGTGAGATTACAACAATTTTTGTGATTTTTTTCAAAAAGTTGCAGATGATAAATCTGGTGTGCCTCAGGTCAGTGTGCTGTCCATGCCAGGTACCCCAACTATTATTGAAAAGTGAAATGCCTGATGTGAAATTGCAAAAAAAAAAAAAATCACAAAATTCTTGAGCAAATAAGCCCAAAAATCTACAAACCCGTATTTTGCAACTTTCTGATGTCAGGATTCTGGACCACAGGGCTTGATAAATTCCCTCCAATATTACTTTTATCAGTCACCTGTATATGGAGACAGCGGGAGACACAGATCGAGATGTTCTTAAATGAGTCGCCAAAACAACAAGCAAATTTTTTGTTTCATCGCTTGTATATTATAGTGGCATATTGTGCCAATCGTCTTGGGTTGTCATCTACTGTGTCACAACTTTTCCCATTCTTTGATTTCTTTCACTTTAATCTAAGTTTGGAATTAAGTCATGCACAAGAGTTCTTACCATGGGACATCCACCATCTATACAATTCACATTGGTCTTCATAGACTGGATAAACATGTTGTTCCCTGGCATAACTTCAATAGTGATGGGTGAACCTTGCAAAATTTCCTTTGTGAATATTCACAAAGTCCACCTGGAAAATTCATTTTGAAACTTTTGCTGAATTGTAAGGCGAATCCTTAAAATTTAGGGTTTGGCAGAAATGGAAATTTTTGGAAAATCTGTAACCCGATTTGTTATAAACCAGTTTCCTCAACACTAATGAATTGTGTCGCTTAGAGCACCATGGAGAGCTTTTCCTAGATCCTTTTTGGCAGAGAGTTCACAACACTGAGTGTTAGAGATCACTCGGAGACATGTTGGGGGTGTTCACACTTGCACCCGTGTCCACCCTGTGACACTCTGCCGGGTTTCTGTCCTCAGCCCCAGCAAAACTGGACAGGGGACGGCTTCCCGGCGGTCAGCTTTAAAACCCCTTCATTTCAATGGGTTTTTAAAGGTGTCCATCTGCAGCTTCTCCGCGGGGAAACCGTTTTTTTTTTTTTTTGGCCAGACACAAAGTCCTGCGTGTCTGACTTTGTGTCTGGCCAAAAAAAACTGTAGCCACTGTAACAGTAGCCACTTTAATATCTCTTGCCTGCTCCTGCCTCACAGCACAGAGCCTAAATAGCATACAAGGAATCAAAACTAACAGCATGTATTGCTCAGGAATGGTGGGGCTACAACTGTGCCAGAAAGAATGGAGCAGCGCCTAGCAAAGAGCTGGACTTGATGGAGGTGGTGAAAGGTCCGCTTTAACTTCTTGAGAACACAACCAGTTTTCATCCTTGTCTTTCAACTCAAAACTTTATTTTTCTGTCTATATATTCATATGAGGGCTTTTTTTTGTGATTTGACTTTAGTTTTTAATGCCACCGTTAATTATATTACTAGGAGATTTAACACACATATTGTAGGGCGATCAAATACCTTCCCTGCATAGTTTTTGGTGTAAAAAAAAGCAGGCCCGGCTTTAGGGAATGGGGGGCAAACTGGGCAATTGCCCAAGGCCCCCACACCTTTTGGGGCCCCATACTTTCCCTACTGTTAGGATTAACAATCGGTAGCAGAGAAATCTTTGGCACTTGCAGGGGCTGCCGATCGCTTCTTGTAAAAGCTTCCTGTGCCGCCGCTGCCCCTACCCCTCCTCACAGAGTCAGAGTGTGAGGGGAGACGTCCTGTGCGATGTCACAGCTTTCTCTACTGCCAGACAGAGCTGTACATGAGTGTCCTCCGTGTCCTGTGCACCCAGCCATTCAGCTAAATGTAAGCATATTTTTGGGTAAAATATGTATAGATGTGTATATTTTTTTACATTATGTGTCTTATATACTGTGTGAGTCCTGTATGTTTTACATGTGTGTGTATATGTTGTATATGACTGTATGTGTGTGAATCGATGGGTATATGTGTAAGTATGTACAGTATAACAATGTCTATCTATCCGTGTTTGCTTCTATACATGTCTACCATTATACATATTAGAATTGTAATTTATATGTATTTTATAATGGATGCTCAGGTCCATTCCCATCTGCGATCGGTATCCATTCGGGGACTCCGCTTGGAGACTGCTTTGTCCACTTTGTCTAAAACCGGCCCTGGCTAGTTACTATTGAATATGGAAGTAGAGGGGTTAGTCGGCTAGGATCAGCGCTCTCTTTGACCACAGCTGCTGCAGGCCAAGTGTCATGTGTATAACATGAGCAGCCTATGCCACATATGGAGTAGGATCAGCTGCTGAGCTCGTGCCATGTTTCCACAACACACATATATAGCGATAGCCCGAGTCAAGTCAAGTACAGCCAAGCCTGAGGGGCAACACGGTGACTCAGTGGTTAGCACTGCAACCTTGAAGTGCTGGAGTCCTGGGTTCGAATCCGGCCAGGAACAACATCTGCAAGGAGTTTGTATGTTCTCCCAGTGTTTGCGTTGGTTTCCTCCCATTCTGCAAAGACATACTGATAGGAGAAAAAAAAAAGTACATTGTGATCCCTATATGGGGCTGACAATCTACATTAAAAAATAAAAAAAAGTATAGCCAAGCCCAAGAGTTTTTGTACCTTGTTACAAAAATAATACAGACACTGCCACACATCAATGACAGGATGCCACTTTATATCACTGTTTTCTTTAATGAGACCAAAAACGGTGTATACATTGTCATGGCAGGTTAGTAAATATTCTGACATCTGTAGGTCAACTCCATTCTGTGTGCAAAAGATGTTTCCGAAGGGTTTTCTTTTCCTCCCATTTTTCTGCTGTCAGGACGCAGGAGCCCCTCGCTGTGACTGCACTGGAATACCCTTATAATGCAGCAATAATGTGAGCTTTCTTGTAAATCAGAAGTCACTGTCGAATGACATCGGTCTTAGGGCCCATGCACACGATGTAACGTGTCGTTGATTCTGACACGTAAACTCGTGTCAGAGTCAGCGCTTCAAAACAGAATCCCATTGACTTCAATGGGTTCCATTTAACACGTGTAACTCATTGAAATCAATAGGTTAAAAAGCCTCCCATTGATTTCAATGTGTAGCGTGCGTAAAACGGAACCCATTGAACTCAATGGGATTCTGTTTTGCAGCGCTGATTCTGACACGAGTTTACGTGTCAGAATCAACGCCACGTTATATCGTGTGCACGGGCCCTTACGGAGATCGTGTCATTTTTCTATGCAGTTGCTGCTAAAGGGACAGTAAAAAGTGCAACCATATTGGCGCTCACTTTCTGAACTAGAAAATGCCAGTATTGCTTTAACGAGATCTTCTGGAACTTAATTATTGACGGCCTATTCTTAGCATAAGGCATCGCTATTAGATCGGTGGGGGTCCATCTCCCGTCACTATGGCCAATCTGCTGTATGAAGGGGCTGCAGCGCTCAGCCATGTTTCTCTATCACATTGCCTTTTTACAGTCCAGTTCCATTTACATGAATTGGGTTAATCTGCAATACCAGGCAAAGCCACTAGACAATCTATGGCACTGTGCCTTGGCATATTGTGTAGAGATCAAGTACAGCAGTCCCTACAAACTGGTGAGTACCTGTTGTAAGGCAGATCAGACCCCCAAAAAGCTGATACTGATGATCTATCCTAAAGATAGGTCCTCCATATTTAAAGTGCACCTCCAATTATAAAACCGATTCTTATAAATGAATAGTACGGGTGAATATGGGAAACTGTCATTTATCTTATTTTAAAAAATCGGTTTCCTTCTCCACTTATTAGGCTTCTCTTCCCTTTCTTATCTTCATTCAAGCTGCTCTTTCTAATGAGATCAAACGCCATCTTTAGCCTTATACAGAAGTCTATGGAGAGGGGCGGCTTTTATGGCCTCATCCTGTGCAGTGGTAGAGCCTTATCTTAAAAGTTAGCAGAGTCAGAAGAGCTCTCCCTCATTCACAAAGTAGCTGAGTTTAGGAGCTGCAGTATGTGTCTTTTTTAGCAGCCTCCTCCTCTCCATAGGCTTCTGTGTAAAAAAAAAAAATTAACTCATCAATAAGTGGAGAAGGAAACAGATTTCTTTAATAAGATATATTACAAAGTTTCTTATATTCCCTTGTACTATTCATTTATGCAAAGTTGTTTTATATGCGGAGTTACACCTTAAGTCCTGAAAAATGCCTTATAGTAAAACATAATAAAACTTTGGCTACTGCTTTCACTTGTGGCTCTGTTCATACCATGTTTTAGACCCACACAAAAAGAAAGTATACAGACATGTACAATAATGTAGGCATAGGTTTCAACAGGGTGATGGATTTACATCTGATACCTTTGAGGTTAAAATATTAGACATCGATACATGATTATTTTTTTTTGCAATAGAAGACATTTCTAAATGAGTATAAAGAAAAAGAAGACAACCAGAGCCAAACAGAATATTTTTTTTAAAAAAATGCCATGAACTGATATATGGCGATTATGTCTTGTGAGGTTTTCTTAATGGTGACTTCCTCATTGGCTTTAATACTGGCGGTTATTTGTATATATGTGTGTACAAAAAAAAAAAGAAAAGTTGAACAAGGCCAGAAATGAAGTATTGCCACGAACACCTATCAGTAGTGCTACCTTAAGCTTATAATCTGTTAGACTAGCCATACACATTAGATAGGAGCCGTCAAACTTTTTGCTCAGCCGATAGCTATGACCGATAACGATTCCCCCTCCATACATGATCGAGGGGAGTAAGCTTATCTCCTTTGAAAAAAAATTTTAAATATTGAAATTTCCCTTCCCGATCCGGTCGTGTGGAAGAGCTGGTCGATTCGACTGACTTCCTACTAATACCTATGGCCACTTTCACTTCAAACGGTGCGATACACATACATACCAAAAGGCTTTTAATATGTCGCCTCTCCTTTAAATTCTAGTATATTATGGAGTACATGGGGGACAAAAAAAAACAAACAAAAAAAAAAAAACATTTACAAATAGCTACAAAAAGGCGTTTTAATGCAACACTTTCCAGGGAAATTTTTCATTAGAAAAAGTTAAAAGTAAAATATATCCTTTCCGCTTCACAGGTAAAAATTAACTAGTTAATGCCATCTACTTCCTAGAATTTTGATGAGGTTGACAAATTATCTTTCGATATATTGGGTCTATAGGCATGCATATACGTATGCTAATTTGTCTAGTTCTACTAAAATAAAAAACTTTTTATTTTTTGTTTTTTTTTCTTAAGAAAATTTTTGTCTTATGAAATGGCAGACCGATACAAAAGGAGATTGTACTGTGGTTTGCTGTAGAGAGTCTACAGGAAACGGTCAAGCTTTCGTTCTGAAAATGGGATTTTTGACCTAAAATTTTTTAAATTTTTTTTTTTTGTCAAATACACGTTTAGTGTACGGGTTTAAAGCTACAATTCAGAAAATTGCTAAGTTACTAAAAGAGTCCATAATACAACATTTCTAGGTTATACATTATTGTATAGAAGTATGTAAACTGAAGGTCTCACTCCAGGATGTGGTGGACGGCTCTCAAGTGTCTCTTCACCCTACGCTTTTCCTGAAAGCTCTTCCCACAAAGGGGGCAGTTGTGTGGCCGCTCTCCGGTGTGCACCCGCTTGTGTTTCGAAAAGTTGGAAGAATTGTTAAACCTTTTGTAACACACGTCACACTGAAAAGGCTTTTCGCCGGTATGGATACGTTGATGACTAGACAAAGCGGACGACTGGGTGAATCCTTTGCCACAAACTTGACAGACAAAAGGCCTCTCGCCCGTGTGAACCCTCAAATGCTCTTTTAAGTCTGTAGCCCTTTTAAAACGTTTCGAGCACACAAAACATATATAGGGTTTAGGATCTAATTCGAAGTATTGGCCATCGTCTTGGTCGACGTTAGAGTCCCAACATTCCATCAGGTCCTCCTGATCCGCCACGTCCGAAACACTGCAGGGTAAATCGCTCTCGATATTTTCTTGGCAGTCTTCTTTATCGAATTGGATTAACTCCTCGGCAAGTCTGGTTTCCTCTTTTGGCGGCTGGATCGCTTTTAGATTGGCTTCCACTTTAGTCTTAGGATCTGTGATCTGGTATTGAAACGAACATTTGGCAAGACCGATAATACCGTCATCATCATCACTCTCGTCGTCAGTAGTATCAGATATCTCTACGTATATGTCTTGAGCTCCTTTACTATAAAAGTTGATGTTTTCAGATCGCGGAGATGTCGTATTGCTACATTCATAGGTTGGAGACCGTGAAAACTTTGGTTTGACGTTTCCCTCCGCATTCACGTGAAATGCGCTTTCGCCGTTTTCGACGGAGCACTCTGAAGTCAAGTCTATTGCATTCTGAACGTGTACCATTTGCTTAGCCTTAAGATCGGTTATCTTTAAAGAAGGCCGTTCCTTAAAGCTATTGGTTGTTACCGAAGGGGAAAGTTCGTTCGTAGTTAATTTTTCGTTACTTTCGTCGGAGATTTTCTTTTCGGAAATGAACTTAAAATCTTCGTCATTTAGTACCATTCTCCCCAAATCCTTTTTGTTATAAAACGCACCCATGCCGTTCGGATAGCTCATGCTATTTTTAATTCGAAGCGGCTGTTTGGAGTGCGAAAGCTCATCCTCCATTTTCACCTTCGCGATGATATCTTGCATTGAATGTGTTCGTTGGTGCTTTTTAAAATTGGAAGAATTGTTAAAAGTTTTACCACAGACGTTACAGTGAAATGGCTTCTCCCCCGTGTGAATTCGCATATGTCCCGTCAACACTGAAGACTGAGTGAAACACTTGTCGCATATTCTGCAGCGGTATGGTCGTTCTCCAGTGTGAACTCGCTCATGGTCTTTCAAATCAGACGTACGCTTAAAGGCCTTGTCGCAATACGAGCACCCATAAGGCTTCTCAGGCAGTAACATGCTGCTTACCTGCTCTTGATTCGTTGGACCTTGCGGCTGGATATGAAGACGTTTATGTTTTATAAAATTTGAGGGATCTTTAAACAATTTTCCGCATATCTCACACTTGTAGGTTTTGACTAGGACGTGCGTACGTTTATGGGTTAGTAAAGAGGAAGACTGGGTGAAGGCTTTGGCACATAGGTCACATTTATAAGGACGTTCGTTTGTGTGGATGTTATAGTGGTCTTTCAAGTTAGCGCTATTCTGAAATGGGCGCCCACAGACCTGACATTCAAAACAATTACCGCCATTATGCATGTGTTCATGAAACATCAGCTCGGACACGTAATCAAATTTTTCAGAACAGATGCCACATGCCAGTTCCTTCCTTGAGATTGGTGGTTCTTCGCAACTTTCAATGTCATCCAACTCCCTTTTAATGCTGAATGTTGGACGATTTGGAGCTTCTAACTTGGGAAAGTTTCCCAACTTCATTGCCATACCATCATGAAGGCTTTGTATGGATGTACTCATCATTACGTTGCGGCTGGGTATATGTGGTAGGTCTTCGGCACAACATTCGATATGCTTCAATTCTAACGTCTCATCATTGTCTTCTTTTGCTGTGGATTTGTACAGTGTGAGTGGAGCAGGGGGGAGATTTTTTGTCATACTCCAGGCTTTAAATAGGATTTCCTTCCACCTGAAAAAATTAAAAACAAAAAACAATTTTTAAAATTTTATATTTTTGTTTAAAAAACTACAACTGGATTTACATGCGGCAGATTCTGATGTAGAAATTTCTGCTACAGTCCTGTTCACTGCTGCATGAAAATCCAAAGATATAATTAATCATTTTTCCTTTACCGTCAAATGCGGATTGATGGGAAAAAAAACTTTTTGGATCATTGCTGAATACAGTCGTAATCTGAGGGAGTTTTTCCAGGCTTATAAACGTCATGACCTATCCTTATGAAAGGTCATCATTTATAGATCAGCAGGATTGACACCCGGGCCTCCTGCCAATCAGCTGTTTGAAGAGGCCACAACATTTGGAAGATCAATGTGGCCTCTTCACATAAAACCGTACAGTGCCGTACATTTCATAGTGGCTGTACTTGATAACCACTTTCTAGTATAATTACACCTATGGGGAAACTGCTGGCATTTCCGTAGATATAATTAACATGCTGCTGATAGGGCCACACAGTGGCTCAGTGGTTAGCACTGCAGCCTTGCAGCGCTGGGGTCCTGGTGTTCAAATCCCGTCAAGGGCAAAAAACCATCTGCAAGGAGTTTGTATGTTCTCCCCATATTTGCATGGATTTCCATCCCATATTCCAAAGACATACTGATAGGGGGAAAAAATGTACATTGAGAGCTCTATGTGGGGCTCACAATCTACATTTAAAAAGAAAAAAAAGAAAAATAAAATACCATATATACTCGAGTATAAGCCGACCCGAGTATAAGCCGAGGCCCCTAATTTTACCACAAAAAACTGGGAAAACGTATTGACTCGAGTATAAGCCGAGGTGGGAAATGCAGCAGCTACTGGAAAATTTCAAAAGTTAAATATGGTCGGAGTTTTTGGGTGCAGTAGGTGCTGGGGAAGGGGAGGGGGAGGGGGAGGGGGTGTTTTGGTTGTCTGTCTGCCCCTTCCCTGAGCTTGAGGACTAAGTTTTTTTTTCCCCCCACTTGGAATTCAGCCTGGCTGAATATAGGGGATCTGCAGTGCTCCTATTAACCCCTTCCTAACGGAACAGGAGCACTGCAGATCCCCTATATTCAGTAGACCGGGCACTATCAGACACAGGGAGACCTAATGTGTATGTGTGTCACAGTCATTTTCTACTTTTGTGTCTATTCTAGGGAAAGGAGGGATGTAGAACTTTTAATATTTTTTAAAGCTTCTTTTTTTTCCCCACTATTTTATGGGAGATTCTATACATTGATATTGCTAATGGTCATAGACCTCCCCACCCCCTAAAAAAAAAATAATAATTTTTTTTTTTGCTGACTCCAGTATAAGCCAAAGGGGGATTTTTCAGCACAAAAACTGTGCTGAAAAATTCGGCATACACTCGAGTATATACGGTTATTGACATGCTGCGATTTCCAAAAGTGCGCCAGTTTGGGAAATTGCAGGGTGTCCGTACCACATTTTTTACTGTAAAGTGGGCATGGGATTCGCTAGGTTCAAACTGCGGCGTTTATGCCACATTGGGCCCCTATTGTTAGCATGGTGGCTCAGTGGTTAGCATTGCAACCTTGCAGCACTGAGTCCTAGGTTCAAATCCTGCCAAGGACAACATCTGCAAGGAGTTTGTATGTTTTCCCCGTGTTTGCGTGGGTTTCCTCCGGGTACTCTGATTTCCTCCCAAACACCAAAGACATACTGACAGGGAATGTAGATTATGAGCCCTATATAGAACAGTGACTGTCAATGTCTGTAAAGTGCTGCGGAATATGATGGTGCTATTTAAGTAAGCATAATAACAATAATAAATAAATAGGCATCACGTTGCAGAAATGCAGCTTTTTGTTGCAGATTTTGATGTGTTTTTTTTTAAGCCAAAGCCAGGAGTGGCTTGAGCAGAAGGTAGAATTCTAAGAACTTTCTATATAATTCTAATTCCTTTTGAAGCCATTTTTGGTTTTGACTAAAAAAAAAAAAAAAAAAAAAAAAAAAACTTCCAGCAAAATCTGCAACGAAAAAAAAAAAAAGACTGTATCAGCAATGTGGGACCTCAGCCTTAATGCCCATTTGTCATCTGATCTCATTGGAGCACATTTATCAATCCTGTCAAACTTTGCATTCCCAAACTACTAATCCCGTTTGTAGTTTTAAACATATATAAAAATCTGTTGTAGAGACCTTCATAAATATGGAGTGCTTCTAGAAGAGTCAAATACCATCCAACTAAGGGAGGGTTCACACTACCCTTGGATATCAGTTATGATAATGTCCATAAAAAAAAAAGAAAAAAAATGAAGTTAAAGGGGTTGTCCTATCTCAAGGATCCTATCTATACTGCTAGTTTATGTGGATTCAAGACTTTTCCTAAATACATCGCTTTATGAAAACTGCTTTGTTTGACCGCTATTTTTTTATCAATGGCAGTTCGCGAGCGTCGGAGGAAGACGGGACCCAAAGACATCGCTGGAAGAGGAGGCGTGGCTGAAGGTGACGTCGGACCCTGAATGCCCGCCCACCATGCACGATAGATAAGTTTAACATATTCTTTTTTAGGGTTTTATTTTAAAACGGGGGGGGGGGGTTAGTTTAAGATAACTTTAGCGGTGCCTGAATAGATTTTTTTAAAGGCTATTCACGCATATGTGGGGCTCTATCAGCATAATTTTGCTAATAGAGTCCCTTTAATTCATTCACTTCATTGTTTACACTGTGTTTCCATAACCACCTAAGTATCCAGCCTGTCATATTTCTCTGTTCTTTCTGGTGCACACTATTCATAAATCCGTTATAAATGCCGAGCACCATAAATTTTTGCGCAAAGGTAGATAGAAAAGTGTTAGACATCTATAAAGATAAATATGCCCCTTTGTTTTTGTGGGCACAGAAAGGATCAGTGACAGAGGACCAGACATCTTCCTTCTGGATTTTGTGGTACAGCAAATTTTGGTTTCATTAGTTATGGCACGTTGACGGAAACAGCAACAGTAAAAATATTGTTAGAATAGGATATTGGAATAATAACCTTTAACATGTTATTACCTATTGGGGGATGGGTCATACGCAATATGTATACATCACAATCACGATGGCAGTGAATGTTGTGGTCATTAGATATCAGTCTGAGATCATTTGTGGGCTCTCAGAGGAGTCACCATTCTTGGAGAAATTTTGGTAGGTTACTGCTTTCACAAGTTTCGCAGTCCTACAGAGTTCGGATTCTGTGAGAAACCCAACAAAAATTCTTCTGTGTGGTCTTAGGCCTCGTTCACATCTGCGTTGGTAATCCATTCGGCGGAGTCCGCATTGGGACCCCCTGAATGGCAAACGGCGTACAGTGAAAGCACACGGACTCCATAGACTATAATGGGGTCCATGTGGTTTCAGCATGGAACATTACTTTCATATCCGCATGACTCGTGCGGAGACTGTGTGGAAAGCACACGGACCCCATTATGGTCTATGGGGTCCATGTGCTTTCACTGTACACCGCTTGCCAATGAGTTTGGTAATCCTTTGCAGGGCGGGGGGGGGGGGGGGTGTCTCCATGCGGACTACCCTGAACGGATTATCAACGCAGATGTGAACGAGGCCTTAGCCTTCTTCAGATTGCTGGAAGGTTTTACTTAAAGGAAATTGTCATCCCTTTCATGCTATCTGGGACATGGACAACATGAAATCCTTTGTTACAGAAGGCTATGTTTTATTCTGAAACGCTTCAGAATATGGATTTGGAAAGTTGCGAATGAGGAGAGGAGTCTGCTATTTTTGTATAGGGAAAGACCTGTCAATCAAGCTAAAGTGGGCACGGGATTCACAGAATCCACTTACCTCTGACTGTAAAACGCCATGATTTTTACCACAGCTATGCCACATGGGGCCATGGCCTCAGACAGATTACGCTTTGCAAACCCCATTGAAATGAATGGGAGACAGTCTAGTTCCAGCAGTTTTTAGTTTGTTTTTTTTACAGAAATCACTAGTGGAGTTTTGTGCCTAAAATTCATTTCAATGGGTTTTGCGAGGGCAGAATCTGCCTGAAGATTAATAAAAAAAAAAAAAAAAAAAAAAAATTAAATAAAATACAGAAATAGGACAAACTGTAAAATAAACTATTCATATTGCTAACCTATTCAAAATCACAGCCTGCCATACTGTCATCCCACCCTCTTTGCAGCCTTCCAATGACCCAAGGGGTGTGACAAACTTTTGTTTACACCATCACTCCCCTTACCACCCCTTGATCAGTCTCATATAGGGGGCATTCACACGGAGTAAAGTGGCACTGATTCTTAAAAAGCCTCCCATTGATGTCAATGTATTCCGCGCAGAAAACGGAACCCATTGAAGTCAATGGGAATCTTTATCAGCACTGATTCTGCCACAAATTATCGTGCAAAATCAGTGCCATGTGAACGCCCCCTTATCGACTCCGGCCCATATTCACTATCACTGCTGAGTTTAGTAAGTGGCTAAAATTGGGCCTCAACTTAGTGCCCATCTGACCTCCTGCCTTCACTGGTGGGCACATCAGTCTATCAGATTTATTGTACTGTACCAAAGAGTTGATGTGGATTATACCTGAAATCTATTCCAGTCCACAATTGGTGTTAATTAGAGATGAGCGAACACTATTCGAAACAGCCGTTTTGAATAGCAAGCTCCCATAGAAGTGAATGGACGTAGCTGGCACGCGGGGGGTTAAGCGACCGGCCGGCGGCAAAGTCTGCCATTCATTTCTATAGGAGCGTGCTATTCGGAACGGCTGTTCTGAATAGTGTTCGCTCATCTCTAGTGTTAATTTGAGTTCAGACCCCGAGGACCTCCCGACATGCACAAGAATAAGTAGGAGGCCAGACTCTCTTGATAATTGTGTTGTGTCTAGTGCCTGCGAGGGAAAGGATTAAAGAGAATCTACCCCCTCCCCCAAGCATATTCAGCCGTCACCACCATGTTACAGAGCACATTACATGATAAACAATACATCTCTGTTATGCATGTCATATTTGTAGATTTGGCAAAAAAAAAAAAAAAAACACTTTGCAGTCTGGTGTAACTGTGGTAGTTGGTGCACTGGAGGCGGACCTGCAGCCCTGGGAGCAGTGGTCTTGCTATTCAGACCCCTACCATCTCTTGCCTTTGCTACTCCATACAGTTGATCCTCCTTCTGTTCTGACATGGCACATCCTACTGTTTCATAAGAACAGTGCTCTCAGGGATGAAGGCCCGCCTCCGGTGCACCAACTGCCTCATTTGCATAAGACTTCAAAGTTGTTTTTCTCCAAATTTACAAAATTGACATACCTAACAGAGGTGTGATGTGTGTCATTGTAATGTGGTCTGTAACATGATGGAGGCAGCTGAATACGCTTGGGGGAGATGATAGAATCCCTTTAAGACTGGGGGGATTTATTATTATTATTATTTAGTACTTCAATATGTCTGCCATCAGGAGCCAACATATTCTGCAGTGCTTTACAAATATTGTCAACAAGTAATGTTCACAAACGCTGGGGGTCCTGGGTTCGAATCTGACCAAGGGCAACATCTGCTGCTCGTTTTTTGCATGGTTTTCCCTACATAGCAAAAATATACTGGTAGGTAAATTGGCTACCCATGAAACAACTGAGCCTTGTGGGAGTTGGGGATGAGCACCCACGAGTTGGGGGAAGTGCCAGAAAACTGGTGTCAATAATGATAAATCTGGTGCAACGTGGTGGCTCAGTGTTTAGCACTGCAGCCTTGCAGTGCTGGAGTCCTGGGTTTGAATCCCACCAGGGACAACATCTGCAAGGCGCTTGTATGTTCTCCCCGTGTTTGCGTGCATTTACTCCCATTCTATAAAGACATACTGACAGGGAAAAAAAATGTACATTGTGATCCCTATATGGGGCTCACAATCTACATTAAAAAAAAAAATAATAATGATAAAATTGACAGGGCCGATAACCCTACACCCACCATGCCCACCTACCAGAGGCTAAACATAAAGCCTAGGACCTGGTACAAAAGCTATGCCAGCCCCCGACCCCTATAATGTATTATACCAATAGTGTATAGTATATACTGGTATAATATATAGTACTGGTCTCCTCATATTGGAAAGAGATATATTATGGGCCCCCCTAAGGCTCTTGGTGCACCCTTTCACGTTGCGCCCCCAGTAAAGTGTTGTGCAGGGCGCAGAACTGAAAAAGCTATTTTTTCACAAAAAAACAAAACAATTTCTTTTATGGCTTGTAAACCAGTTTGTGACGCACAAACCATAACAGATCAGCCCGAATTACTATTATATTACTATTATATATTATTATTACTATTATATTAATATTATATATTATATTACTATTATATATTATATTACTATTATATATTATTAATATTTTACTATATAACTATTACGGTCAGAAAATAAAAGGTAACCTGCACTACAATGAGTCGACCACTTCTAAGTGGCATCTGGAGTCATATGTTGCAGCGCCTCCTCTGGATTCAGGGAGACTCTTGTGACAAGCCGGTCACTTGGTACAAGCTCGTAAATTTACCAAAACCATCGCCGTCTCCATGGGAAACAGCCATGTAAACAGTGCGGAGCAGGGACAGGATTCTGGATGTGGGACAGGATTACAGGAGCTCTGCCCGAATTTCAGCTGAGGTTCAGTATCCTCCTCTGTGCAGTCCATCTGTCCCCTGGGTGACACATCCCAGCCGCCCCCCTCCATACACTGCCTGGGATTGCCAGGGGCCTAGATCGCCATAATCACAGCAGCTCATTGTCGTCCCCCCCTCACCACAGTCCGGGGTCTCAGCTCGGAGCTCCGGCACATTCCGCTCACATCAGGACTCGGACACTGAAGAGAGAAGACGTTACCTTCCTGCGGCGCGCACAACATGGAGGCAGCTCCGTCTCCTCAGCACCTCCAAACTTTCAGCCAACCCAAGTAAATCGCTGCTGGAGCTGCTCGGGGTAGATGCTGAATCCTGGTCGGCTAAAGGACCTTTGATGATGTCATGACCATGTGATGGGTCACATGTATGGGAGGAGCCGGGCGGTGAGCCGTGCTGCTGCCTGAGGAGAAGTTCTTTGTTATGGCGATGTCCTCATGAGCGGGTTATAGAGATGTGGTAGACGTGTGTGTGACCTGCTCTATACAGCTCTGCGGTGTACGCCGTGTATACAGACAGCTCTGCGGTGTACGCCGTGTATATACAGACAGCTCTGCGGTGTACGCCGTGTATATACAGACAGCTCTGCGGTGTACGCCGTGTATATACAGACAGCTCTGCGGTGTACGCCGTGTATATACAGACAGCTCTGCGGTGTACGATATGTATAGACAGACAGCTCTGCGGTGTACGCCGTGTATATACAGACAGCTCTGTGGTGTACGCCGTGTATATACAGACAGCTCTGCGGTGTACGCCGTGTATATACAGACAGCTCTGCGGTGTACGATATGTATAGACAGACAGCTCTGCGGTGTACGCCGTGTATATACAGACAGCTCTGCGGTGTACGCCGTGTATATACAGACAGCTCTGCGGTGTACGCCGTGTATATACAGACAGCTCTGCGGTGTACGCCATGTATATACAGACAGCTCTGCGGTGTACGCCGTGTATATACAGACAGCTCTGCGGTGTACGCCGTGTATATACAGACAGCTCTGCGGTGTACGGCGTGTATATACAGACAGCTCTGCGGTGTACGCCGTGTATATACAGACAGCTCTGCGGTGTACGGCGTGTATATACAGACAGCTCTGCGGTGTACGCCGTGTATATACAGACAGCTCTGCGGTGTACGGCGTGTATATACAGACAGCTCTGCGGTGTACGTCGTGTATATACAGACAGCTCTGCGGTGTACGGCGTGTATAGACAGACAGCTCTGCGGTGTACGCCGTGTATATACAGACAGCTCTGCGGTGTACGGCGTGTATATACAGACAGCTCTGTGGTGTACGCCATGTATATACAGACAGCTCTGCGGTGTACGGTGTGTATAGACAGACAGCTCTGCGGTGTACGGCGTGTATATACAGACAGCTCTGCGGTGTACGGCGTGTATACAGACAGCTCTGCGGTGTACGCCATGTATATACAGACAGCTCTGAGGTGTACGGCGTGTATAGACAGACAGCTCTGCGGTGTACGCTGTGTATATACAGACAGCTCTTCATTGTACATCATGTATATACAGACAGCTCTGCGGTGTACCCAGTGTAATATACAGACAGCTTTGTGGTGTACCCTGTGTAATATACAGACAGCTCTGTGGTGTACTTCGTGTATACAGAAAGCTCTGCAGTGTACTCCATGTATATACAGACAGCTCTGCGGTGTACCCTGTGTAATATACAGACAGCTCTGTGGTGTACTTCGTGTATATACAGACAGCTCTGCGGTGTACGGCGTGTATAGACAGACAACTCTGCGGTGTACGCTGTGTATATACAGACAGCTCTTCATTGTACATCATGTATATACAGACAGCTCTGCGGTGTACCCAGTGTAATATACAGACAGCTTTGTGGTGTACCCTGTGTAATATACAGACAGCTCTGTGGTGTACTTCGTGTATACAGAAAGCTCTGCAGTGTACTCCATGTATATACAGACAGCTCTGCGGTGTACCCTGTGTAATATACAGACAGCTCTGCAGTGTACGGTGTGTATATTCAGATAGTTCTGCAGTATATGGCGTGTATATACAGACAGCTCTGCGATGCTTGCCGTGTATATACACACAGCTCTGAGGTGTTTGCAATGTACGTCGTGTACATACAGTCAGCTCTGTAGTGTACATCATGTATAAACAGACCGCTCTGCGGTGTATGCTGTGTATATACAGACAGCTCTGCAGTGTACGTCGTGTATATACACACAGCTCTGTGCTATACATTATTAAAAACAAAATGGAGGAGGTCCACAAACCCTGTATAAGTAAAATTACACACACGAGTTCTAGATCAAGGGAAGTGCCGCCGCCTCCTGGAATCAGACCAATGACAAGAGCCGACCACTACACAAAGTCTCGCGATGAGATCCCGCTGTCTCCGGCTAATTCCACGGGTGTGCAAAAATTCATAAAGGACACTGGCGGCCATCTTAGAAAAGGTAAATGTAGGAGTAAAGAGAAGGGAAGACCCATCAGACGTAAGAATTAATACTAGTTAGGGAAGCGAAAAGGTGTGAAAAGGAAATAAGGAAAAACCAAAAACATAAAAAAATAAATACTCTAAAAATAAATGAAAGATGAATGAAGAGTGAGAAATGAGAAAAATAATGAAAAATATACGCAATGATTAAAAAGAAAAAAAATTAAAGGAAAAAAATAAATGAGGAGAAGAGAAAATTCTAAAAACATACCCAGCAGGCCTGACCAGTGAGACACATCCCCAACTACCATAACAGATGGGGACAGATGAGAGATTGATGGTTACCGGCCCATTCTGAGACAGGACGGTGAGTTACGACCCATTTTGTCTACACGGGCATCAATGACGGCTAAGCGAAGTAAAAGTGTAGGTGACTTATTAGTACGCAGTCACTATGTTCCACCGGTATCGAAACTCATATTCTCGAGTCGTGGTCCTAAATGGGGTCATCGGCATGTGGGTGTTGCTCTGCATGTAAGTACTTGGTTACGATAGACGTGTTTTCAGACTCCCAACAGCAAAAACAACACAAGATTGTCCACTCTTTGAACTGTCGAAGCGAAGGAGTCGTATACTTTGTGGAGTGCCCATGTGGTCTCATCTACTTGGGACTTACCACAAGAGAACTCAGAACCAGAATCCTGGAACATGTCAGAGATATCAAAAAGGATTTGGATCAAGTTGTGGACCAGTTCACATTACACAGGAAACGGATTGCAAGACATTACAAAAATGCTCAACGGATGGAGCCATCTGAGATCAAGGTGACCAGATGCAACTAGGCAATTTAATGCAAAGGCTCTCACAACTAGAAACAAGGTGGATTGTCTTGAAAAAAAACAACTTTTGGTTGCTTCCTCTCGATGATCTGGTGGACCTAACACCCATTTCATTTACATTTGTCTTACGCCAGGTTCACAGTAGAGTTCGGGCCCGAGATTCCAATCAAAATGGCAGAGAGAAAAGTCCTGTCGGCAGGAAACATGAACCGGACTTACTGATGTGACATCTTATACAGTCCTATGAAAAAGTTTGGGCACCCCTATTAATCTTAATCATTTTTTGTTCTAAATATTTTGGTATTTGCAACAACCATTTCAGTTTGATATATCTAATAACTGATGGACACAGTAATATTTCAGGATTGAAATGAGGTTTATTGTACTAACAGAAAATGCGCAATATGCATTAAACCAAAATTTGACCGGTGCAAAAGTATGGGCACCTCAACAGAAAAGTGACATTAATATTTAGTACATCCTCCTTTTGCAAAGATAACAGCCTCTAGTTGCTTCCTGTAGCTTTTAATCAGTTCCTGGATCCTGGATAAAGGTATTTTGGACAAACAATTCAAGTTCAGTTAAGTTAGATGGTCGCCGAGCATGGACAGCCCGCTTCAAATCATCCCACAGATGTTCAATGATATTCAGGTCTGGGGACTGGGATGGCCATTCCAGAACATTGTAATTGTTCCTCTGCATGAATGCCTGAGGATTTGGAGCGGTGTTTTGGATCATTGTCTTGCTGAAATATCCATCCCCGGCGTAACTTCAACTTCGTCACTGATTCTTGAACATTATTCTCAAGAATCTGCTGATACTGAGTGGAATCCATGCGACCCTCAACTTTAACAAGATTCCCGATGCCGGCATTGGCCACACAGCCCCAAAGCATGATGGAACCTCCACCAAATTTTACAGTGGGTAGCAAGTGTTTTTCTTGGAATGCTGTTTCTTTTTGGACGCCATGCATAACGCCTTTTTTTTATAACCAAACAACTCAATTTTTGTTTCCAAAACGAAGCTGCCTTGTCCAAATGTGCTTTTTCATACCTCAGGCAACTCTATTTGTGACGTACGTGCAGAAACGGCTTCTTTCTCATCACTCTCCCATACAGCTTCTATTTGTGCAAAGTGCGCTGTATAGTTGACCGATGCACAGTGACACCATCTGCAGCAAGATGATGCTGCAGCTCTTTGGAGGTGGTCTGTGGATTGTCCTTGACTGTTCTCACCATTCTTCTTCTCTGCCTTTCTGATATTTTTCTTGGCCTGCCACTTCTGGGCTTAACAAGAACTGTCCCTGTGGTCTTCCATTTCCTTACTATGTTCCTCACAGTGGAAACTGACAGGTTAAATCTCTGAGACAGCTTTTTGTATCCTTCCGCTGAACAACTATGTTGAACAATCTTTGTTTTCAGATCATTTGAGAGTTGTTTTGAGTAGCCCATGATGCCACTCTTCAGAGGAGATTCAAATAGTAGAACAACTTGCAATTGGCCACCTTAAATACCTTTTCTCATGATTGGATACACCTGGCTATGAAGTTCAAAGCTCACTGAGGTTACAAAACCAATTTTGTGCTTCAGTAAGTCAGTAAAAAGTAGTTAGGAGTATTCAAATCAATAAAATGATAAGGGTGCCCATACTTTTGCACCGGTCAAATTTTGGTTTAATGCATATTGCACATTTTCTGTTAGTACAATAAACCTCATTTCAATCCTGAAATATTACTGTGTCCATCAGTTATTAGATATATCAAACTGAAATGGCTGTTGCAAACACCAAAATATTTAGAACTAAAAATGATTAAGATTAATAGGGGTGCCCAAACTTTTTCATAGGACTGTATGTCTAGATCTTGGATTATTATAACATTGATACTCATTATTGTTCCTCGGTGTTGTTGCGACCTCTACCACTTTTAATAATGTTTGACTTACCAATAAATTAATGATTATAAATTTGATATGATTTTGTTGATTTCATTTGACTCAGCGTAGAGAGGGTTACTTCTGAGAAGACCAAGGAGATGGTGGTGGACTTATGGAATTGCAGTTATCCTCCAAAACCAGTGGACATCCAGGGGACGGGCATTGAGATAGTCAACAGCTATAAGTACCTGGGCGTGGTTCTCAGTAATAAGGAGGACTGGGCTAATCACCTGGAGGCGCTGCACAGAAAGGGTCACAGGGTCTCTACTTGCTCAGAAGGCTGAGGGCTTGTAGAGTCCAGGGGCCACTTCTTAGGCCCTTTTTCAACTCTGTAGTGGCAGCCGCCATCTTCTTCGGAGTGGCTTGCTGGAGGAGTAACATATTAACCATGAATAAGAATAGACATGACAGGTTGGTTAGAAGGGCCATCTCTGTCCTGGGGAGCCCCTTGGACCCAGTACAGGTGGTGGGATACTGTCCGTGGTGACCTCCATTCTGGAGAATAACTCCCATCCCATGTATGAGACTATGATATCACCGGGCAGTACTGTCAGTGACCGACTGCTTCACCCCAAGTGTGAGAAGGAGCTATCGCAGGTCCTTCCTCCCAACCGCGACCAGGCTGTATAATCTACATCAGGCCAAGCGAAGACACTCCGCACAGAAAACTAAGTGATCCTGAAGTTGTGATATCCCTCCTACTATCTTCTTTCCTTTATCTTTTTATCTGTACCTGCTATCACTGTAATGCCTCTACCCTGGAGCTTCTGTATTTGTATTATCACTGTACTATCCATGCTGCTGTAACACAATGAATTTCCCCAAGGTGGGACTATTAAAGGATTATCTTATCTTATCTTCTTATTGGTGTCTTCTTATATGTGTTTAAGCGCTACATTGTATACTTTATATACACACAGCTCTGGTTTATACACACACTTCTCTACACTGTATACTCTATGTACACACAGCTCTACACTGTATACTTTATATACACACAGCTATACACTGTATACTCTATGTACACACAGCTCTACACTGTATACTTTATATACACACAGCTCTATACTATATGCTTTACTTCCACACATGATGTTTTGCTTTACTCCTTATTCTTTATACACATATGACATGTTTTACACACCTACAGCTCTGCAAAACTCTGTACTGTACACACACACAGCTCTGCATTATATACAGCACACATACAGCCCTGTACTATACGGTATACACACACATCTCTGCATTATACAACTTACTCTTACAGCTCTGCATTATATCATGGACACTTTCCATGGCTGACTGTACACTTTAGATAATTGTTTGGCTATCTCTCTTGACCCTTCCCCCCCCCCCTTCCCCAAGTCAACAGCATAAAAGACATGGGAAATCCAAAATAAATGGTTTAGGAATGGAAACTGTATACCCCACTCCCATACATGGGCCAATACCCGACTTCATGAATCCTGATTAACTTCTAAGGGCAAGGTAACTTTACTACGGTCTCTCCTCAGCACGCCCGCACTGAGCTCAAGCAAGTCCTAGTCCTGGATGCCAGTCCTCTTTGGATAGACCGCCATGTCTCCAACTGGTCCACAGTCCACATGTATAACACAAGCAGCACTTCCTTGCTCTAGACCTCTCTCTGGAGTTCGCCTTGGGTTAGGTGTGGTCAAAGTCCTTGTTTTTGGGCCCTCTAGAAGGGGCTCCACACCAGAATAATACAACCCCCCCAAAAAAAAAAACAAACAAAAAAAAAACAACAACCTTGGACTGGGAGCATCCAACAATGCAAGTAGAGCAGGAAGGCAAATAAGAAAAAAGATTGTATGTAAAAAGACGCTCACTATAAATATATACAAAATAATGAATTTCTTGAGGTTATATGGGGGGGGGGCGCATTTAAAAATTCAGAAACTACAGAAGAACATGCCCCATAATATGAGCAGACCCTATGGTGTCTGTAATGTGGATGTAGTGATAGGTTACTGTTGCAAAAATAAATAAATACAGAATTGCCAAATTTAGTCTATTATTAGGCTTGGTGGTCAGAGTTAGAATGGCTGGATTTAGTACTTTTTAAAACATAGACAGTGACCTGGAATATTAAAAAAAAAAAAATCTTAAACAATAAGTTTAATACAAAAATGTGATATACAAAAATTGCAAAAACACTGAATTTCAATCAAGTTCCTGGCTGGTGCAAAATGCACATGAGTTATTAAAGGTATTTTCACACAGCAAAAGAGAGAGAACATTAAACAGAGAAATGAGTAAGTGACTTATCACTAGCTTTTATTTTTTATTTAGCTTTTATTAACATTTTTGGGGTCATGTGAATAAACCCACAATTCTATCTTAATTTTTTGCATTTTGTTTTTTTTGTTTTTTTTTTTCATTTTGCATTAAAAATGACATGGCCGCTTTGTCCTTAGGGTCATTATGGTGATACTGTATTTATATTGGTTTTATTATGTTTTACAAATAAAATGTCACTTTTTCAAAATGAACAATTTTCACATAAATGGGGCCTCAGTCATGGTTTGCCTGAAGTTTTTCAGAAGTTATTGCCTGCGATCAGTGTGGGCACAGATTGTGGGCATTAGCACCAGGTCTATGGTGTATAATACAGCAGAGACCTGGCGGCTGTGGTGGCCGCTCAGTAAGCTAAGCTACTTCAGATTGTGGTTGCGTGTACTGCGCATGCTCAGAATCTTCATACATGACGTTAACCCCTTAGTGACCGACCTGTTTTGGACCTTAATGACCAAGCCAAATTTTGGAAATTTGCCATGTGTCACTTTATCAGTGAATAATTCTGTAACAGTATATTGCATCCAAGCGATTCTGATATTGTTTTTTTGGTGATATGTTGTACTTTACTGAGAAGGTAAAATTAGACTGATATAACTTGCGTAAATTTATTAAAAAACTCGCAAATGCTGAAAATTTTTTACATTTTTCAATGTTTTCCATTTTCAGCGGCGATATCTCACATATACACAATAATACAGGGCAAAAATAGTAGTTATATATTTCCAAATGTTCCTTTTGTGTTTCAAGCATATATGAAATAATTTTAGCATATTTGAATAACGTAGACAATTTACAAGTTTATCAAGTTTATAAGCAAATTTTGGAAATTTCAAGTATGTGATTTTTTTCCTGTACTAAACTATGTTTGCAGACAGGAATAGGTGGCGTAATGATAGAACCTCCCAATAAATGACCCAATTTGGAAAACTAGACCCCTTCAGGTATTCTTTGAGGGGTATAGTGAGCATTTTGATCAAACAAATATTGTTTTGCAAGAATTATTACAAATTACAAAAAAAATAGATTTTCATTTTCTTCAAATATGTGTCATTTTAAAGACAGGGTTTTTTTGCACACAACACAACGTAAAGAAGAAACACACCCCAAAATATATCACCCCACTTCTCCCGTGTTAAAAAATGTATACTTTGTGGCCTTAGTCCTATGTACGCACATACAGTAGGGCCCAAGAGGTAGGGAGGGCCAAATGGATTGCAAAACACAAATTTTGCTTGCAGATATTTCAGGCCCAATGCAATTTCAAACAAGATTTGAGCTACCAAAGCAATTGAAAACCCCCATAAATGACACCATTTTGTAAACTAGACCCCTTAAGGTATTCATTGAGGGGTATAGTGAGTATTTTGACCCCATAGGTTTTGAGAAAATTTGCAGCAAACAAAAGAATTTCATATTTTTTACACAAAAGTGAATTTTTTAGGCATTTTTTTTCACATAACACATGAAAATGAATAAAAACACCCCAAAATAGATGACCCCATTTCTCCCGTGTTAAAAAATGTACACGTTGTGGCCTTAATCCTATGTATGGATGCACAGTAGGGTCCAAAGAGAAGGGAGCACCAACTGGATTTCAAGACACAAATTTTGCCTGCAGATATTTTAGGCCCATTGCACATTCAAACAAGATTTGAGTTACCAAAACAATTGAAATCCCCATAAATGACACCATTTTGTAGACTAAACTCCTTAAGGTATTCATTGAGAGGTATAGTGAGTATTTTGACCCCATAGGTTTTGAAAAAATTTGTGTCAAACAAAAAATTTTCATATTTTTACACAAAAGTGTCATTTTAAACGCATTTTTTTCCCCACAACGCAGGAAAACGAAGAAAATAGATGAACCCATTTCTCCTGTGTTCACAAATGTACACTTTGTTGCCTTAATCCTATGTACGGACACACAGTAGGGCCCAAAAAGATGGGAGTACCAACTTTATTTCAAGACACAATTTTTTGAAAATGTTTCAGGCCCATTGCACATTCAAACAAGATTTGAGTTACCAAAACAATTAAAACCCTCCATAAATGACACCATGTTATAAACTAGACCCCTTAAGGTATTAATTGAGGGGTATGGTGAGCATTTTGACCCTATAGCCTTAAAAATTACTAAAATGTCCCTTTATTCCCAAAGTTTTCATTTTCACAAGGGGTTAAAGGAGAAAAAGCCCCCCACAGTTTGTTAAACAACTTCTCCTGAACACAGCAATACCCCATATGTGGCCATAATCTGCTGTATGGGGACATGGGGGGACTCAGAATGGAAAGATGGCTATTTGGCTTTTGGAAGGCAGATTTTGCTGGAATAGTTTTCAGGTGCCATGTCACATTTGCTGAGCCCCTAAAGTATCAATACAATGGAAACCCCTCAAAAGTGACCCCATTTTAGAAACTACACCCATCAAGGAATGAACCAAGGGGCATTATTATTCTGAGCCTAAAAATGCTTCCCAAAAATTAATGTACAAAATGAAAATTTAAATTTTTAAAGAAATCTGCCATTTCGGTGCCCAATACGTTGCACCCACTTTGTGTTGTCAGAGACCTGCACTCCTAAAACTATTAAGTGGGCCATCCTGAGGGGCAAAAAATTATATATGTGGGTGTAAACTGCTTCTTGGGCACAGAGCAGGGCTCAGAAGGGAAGGAGCAGTGCGCTTTTTACAGTCCTATGAAAAAGTTTGGGCACCCCTATTAATCTTAATCATTTTTAGTTCTAAATATTTTGGTGTTTGCAGCAGCCATTTCAGTTTGATATATCTAATAACTGATGGACACAGTAATATTTCAGGAGTGAAATGAGGTTTATTGTACTAACAGAAAATATGCAACATGCATTAAACCAAAATTTGACCGGTGCAAAAGTATGGGCACCCTTATCATTTTATTGATTTGAATACTCCTAACTACTTTTTACTGACTTACTGAAGCACAAAATTGTTTTTGTAACCTCACTGAGCTTTGAACTTCATAGCCAGATCTATCCAATCATGAGAAAAGGTATTTAAGGTGGCCAATTGCAAGTTGTTCTCCTATTTGAATCTCCTCTGAAGAGTGGCATCATGGGCTACTTAAAACAACTCTCAAATGATCTGAAAACAAAGATTGTTCAACATAGTTGTTCAGGGGAAGGATACAAAACGTTGTCTCAGAGATTTAACCTGTCAGTTTCCACTGTGAGGAACATAGTAAGGAAATGGAAGACCACAGGGACAGTTCTTGTTAAGCCCAGAAGTGGCAGGCCAAGAAAAATATCAGAAAGGCAGAGAAGAAGAATGGTGAGAACAGTCAAGGACAATCCACAGACCACCTCCAAAGAGCTGCAGCATCATCTTGCTGCAGATGGTGTCACTGTGCATCGGTCAACAATAGAGCGCACTTTGCACAATCAGAAGCTGTATGGGAGAGTGATGAGAAAGAAGCTGTTTCTGCACGTACGCCACAAACAGAGTCACCTGAGGTATGCAAATGCACATTTGGACAAGCCAGCTTCATTTTGGAAGAAGGTCCTGTGGACTGATGAAACAAAGATTGAGTTGTTTGGTCATACAAAAAGGCATTATGCATGGCGTCCAAAAAAAACAGCATTACACGAAAAACACTTGCTACCCACTGTAATATTTGGTGGAGGTTCCATCATGCTTTGGGGCTGTGTGGCCAATGCCGGCACCGGGAATTTTGTTAAAGTTGAGGGTCACATGGATTCCACTCAGTATCAGCAGATTCTTGAGAATAATGTTCAAGAATCAGTGACGAAGTTGAAGTTACGCCGGAGATGGATATTTCAGCAAGACAATAATCCAAAACAACGCTCCAAATCGACTCAGGCATTCATGCAGAGGAACAATTACAATGTTCTGGAATGGCCATCCCAGTCCCCAGACCTGATTATCATTCAACATCTGTGGGATGATTTGAAGCGGGCTGTCCATGCTCGGCCACCATCAAACTTAACTGAACTTGAACTGTTTTGTAAAGAGGAATGGTCCAAAATACCTTCATCCAGGATCCAGGAACTGATTAAAAGCTACAGGAAGCGACTAGAGGCTGTTATCTTTGCAAAAGGAAGATCTACTAAATATTAATGTCACTTTTCTGTTGAGGTGCCCATACTTTTGCACTGGTCAAATTTTGGTTTATTGCATATTGCACATTTTCTGTTAGTACAATAAACCTCATTTCAATCCTGAAATATTACTGTGTCCATCAGTTATTAGATATATCAAACTGAAATGGCTGTTGCAAACACCAAAATATTTAGAACTAAAAATGATTAAGATTAATAGGGGTGCCCAAACTTTTTCATAGGACTGTAGCTATTGGGATACAGAGTTAGAGGGACTTTCTGGGCGCCATGTTGTTTTTGCAGAGATCTGGAGGTGCCAGTAATTTGGAATTCCCCAACAAGTGACCCCATTTTGTAGGGGCAATTTTAGGGTCTCTGCAAATGTGACATGGAGTCCAAAAATCAACAATCTAAATCTGCACTCCAAAAGCACATATCGCTCCTTCACATCTGCTGTGTACCCAAATGGCAGTGTATGCCGACATGTATAACACTGGTGTACCCCAGATAACGTACTTAATGCCAAATGTGGGTAGAAATGTCTGTTTGGGCACAAGAAGGGAAGGAGCACTATTTTGTTTTTTGGACGTCATGCCACTTTTGCAAAGCCCCTGATTTGCCAATAACGTGAATTCTGCAGACATTTTACCCCATTTTGGACACTAGCCCACTGATGGGATTTATCAAGTGGCGTAGCCAGCATTTTTAACCCTTGGGTGTTGCATTTATTTATTTTCCAGAAATGAATGCGCAGCTGATAATGAAAAGTTAAAAAGGAAAAATTTCCAAGGATTCGCCATTTCAGTGCCCGATATGTTGTTCCCAACTTATGTCAGCAGAGATACACACTCCAAAAACTGGTAAGCGGGTAGTTCCAGGATTTCTGAGCTCTTATCACCTGCTCTTCCAGTTATCAGTCGGTTTAATTGAATTTGGCTGATAAGGGCTGAGATAAGGAGTCCTTTACCTCTGTATGTATTGCAAACTGACTCAAATCCAGCTCTGCTACATCAGCTTCATACTGTGCTGCAAACATAGCAGAGAGAAGAGCAAGTGAAACCCCGCCCACCAATGCGCCGAGAAAACCAGGAAGTGAAGAGAACACACAGCCTTCAGGCTGCTGAACAAGGCTGATGGGAATACCCCTTTAATGCAAGACCCCTTGGACAGTATGTTCATTTCATATCGCAAGGATAACCTTTACCCTCTAGGTATATTGTGTGGGGTTTTTTTGTTTGTTCTCACTTCTGGAGGGAGGGGGACCTTATTTACCATGTGATGTCCTCGGTGTAGTGTCCTCATCATTGTGTTGGGCCTTGTCTTTCCTTACAGCTGAATCTTTGTGTAGAGACTGTGTTGTAGAGAGGTGCCGGGTTTTAAGGCTAAAGAACCAGTTGAACGAAGACCACAAGACCATAGCAAACATGGTAAAGGCGACAGTAACCAGGTGAGTGCGGGTCATGGTTAGGAGACTACTGACGGTATTATATTGTGGCTCTTCTCACGGCTCCCCTCCGCTTCATTCCTCAGTGGCGAGGGCTTCTGGATCGGGAAGGCATCATTACGACGATGGCGGCAGCTGGCTACAGAACAGCTCGGCCAGCTAGAGTATGAGTTTGATCAGGGAGATCTCAAGATCAATGGCAGCACATCCAAAAAAGGTAAATTCCCTGCCCCCCTCAGTGAGGTGGATTACTGTCCAAAATCATATGGAGGTTGTTTCATTCTCTGTCTCCTCCACAGTAGAGTTGATAGAGGAGAAAAGAGAAGACGACGCAGAGACCGGGTTTAATGAAGAAATAGTCTGCCAGCATGGTACGAGCTTTAATACTTCAGGCTAGTCCACATCTGCTATTAACCCTTTAAAACCAGCCTATTTTGAGCTTTGAATGGGGTTTTCTGGGAATTGTACATTGAGGATCTATCCTAGGTCCTCAATATCAGAGCAGTTGGGGCCAACACAGTAAACCTGTATGGATTTAATATACCACCTTGTGACTGCAGCCTTTGGCCTTAGTCACATGTCAGTAATTGAAAGCCAAAACCATGAGTGACGCCTACGCGGAGGTACGGTATAATCGAAAGATCTCTATCGGTTACGTTTTCCATAAGACCTGGTTTTAGCACAAAATCAGTGATGTGTGAATAAGGCCTTATTCTTTGTACCAGTAGGTTATCAGTCTTGCCTTCCCAGTAATCTCTGTTTCCCCATCAGACTGCCTATGTATATCAGAGAGCGAGAGGAGACTGATATCTGATGCCGCCTGGTTCAAGCTAAAGGAATATTTCCCTACAGCTCCAGAGTTCAGACACGACCAGGAGCCATGCTGTCACTGCCAGGTACCAGGACACAAACTACCTCTCCCATCCTCGCCCAGTTATTTTGTGATTCTGAAGATTTGTGACATTTGATTTGATTTATTCACTAAATTTTTTTCTGCAGATTTTAAAAAGAGAAGGAGAAAGAAATGACGCACTGCATAAGAAAATGGCCAATGAGCAGAAACTTGCTCTTACCAACCTCTTCCAGGACAAAAACCGGCCGTCTGATGGCAGCTGGCCACAGGTACGTTCTTTTACGTTTCTAAACCAACATGGCTGTCGTTGCTTTTTGTTCCTCTTCATCCTGCTGTCTTTCTCTATGTCCTGTATGCCTCACATCTATGTCCTTTGTGTGATTGGCAGGAGTTCTCGGAGTTGTACATTGTGTCTCAGTTCTTTGTGGAGGAGTGGAAGAAGTTTATAGGGTAAAATGACTTTAATTTAAAAAAATATATATTTTTTTTGCATTTTTTAAAAAAAATTTTTAAAAATTTTTCTATTTTCCTTTTTAAATTTTTTATTTTTTTGTTTTTGCTTTTTTTATAATTTTTATCTTTCATTTTTTTAAATTTTCTCTTTTTTTGCATTTTTTAATTGTTCTTTTTTTCTCTTTTTATAATTTTATGGGTTTTTTTTCCATTTTTATTTTTTATTTTTTTCACTTTTTAAAATTTTTTCTTTTTTTTCTTTTTTAAATAATTTTTTATTTTTTTTTCACTTTTTTGGGTAATTTTTTCTTTTTTTTAACATTTTTTTTTTTTTGTTTCCTTTTCCTATGCAGGTTCAGGCTCATCCCAACCTATATGAGAAATAAGACACCCTATACTCTGATCGCCATTCCAGGGACGCCTCCTGGATTACAGTTTGCCAGGCGCTGTTTCCAGACTTGGCAACCCTGTCATGAGAGCTAAAAGATCGGATCAGTGGGTAAATAAATTTATTTAGCTAGGAACTTCGGGTTGTGAAAGTTTTTATTCTGAATTGTTTTTCACGTTTATCATTATGTTTTTTCTATTCCATAAAAGGACATCAGGAAATGGTGGAAGAGTGTGAGGGACCGGTATATGAAGGATATTCGGAAGGCGGAGAAAAGTGGGGCCTCTCCCTCAAAGAAAACGAAAATTGCCTTTGAGGAACAGCTGCGGTTCCTCAACCCCTGCAGGGAAAGCCAACCGTAAGTATGAAAAACATTTTTGCTTTTTATCTTTGTTTTTAGGAAATGTATAGTAATTTTTTTTTCTTTCCTCCTCACAGACCCTCTGGAAATTTCAGAGAAGGCCAAGCTGAGCCCCCTTTTCCAAACCGGAGAGTTGACCCGACATCTTGTCTGGTCCTTCTTTTTTGGCGGGGACTTCACCGGCTTCGGTCACCGCTCCCTCCTCACTGGCTCATGAGTCTACAGAGGAAGAAGAGGTTACCCAGTCGGTGCGGCCCCCCCAGAAGAGAAGGAGTCGTCGGGATCCTTCTGCCCCCACACCTTCCACCCAGGAGCAGACCGGAGGGACCCCCCCGGGTAACGGACAGGCAGCTGGAGCTTGAGAATCTGGCTCTGTCTCTTATCCGGAGGGTGGACACCATGGATGACTGTGACCATTTTGGTCAAGAGGTGACAAATTCCTGCCACCAGATGCCCCTTGAACGTCAAGAGGATTTTAAATCCTATATCCATGCTGTAGCGGCAGCCTTCCGGTTTGCTCCTAGCCTGCCCGGATTGGGTTACAACGGTATCTCTCAGAAAATGAAATATCTGTACTTTCGAAGGAATTATCTTTCGTACCTTCAGCGAATTTTAATCATTTTGGTTGGGTAAGGGATACGGCCTTGTTTGCTCGAAAACTGAGGTGGGCTAAATACATGAGAACGAGGGAGGTAGCCCAAGCGGCGGACTTAGGGGTAGAGGTTACCGACCTCCCGGAAATTAGGACCCTTGAGAGTCTACTTCAGGAGGTACAGGGTGACCCCAAACCACTGCAGTTGACGGATTTACAGAGGAGAAACCCTTACAATCCACCCCCATCCTATACGCGACTTATTGACACATTCGAAAGAATAGTGGTGAAAAAAATGGAGGATTTAGCTACTAATCTGTCCTTCAAGAGAAACAATCTGAATACAGCACAGATGGGGGCCCTGCGAGCTTTACAACTGGATAGCTCGGTGGTGATTAAAGCTGCAGAGAAGGGGGGCAATATAGTGGTTATGGAGAGGGAGGAATACATCAAAATGTGTGATAACATCTTATCTGATGAGTCCAATTATGAGACCCTCCCATCTGACCCCACCGACCGTTACTGTACCCAACTGAGAGATATTCTCGACCGTGCCAGAGCCAATGGCCACATCTCTTTTAAAGAATGGGAGTATATGACACCAACAAACCCCCGGGTCCCCACGTTCTATTGTTTACCAGACACATATTAACATGGCTACACTATATCGATGATATAGTGATCATCTGGTCTGGCACGGTCGAATTGCTTGATCAGTTTGTCGAAACTCTAAATAAAAATGATTTAAATTTACGTCTGACATCAACAACCCATATGAGTGAAATTCCCTTTCTTGACGTTAACATCTATGTGACAAAAGATGGGACACTAGGGACTACTTTGTATAGGAAGGAGACCGCGACTAATTCTCTGTTACAGTGGAACAGCCATCATCCGTTGAAACGCGGTATTCCGAAGGGGCAGTTCCTTCGCCTTAGAAGGAACTGCTCCTCGGAAGAATCGTATGAAATTCAAAGTCAAAAGCTACTCGAAATGTTTGAAATAAGAGGATATCCCAGATCCCTTCTGGAACAGGCACGTAATTTGGCTAGGACTACCCCGAGACAGACATTATTGATACCAAAACCCCGTAATGAGGAATCACGGATAATACGAATGATTGGCACCTTTGATAAACACGCAAAGGAAGTGTCAGGGATTTTTGAAACTTTCTGGGACATTCTCAAACAAGATCAGGAAATTAAAGATCTGATCCCAGATCGACCCACAATTGGAGAGGCCAGAATATCGGGGATTTGGTAACACAAAGCCATCTGAACCCGAGCCCTATACAAGGTTCCTGGCTGGGGAGGTCTAGCCTACAGGGCACCTTCAAGTGCGGCAATTGCAGAGCGTGTGGGTACATCAAAAAGGGTATAGAAATCCGAGCACACGCTGCCAATAAGAGCTTCAGAATAAAGGATTTCATCAATTGTCGTACAGAGGGGGTGATTTATGTCCTGCCCCATGAATTATGTGGGGAAGACCAAACGCGAATTATGCAGGAGGGTGTTGGAACACGTTGGTGACATTGTCAACAGAAGGGAAACACCAGTGGCGAACCATGTTTGGTTGGAACATGGAGTGGACCTGTTTACTATAAAATTTCAGGGCATTGAAAAAGTGCCCAGGTCAATTAGGAGAGGGGACTGGGACAATTTGATATTGCGGAAGGAGGCCCAATGGATATTTCGGTGCAAATCCGTAAAACCACTGGCCTGAATGATTCGATCTCGTTCCTACTCTTCTTATGAGACTAAGGTCCTTTTGGGTTTTGAAAACAGCAAGAATTCACATGATTGGGTACTGATGTGGCCTGGATCTGTGTTGTATAATAATACGGGGTCCCTTGTTTAGTGTAAAACCTTTGTGTACGTAGCATAATTGACAGCAAGAACCCATAATACCGATGTGGATGCGACAGCAAGAATCTATAATACTGGGATCCAGTGGTAGCATGGATCACAGTAGAACCTCCACAATGGAGTTATGGGAGTGGGAATTTTGAACGTGCTGGTCGGTCCAGAATGATCGAAGTAGAGGGAGAGAGCGACGGGTGGGAGAGGTGAATTAGGGAGAAATCTTTCCCCTCCCCCCCCCCCCTGTAGTAAGGGTCAACTGTAGCAATGCACGCATGTGTAGCAATCTTATTCCACGGTACATATGCTATAAGTGGCCATGGGTGTCTGGAGAGGGGGAGCATGTATGGGGGAACTATATTGAAGAACATACTCCCATGTACATATCACCTGCTACCCACTCAGCAGAAACGGCAAGCATAGGGTTAAATTGCTCTGGTAGAGGGAGGCTCCCTTTATGAAAGTTTATTGATGTATTTTTGATGTACAGAAAAGAAAGAAAATGTAACCCATGAATATACATAAAATACCATACCTTTATAGAGGATGCCAGACCGTAGGCTCTTTAGATAACCATGGATCCCTGCACAGTGGGGTTTGAATTGCTCATGATCTAAGAAAAACCTTGCCCATGGACCTGCGTGACATGGATTGGATACACGGGGCTTAATTAGTTGAGGTATCTATGGATAGGCTCCCTCTGTGCAGGGGACTTCTATCCAGTTGTGAAAGAGAGGGGTTAAATTGCATCTTATCTTATCCTTATCTCATCTTATCCTTATCTTATTCTTATCCTTATCTTAACTTATCTTATCTGGCGTCTAATCCTGCATTGACAAATGGGCTGAATGGGACGTAACAGAGAGATCTTAGGTCATCTAGTATAAAGCATCATCCGGGGTTGTATATATGGGATTTATCGCTGTACACATGGGGACCTCTGCAGGTTATGCTGTTCTTGAAATATCGCCAACTCCGATACATACTTACCTACCTTGAACCTGTTACAGAAGAGGAAGTCTCTCAGCTGCTTTCCTCATCTCGCCCTACAACCTGCAGTAATGACCCCTTCCCCTCACACCTTCTCTAACCTCTGTCGCCTGCTGTCTCGACTTACCTTACTAAAATATTTAACCTCTCTCTCTCTTCTGGAATCTTCCCATCCTCCTTCAAGCATGCTGTTATAACCCCGCTATTGAAAAAAACCCTCCCTGGACCCATCCTGTGCTGCTAACTATCGACCTGTCTCTAACCTCCCCTTCATCTCTAAACTCTTGGAATGCCTGGTCTATTCTCGTTTAATCCGCTATCTCTCTGCTAACTCTCTGCTTGACCCCTTACAATCTGGCTTCCGCGCTCTGCACTCTACTGAAACGGCTCTCACAAAAGTCTCCAATGATCTCCTAATGGCTAAATCCAATGGCGGCTTCTCTCTTCTTATTCTTCTGGACCTCTCTGCAGCTTTTGACACTGTTGACCATCAACTCCTCCTCACTATGCTCCGCTCAGTTGGCGTCAATGACACTGCGCTCTCCTGACTCTTATCTCTCAGACCGCACTTTCAGTGTATCATTTGCGGGCTCTGTTTCCTCCCCTCTTTCCCTTGCTGTTGTGGTTCCTCAGGGCTCAGTCCTAGGCCCCCTGCTCTTTTCTCTCTACACAGCCCCCATTGGACAAACCATCGCCAGATTTGGCTTCAGGTACCATCTTTATGCTGATGACACCCAATTATACACATCTTCCCATGACATCACCCATGCACTCATACAGAACACCAGTGACTGTCTCTCTGCTGTCTCAAATATCATGTCCTCACTCTATCTGAAACTAAATCTCTCTAAGACTGAACTACTACTGTTTCCACCATCTAATAGATCTGTCCCTGATATATCCATTGCAGTCTCAGGCCTTACTATAACTCCTAGGCAGCAGGCCCGCTGCCTCGGGTCATGTTTGATGCAGACCTTTTCTTCACCCCTCATGTTGAATCACTCGCACGTTCATGTCACCTCCACCTCAAAAATATCTCCAGAATACGCCCTTTCCTCACCAGAGATACACTAAAGACACTTATTGTCTCTCTGATTCATTCTCGCCTTGACTACTGTAACTCCTTACTAATCGGTCTTTCCCTCACTAAACTCTCCCCTCTACAATCTATTCTGAATGCAGCGGCCAGGCTCATCCATCAGGTTAGACGCTACAGCGATGCCTCTGGTCTGTGCCAGTCACTACATTGGCTGCTTATTCATTATAGAATACAATATAAAGTTATCACACTCATCCACAAGGCTCTCCATAATGCCGCACCTCCCTACATTTCCTCCCTCATCTCTGTCTACCAACCCGTGTTCTCCGTTCACTCAATGACCTAACACTTACATCCTCTATTATCAGAACCTCCCCCGCTCGTATACAAGACTTCTCCCGAGCTGCACCACTTCTCTGGAATGCTCTACCCCGGACAATCAGATTAACTCCCAATTTCTACAGTTTCAAACGCAAACTAAAGACACATCTTTTCAGACAGGCCGATCACAATTTCCAACGTAAACCCTTCCGTACTATAATTAGAATCCCCAAAATTTAACCCTCCTCTGTCCCCGCTCCCACATTTCCCCACATGATATGATGTCTTTTCAGGCTAACTTTATAGGTCCAAGCTCCATCCAAATGTTACAGAACACTACTAGTGACGGCTCATAACGTTTTGTTTGTGTAATGACCGTAACCTCTATTACAAAATTGTCTGAATACTTTATAAGCAATGCCGCCCCTGCTACCTCTTGTGTCACCCCCTCTACCTCATAGATTGTAAGCTCTTGCGAGCAGGGCCCTCAGTCCCATTGTGTGAAATTACGTTCTTTGTTATGTATCTGTCTGTATTTGAACCCTACAAATTGTACAGTGCTGCGGAATATGTTGGCGCTATATAAATACATTTATTATTATTATTTACCTACTGTGTTTCCCCGAAAATAAGACTATATATGTCTTATATTAAATTGTCGCCCTAAATATAGGACCTGTCTTATTTTCGGGGGATGTCTTATTACAACCGGCAGTCATGCCGGCACTTCCTTAGCAGAGCGTCAGCATGACTGCCGGTTGTAGGTAGTGTAGGGGAGGGGGAGAAGGTATCCTACTTACCTTTCCCTTCTTCCTAGCAGCGCTGTTCGTCCCGGTAGTGGGGGGCGGGGCTTAGCGGAGCTTTTGTGGGCGGGGCTTGGCAATCTCCACTTCACTGACGCAGTAGCCGTGCTCTGTGCTCCGTGTGCACAGGAAAGCCGGCTGCTGCCTCTTCTGTATGGTGGTTGCTGCCTCTGGGATGAGCTGGGAGAGCTCATCCTAGAGCATCACGGACAGCAAAGGCAGCAGCCGGCTTTGCTGTGCACACGGAGCACAGAGCACGGCTGCTGTGTCAGTGAAGCGGGGATCGCCAAGCCCCGCCCACGAAAGCTCCACTAAGCCCCACCCCCCAAATCCCCGCTAAGCCCCGCCCACCACTGCCAGACATGCCTTCTTTTCGGGGGGTGCATTATATTAGGCAATTCAACAGAACTCCCCCCCCCTGCATGCCTTACTTTCGGGGAAACACGGTAGTGAATGTAATCCGTCTTGAATGTGTATTCAGCTGTATCTTAAACCAGTACGCAATGCGCACAGACAGAATTGGAATGACTCGGGGCATAGCCCCACCCCCAGTGGGCTGGTCTCTGAACAGCAGTTGATTGGCCGGGGTGGTGAACGGGGCGGGCCTGAAAGAGTGACGAGGGAGTGGGGAGGGTCTGTTTAAACCCTGCTCAGGCAACGCTCAGTGTCAAGCATATATACCCTGTTTCCCCGAAAATAAGACAGTGTCTTATATTAAATTATCTTCCAAAATATATGACCTGTCTTATTTTCGAGGGATGTCTTATGGAGCGGGGGACAATCGTCAGTCATGCCGGCGCTTCCTTAACGGAGTGCCGGCATGACTGCCGATTGTAGGTGGTGCAAGAGGTGGTGGTGGTGGGGGGGAGGTATGCTAGTTACCTTCCCCATCTTCATAGCAGCGCTGATGCTGCTGTTGGTCACGGTGGTGGAAGTGGTTGGCGGGGCTTAGCAGAGATCAGCGAGGCTTCCGGCGGTTGTGCTGGAGAGCCTCACTTAGTGGGCATTGCAGCCGGCTGAACGCTGTGTTCCATGTGCACAGGAAAGCTGGCTGCCTCCTCTGCTGTGATAGCACTGTTCCGGCTGCTGTGGGATGAGCTGGGAGAGTGGACTCCCCGCAGCATACGATGCTTTCCCAGCTCATCTTACAGCAGCAGGAACAGTGGTATCACAGCAGAGGCAGCAGCCGGCATACCTGTGCACACGGAACATCGTGCACAGTGTTCTGCCGGCTGAAGTGTTTTTGGGGATGTCTTATTTTCGGGGGGTGCCTTATATTAGCCAATTTAACAAAACCTCCCCCATGCCTTACTTTTGGGGGATGTCTTATTTTCGGGGAAACAGGGTAAGTACCGGGGTCTAGAGCTTGTAAGGTACCAGGAAAGTGGATTCCCCAAAGGTGTAACCCTATTTTGAAAACTGCACCCCTCAAAGAATTTCTCTGGGGGTGTAGTGAGTATTAGTATCCCAGACGTGACTGCACAGCGGATGGTGAAGAGGGAATATATACTGTAAGCTGTGCGGAGTACATTGGGAACACCAAATTCCGTACTATGTCACAGTAGCTCCTATGATTGGGGGAGTCACTCTGGGATCACTTTGGGGGTCATTTCTGGTGTCTTTTCGCTCATAAACTGTAAATCTGGGGTTTCGCTCGCACAGCTTATATATTCCCTACCTGACGCAGCCAGTTGTGTTCTAATAATTTGGCGATTTTGCGGGTTTTTGTCTTCACATTGCTAGATGCTATTTTCTATATTTTCCTGGTGACGCGGCCATATAAGGGCTTGTTGTTTGCGGGACGAGATGCATTTTGTAATGACACCATTTTTGGGTGCCTACAATTTATTGAATAAATTTTATTAACTCTTTTTTTGCTGGATTTAAAAAAAAATAAAATCAATTCTGGCATTGCGTTTTACCTTTTAAATTTTTCGTCATACAGCGTACAGTATAAGTAACATATGACCTTTATTCTGCGGGTGGTACGGTTACGGCGATACCTCATTTATATTAATTTTTTATGCGATACTAATTCTACAGAACAAAAACACATTTGGGGACATAAATCAGTGATTTTTGCATCGCCATCTTCTGAGAGGCGTAACATTTTTATTTTTTGTTGACAAAGTTGCTTGAGGGTTTATTTTTTGCGGGACAACCTGCGCTTTTTATTGGTACTGTTTTGGGGTACATATGACTTTTTGATCACTTTTTATAGCATATTTTGTAAGGTGAGATGGCAAAAAATTATTATTTCTGGCGTTTTTTTCCGGTTTTATTTTCCGACATTTACAGTATAGGTGAAATAATGCTTTATTTTTATTGTTACGGATGCGGCGATACCAAATATGCATAGTTTTATCAATTTTTAGGTGTTTTTTTTAAATAACTCATTTAATATAGAAAAAGGGAATTTGGAGCTTTATTCATTTATAATTTTATTTCAGACACTTTATTATTATTTTTTTTTACATTTTTTATTTGTCCTATAAGGACACTTGGACCAGCAATACTCTGATTGTTGGTCCAGTACTATAGCTTGCAATAGACTTGTACTGCAGACTATAGAGGAAGTGAGTCTGCAGACGCATAGACTCACTTCCTGCACGACGGCAGGATCAAACAGGTACTCGGGGGTCTTAGCAGCCCGGGGTCACTGGCCACACCCTGGGCTGCACAGAAGGCATTAGGGCACCCCCCTGATCTCGCCGTGGGGGGTGCCCAGAGGTCCTCAATGTTTGTCTGTCGCATCCAAGGGGTTAAAACCGTCGATCGGAGCGGAACTCCGACCAAAGTTTGTATGGGGCAGCTCGTCCAGGCTCCCGGCTGTGTAACACAGCTGGGTGCCGGGAGTGATGTCGCGGGCACAGCTTCTGTTCCCGCAACATTACAGGTTAGTAATAGTACTGAGCTGAGCGCGAACGTAACACTTGCAGGTCAGTACTATTACTGACTTGAGCATTAAGGGGAGACTACTACATGAGACTACTAAGCATGCACAGCATGTTTGGCCATAACTTGAAGTAGCTGAGCGTACTGCGCATGCATGGGATTTCAGCGGTCACATGACGAGCTGTGGATGAGGCAGCTCTGAAGATTGAGAGGGCAATGGACTACAGTGATGGATGAGTGTACTTGGCAATGCTGTGGCTGTGCTATAAAAAAGTAAACACCCCCTGTGTTTCTCATTTGCATAAACATAAAAATGGTTATTACAAAAATCTGGCAGGAGAATCTTCATATAAAAGGATTGCCTGGACTTGTATTTTGGACACCATCATGACACATGACATAGGTGATCGACTCCCGTTAAATACCCGACATCCACTGAACCATTACTGCACAGGGGTAATATAATATTAGTCATTTTATTTTGAAGACGGTAATTTTCTCCGACGCTGCCCAAAACTGTCCCCAACTCTAATTCTATGACTAACTTCACAGCCCGGTTTCTTCTAGTCCCGGACTCTCTATATAGGTCTTTCCTTCTTTGTAACATGGGAGATTATCTGTATTTCACGCTCGGTAGGAAGGAATTATTATTTTTTGTTTCTAAAAATGCTCTTTCAAATGAGAAATAAAAAAACGATGCCAACACCGGGGGTTGCAGACAATTGTTATATTGAGGTTATAGTGTTATACAATACTTAAACAGAAAGCGCAACCTGAAACAAACCATATAACATACGGTATACAAATCATGGAATGGAATGAGCCTTAGAAGTATAAAATACTAAAAGATTACAAAGTATAATGCGTAAAAAGATCATGCTCTGGTAACACGGAACTTGTCGCAACCAGTTCAGATGGATCAAAGGCTTGTCTGGGACAGAAGATCCCACATCCCAGCCGGTTTAGCGGAAAGATCATGGTCTGTTTGGCCTCCTAAAACCCGATTCTAGTGATAATGAAAATAAGTGTCACGTATGAAGGTTTCTTTAGAGACGCTGTGTCTTAGGCCTTGCTTGGGTCGGACTTTTAGCCCCTCAATTTTTTTTTCTTTTACAACTAAAGTTATACTTTGATGCAAAATTACATAAAAGGCGCCAATGAATATAAAGTGCTAAGAAAGAATATGTCTCGGGTGTCTGTCTATATAGTTTTTACCTTCTAAACCAGAGTTACAAAATATCCAAGAACTCCATCGCCCAAATGTTCCACTACAACACAGAGACGTCTGAAGTCAATGGGTCAACTGAGTTATTCAGGGATGTCGGGTCTTCGAGAGACTGCTCCGTAGACATTCTCCATTGTGTCTACTTGATGGTCCCAATTGGGGAAATCTCTTACTAAGCACCAATATCGTATAAGAAAATGTGCATAATCCCTTATGGTAGGGTTAGACTTACCACCTTCACGGTATTCAGTTCTCTGCTCTATACTACTACAGTGACTAAATATGTGGTAGTGAATTCCATAGGGCTTTGATGGCGAACCTATGGCAGGGGTGCCAGAAAGTGGCACTCAGACCCCTTTCTTTAGGCACCCATCCATGGAACAGATTATACTATATGGGGGCCACTGTGGAGCAAATTGTACTGTGTGGGGACCACTGTGGAGATGATTGTACTGTGTGGCGGCCACTGTGGAGCAGATTGTACTATGTGGGGGTCACTGTGGAGATGATTGTACTGTGTGGGGGTTACTGTGGAGATGATTGTACTGTGTGGGGGTCACTGTGGAGCAGATTGTACTGTGTAGTGGCCACTGTGGAGCAGATTGTACTGTGGGGGCCACTGTGCAGCAGATTATACTGTGTGTGGGCCACTGTGGAGCTGATTGGACTGTGTGGGGGTCACAGTGGAGCAGAAAGCTCTATAAAGCCCCATTCATATGACCATATTTTGCAGGTCGGTAATTATGTGCGATTGTGGATCCACACATTATTAAGGTTAAATTTCCATGTTAACACTTCACGATAACTTAGTGGGTTTTGGACTGCAGTTTGGGCACTCGGTCTCTAAAAGGTTCACCATCACTGCCATAGGGAAATTTTAGGTATACTGGGCTTCGGTTTCCTACTCATCTTTAGGAACCAATCATTCCACACACCAAGGGATTCTGCAGGATATGTTTCAATCTCACTTCCCTGGGTTCTGATAGTGACCTATCACAGGTTTCTGGGCTGATTCCTATCCCAGGACACGTGATTGGAACCAACACCCCGAGTTGTTCCTCCTTTTCTCCCATAGTCACACGCCACTATTAGGACCTGGGTGAAGTAAGTGTTGAAACACTCCCTGGAGAACCCCTTTAAGAAGCTACTACTAAGATTATGTCATGAACTGGCAAGTACTATATACTGCTACAGTATTTGATGTTTGGCTTTATATTGTTACACGGGATATATCCACACAGCTTTATTTTGGATCGATCTTATATTTGGATATTTCTTGCTAGTTCCCCCTAAATCGGAGATTATGTGACTACAAGAAACAAAGGTGTAACTTGAAACTCCAAAATATGTAACAGGGCCCCCTCTTACTATGTGCTATCTATAGCATTAGGGTTTTCGTATGTTGTAGTGAGAGTCTTTGGACCCCCTGAGGCTTTAGGGCCCAGGAATGAGTGCTACCTGTGTACCCCCTACGTGAAATATACAGAAGTGACAAACCAAATATTACTGTTGTGTGAATGCCCCCTTAAGTCTCAAATGTGAATATATGATATAGATCATTACAACAACTAGAAAAGTTATGCATTTTCTAAGCAAAGTATCTATTACATAAATGATTAATATCAATCCTCCCTGGATTATGTCTAGACGGGGTAACAATACTCAACAACCATCAATGATCTCTGGAGGAACACGAGCAAACACCCTCAAGGTCCTCTGTCTTGGATCCATAGTCTTTGTGACTACTCTTTCCCTTTGTCTACATCTTATCTGATAAAATTATTGTGATCCAGTTCATGTAAAACATGTGAATGTCCATTTTCCCGCATGTCTATTACCCTCTTCGTAAAAGGCGTTTTGAAAGGATACGATGCTGAGAAGTACTTAGTTCTAGAAAGTCCGTATCAGTGATTTTTTTCTCCGGTATGACTCTTCTGATGACGCGCCAGCTCGCCGACGTCTCGAAATCTGCGTTGACAAATTTGGCAGTGACAAGGTTTTCCACCGAAATGAGTGTACTTGTGTCGTGTAAGATGTGAAGTTCTTTTAAAGGCTTTGCCGCAGACCTTGCAGACATGAGGTTTTTGTTGAGAATGAGCGATACTGTGCCTTTGGAGATAGGAAAGATACTCAAATATCCTAAAACACACTGGGCATTTATAGACCTTCCGTGGAGCTAGAGATTTGGAGACCTCAGAAGGTGGACTGTCCGACCACGATGTACTAGTTGAGTTACTTGAGCCTACAGATCTAGGTTCTTCCATGACGACTGTGTATGGCAATCCTTGACTGTCAATAAGCAAAAACCTCCTGTGGGTAGAACCTCCCTCGGTTTTGTCTTTTTCTTTATAGGTTGCCGTGCCCTCTATGTCATCGGGTGGTGAACGTCTACATCTATCCTTCTGCAGGCCATCTGTCGCAGACTTACATGTAACAGGACTTGTATTTTTACCATACGTCACCGCCCCACTTACGGTAGGCATTTGCCTTTGTGGTGGCTGATGTTGATTGAACATTTTTTGGCATGTTCCCTCTACGCTGCGAATGTATGAGTCATCCCCAATTTTTACTCTTTTACAAAGGTCAAAGGTATCACCATGACGTGGAACATTATTTTTGACTATAATCCTCTTATTGGAATGATGAAATGGAATTCCATGTTGAAGACCGGCATCTTCGATACCTTGGAAAAGTGGTTCTTTTTTTATGATAGTCCTAGCATTTTTAGTTGAAACTAGACTGCCATTCATTGGTCTGTCATGTCTAAAAAGTTCTGATCTCCTTTCTTGTCTTTGTGGGGTAAAAGTATGACCACCACTAACCATAATAGGCAGTCTGTTATTTTCTACCTCAGAGGGCAACTTAGTCACGTTCTGGAACTCCATCCCAGAAGACGTAAGTGCTAGACTTTTCCTATAGTCCTTGGAATTGGACGCCATGTCAGCCCACTTGTCTACCGCGTGTTTATAGATTGTCTTCCTTTGCCGAACACAAACTTTTATCATTTCATTTTTTTCAGTGGATCTGAATCCATTGGCACAATTGGCTTTTTCACTGGTAAACATAGATTTATCTTCTATAATCGTAACAGAGTCATCACTTAGCGCAACGTTATTTGGCTTCGCAACAAGCCTTTCTGTAGATATGTTCCTGACGTGATTTAGTTTTGGTACAAATATTCCTTTTTGGTGATTCCGAATTTTGAAGCTGGTTGCTGCCATTTTCCAAACTTCAGGGTCCATTGACAGGCGTAAGGGAGATTACAGATTATAGGGAACCTACGGTAGAATAGGATACAGTTAGTATACAAAACCTCATTCTTATAAACATTCAACCAAACCTAAGGGGCAATAATCAGCCAATTCTTCGTACTACAGTCCATACCATCATTGCCCGTGTAAACATGTCTAGTGAACATTATTCGTTGACCGCATCATTTATGCAGACATGGGGTTGTGGTCACCCACCTTACAATCCAAGTATTTGTACAGAGCCCCAGAGATCAAAGGGCTCATCATTGACCACATACCAACCGGAAGGCTTTTTTTTTTTAACCAACTGTTAATACCTATTGGATTATTAAAATAGATAACAGCTGATATTAATACTCACATTCCTGGCAATTCCTCTTCAGCTCAGTGTACCCCTGCACTTGTCACCCTAATGCCAGCATTGGGTCATAATGTGCAGCATCTCCTGAGATTACTGTATGGTAGGGTTGAGAGATCGGGATTGGAAAAGATAGTATCCTGATCGTTGATCGAGTAAATTTTACGATTGTGTTCTAGTCCCACCTAAAAAAAGATCGGGAACGAAATTCCTATCCCGATCAATCAACTAACCTGCACAGAACCGCTGCCGCTCCCCATAGCTCCGGGCCATTGCTCTCGGCCCTCTCTCATTCACACGCCTGCAGAGTGCCGTGCGCGCCCCCGCCTCCCTAGGCTAATGTTACTGATTCTGGGAGTAGGCGGGGCTTGTTGTGGCTTAGGAGAGTGTGGGCGGGTACAGGGAGAGGAGACGTGAAGAATAGGATCATTTTTAAAATCTGACTTTCGATCATGAAAAAATCCCATTGATTTGCATTAGGATCGGAATTGGGATCGGGTTCGGATGGAAAATGATCAGAAATCGGATTTTAAAAACAATCCTGAAATCTCAAGATCTACTAGCTCAACTCTACTGTATGGCAGTAGCACCTGAGCCCTGCAGCTGAATTGACAGACAAGTGTGGGGACAGTATATTGTGTGAAGGGGCAATAAGGGGGCAGATTTAGTTGGGACCCCAAATGTAACTTTCCTTGGGACTGCAGAAATGCCAAATTCACCCTATGCAGACATAAAAACTATTTTCTATCGGCATAAGGCCTCGTTCACATCTGCGTTGGTAATCTGTTCGGGGGAGTCCGCATGGGGACCCCTCCGAACGGAATACCAAATGCACTGGCAAACAGTGTGCAGTGAAAGCACACAGACCCCATAGACTGTAATGGGGTCCATGTGCTTGCGGCGAGATCTCCACACGGAACATGCGGACAGAAAAGTACTTCACAATCTACTTTCATGTCTGTGTGCTTTCACTGCACACTACTTGCAAATGCATTTGGTAGTCCTTTTGGGGGTCCCCATGCGGACTCCCCGAACAGATTACTGAACGCTGATGTGAACCAAGGGTCACACTGTCTAATGTAAATGAGAGGCAGGCTGCCCCTGACAATAATAACAACGGTGATCACTTAAACTTTAAAGGGTCACAGAACATATGATCTAATACACATTGACTTGGACTATAAATCTTATTAACAATTTCACTGCTGCCCCATATGCACAGCCATGCCGTGTCTGGCTATAGGCGTATAACAAGCCCTGGGGTCTGAGCTCACAATGTCAGGATGCAGCTTTGTTTGCATGCTCTGACTGCACATACAATATTGCGGTATAATTTCTATTTCTCAGCTCAAATAATTTAGGAATTTCCACATTTCGGAAGATTGGACTTTCGCAGTTTTCATCATTCGATGTCATTTCTTGTAGTTTCAGGTAGAGAATGTGAAGAATGATTCAGTACGCCATTAAAAAGAGATGGATGAGCCGGACTGTAACCATGCAAATGGGGGAATTTTTTGGGGAATAAGCTGTTAATTTATAGCAAGAGAGTTCTTAAAGGGGTTATTCAGTTACGAAAATAGATGGCCTATCCTAGATAAGATTTAGGAGGGTTCCACACTCGGGACCCCACAGATCTGCTGCTTGCTACAGTTTATACGGTTGAGGGAAAGGGAATTATGGGAAGACGCTGGGAATGACAGGAACTGCTTGCCAGGAGGTTCAGAGCGGACCCCTGTGTTGGTTCATTTACATATTGGGAAGGTTCATGACAACTAGTGTAAGAGAGATGTGAAGTAGTTGCTAGTCGCAACCAATCCAATTGGTACTTTCACCAGGTGGGCTTAGTTACTATGGACAACACCAGCACTAATAAATTCCCTCAAAATGCCTTCACGACACAAAAGAAATGGGCACAAGTAGCCTAACATGGCACAGCATGTGTTATCATAGGGCTCCATATCACACAGTACAGCCACCATTACTATAGCTCTGCCCCTTGATATATCTCTTGTCAGATTCCTCACACTAAGGGTAAGTTCAGACTGGGATTTTTGGACCGGAACCTGAGGCGGTAGCCGTGAATGAAAGCCAGGGCACTGCACCAGTATCCAGCCACGCATGCCGCTCCGGATTAGGCCCAATGAATGGGCCTAATCTGGAGGAAGGAGTGTCTTCAGGCCGAATCGCGAGGCGAAATGGCCTGAAGAATGAACATCTCGCTTCTTTTTCCCGGGAGCCTCTTCCGGCTCCCGGGAAAAACTCCTGAACGACTCCCATTGATTTCAACAGGAGCCGTCTTTTTGGTCAGGATTTTGAGGCGGATACGGCCTCAAAATCCTGACCAAAAATCTCTGTGTGAACTTACCCTAAGGCCTCAGTGGGTGACTTGTTCGGGTCAGTGGAAACGGATTGGTATCCGTGTGTCATCCGTGATTTTCACTGGCCCGTACACTGAAATGAATAGACAGATAGAGAGCAGTGCATTGAACTTCCCTTCCTGAAGGGGGCGCCATTCGGTAGGCTTTATTTAGTATTTTCTATGTGATATCGGCCATTGCACAGAAAAGTACAGCAGGAGAAGCGGAAGGCTCCATATTCACTGCTAGAGACCTGTCAGCCTGGACAGCTTTGGAGGTAAGTGGCAAACTATACACGTGTATATATATATGTACGTTTGTGTTCCTGCATGTATCTAAAAGTGGCTGTCTAAATATGTGCATGTATGTGAGTGTCTGAATGTGCTTGCATGTGTATGACTGAATGTGTAATGTGTATGCGTACATGTTTTGCATGTCTGTGTGTGTATATGTGTATGACTGAATGTGTGTGTGTATGCATAAGGATGTGCGTGTGTCTGAATGTGTGTACATGCATACACGTAGATGTCTGAATGTTCTGCAGAGTGCCTGAATGAATGCACTCGTTTCATTGAATACAGTACATACAATTGTATATTATGTATTAGATATCAAAGTAATATTTTTGGCCTCAAATCGACTTTCCATACTGATAAGTTATCCACAGGAAGATTGTGATATGGTGGGAAAGTCCAGGGCACAGAGGATGGGATTCTAGTGAATCCCATGTCCAACTTGAGGCAAAAACTGTGGTGCGGACACCCCCGTGATTTCCAAAACCAGCGCGGTGTTGGAAATCACAGTATGTCATTTATACCTATGGAAACGCCGGCGGTTTCCCCATAGGTATAATTGTAACTAGAGATGAGCGAGTACTGTTTGGATCAGCCGATCCGAACAGCACGCTCCATAGAAATGAATGGATGCACCTGGTACTTCCGCTTTGACGGCAGCCGGCCGCTTAACCCCCCGCGTGCCGGCTACGTCCATTCATTTCTATGCGAGCATGCTGTTCGGATCGGCTGATCCGAACAGTACTCGCTCATCTCTAATTGTAACAAAAGAACTGCAATGCGTTACCACCGTGGCTTTTCCTGCAGCACTCTTTTGCTGCAGGACGCCACATGGGGCCATAGCCTTAAAGGGATTCTACCATTAAAAATCTTTTTTCTGTGGCTAACACGTCGGAATAGCCTTTAGAAAGGCTATTCATCTCCTACCTTTAGACGTGATCTCCGCCGCGCCGTTCCTTAGTAATACCGGTTTTTACCGGTATGTAAATTAGTTCTCTGGCAGCGATGGGGGCGGGCCCCAGCGCTGAAGATGTGATGAGGGCGTCCCCACCGCTGCCCGAGAACAGGATCCTGCGCTGCCTCTATCTTCTGCTGGATCCTCCCCTTCTTTCTTCGGCGGCTTCACCTCTGTCGGCTCTGACACTAGTAGAGCCGAATGTGCATGCGCGCAATTGCAGCCTCGGACCTATGGCCGCACATGCGCATTCGGCTCTACTAGTGTCAGAGACGACAGAGGTGAAGCCGCCGAAGAAAGACGAAGAAAGAAGAGGAGGATCCAGCAGAAGATAGAGGCGGCGCAGGATCCTGTTCTCGGGCAGCGGTGGGGACGCCCTCATCACATCTTCAGAATAGCCTTTCTAAAGGCTATTCTGACGTGTTAGCCACAGAAAAAAGGGTTTTAATGGTAGAATCCCTTTAAACTTTTTTGAGAAACTCCACTCTGATTTGGACAGCGTTATTCCTCCAGCTTATAGCAATCCAGACCATATATTGGTCACATGTCTACGACCGAATATGACGGATAGTATATTGGCCACATGTCTAGGACTGAATGTGACGGACCGTATATTGGCCGCATGTCTAGGACCGTGTGTGGTTTGGAGACCAGAACCCCTTGTGTTTTCTTATACATCATGTAATCGTCTGATTTTAGTGACCCATAGAATCATTGTTTGCCAGCAACACATTGCTTGGTGCCGAGGCTGGATGGCGTCCTGGGCCCACTAAGTCTGTGGGGCCAATCAATTTTTTACAGCCTACTAATGCAGGGTCCCACTTTGAATTTTGTCCAGGGTCACACTTTTGTCTAATACCAGTCCTGGTTATACATATACAGTATATATATTCCTAGGATACAAGATTAAGCTTTGCCCGCTCATACCACAAGTTGCCTTTTTTCTTACCTATGCCAAGGGTACAGATGCCAGCTACAACCACAACTCGGCAGGCTCGGCCTCTCCACAGGTCAGCGGTTAGTCTACTTGGCTCACCTGGCCCACAACATGGAGGGAGCTCCGATTCGTGCCAGCGCTACCAAGCATGCAGTCCACCGAAGTCTCCCTGGCCTGGCACGGCTCAGCCATCTTTCGACTCCTTCCCAATCCCCATTAGACCTCACTCCAGTGGCCTGCTTATCCCTTTAACTCCACAGCATTAAAGGGGATGTCTGAAGTTTCCCATGACCCCTCCTCGTAGAGACTAATGGTGGGTCATCTGAGAAGAAGCTGGCTCTTTGTGGCAGCTCTATTACATGAATGATCGGAGCCGGCTCCTGTCCGAGAGCTGAGCCAGGGATGAAGGAGCAGACAGCAGATAATGTCTTGTAGCCCCCCGGCTCTGATCGCCCTCTCTGCCCGGTCTCCGGCAGTCTCTGTCACTGGCTGCAGTCACAGTGCGTGGCCGTGCGAGCTCTCCCTGCTCGTCTAGTCCAGTCTACTCTGCGCAGTTCAGCAATCTACTGCTCTGGTCTTAGCCTGCTGTGTGGTGCGCGCCCGGTGCTCGGCTCCCTCAGTCTGTCACAGCGTCTGCTCTGAGCTCACTCTCTGTGTGTCTGGGCGGGATGTGACTGATCTCTCTCCTTCCTTCCCTCAGTGCCATTGCCCGCCCCTCAGTGTAGAGTCCTGACATGAATGTGAAGCAGAACATGGAGGGGCAGTGTGGCCCGGGGCAGGCCATGTAACCACTGACTGCTCCCTTCTCTATTGCCGGCCTCCTCTAGTCGTTCGCAGGCGGCGCTGGCACGTGTAGGTTTGTTTTGAAGTTGATACGAGCCGGTGTATTACCCGCCATCTTATGCAGATTGCAGGAGAAGGTGCCATCTTGAGATAAGAAATGTATTTAGGTCTCCAAATGAGAGTCCCTGGTGTCACCTCAGGAGACAGCTTGAATACAGGGTATACATTACTGATGGCCTAAGGGTATTACTAATAGTGGTGCTCTGCCAGGCCCAGCTCTGCTGACTGCTCCGGATCACAACCACTGTCTCTTATCTGTCTCTTTTTCAGTGTCTCTTCTCTCTGTCTTTCCCTTTCTCTAAGTCCGTCTCTTTCTCCGTATCTCTTTGCCTTATTTTTTCTCTTATTTTCTTTCTTTTTTTTCTCGCTGTCTCTTTTAATGCCTCTTTTCTCATTTTTCTCTATTATTTTTACTTTCATTTTCTTTCTGTGTTTTTTTTCTTTCTCATTTTCTCTTTTTTTTGTTTTTACTCTCTCGTGTTCTGTTTTTTTGCTCTCATTCTCCCTCTTTTCTCACTGTCTTTTTCTCTCATTTTCTTTCACTGTCTCTTTTTCTCTTTCTCGCTGTCTCTTTCCTCTCACATGGACAATCACAGGTTCTATAAATGCAATTATTCCCTGCCATGTGAATAAGGGCCTTCCATGCACGTGTATGGCTGGTTTTCACGGACATTAGGTGTATGAAAAAAAGCACAGACATGTGCAAAAGGCTCCACTGTGTAAATCTTAGACACTATGGGGGGATTTAAAAATGCATCTATACTACCGGTAGTTTTCTAATGTGATAATGTGGAGAACCTTTGGCGCAATCCCTTTATTGTACCAAATGTGCGACTTATTCCCTGTTTTGTGCCTCATTTGCCACATTTTGCAAAAGTAGTGTGGGGCAGGGACGTCTCGGGACAACATTTATTATAGCACATGCCAGTTTTCTGGCGTAACTGATACAGAGAATCTACACTGGCTCTTATTTCTATATTGTTGTCCCTAATTTTTTTAAGAGGCATCCCTCAGATATCAAATAAATTGCCACCTGTAGCAACAGTCCATAGTGCTGCCACCCGCTAGCTTCATTTACACCACCACGAGTAATAACAGTCCATAGTACTGCCACCTCCTAGCTTCATTTACACTGCAACGAGTAATAACAGTCCATAGTACTGCTACCCCTAGGTTCATTTACCCTGCGAAGAGTAATAACAGTCCATAGTACTGCCACCCCTAGCTTCATTTACCCTGCGACGAGTAACTTCAGAGGTCTCTACAAAAACATCCCAGAAGAAGACCTATCCCCAGAACAGCAACAGATAATCACCAAACTGAGGGACATGGAGAAAGTCATCAAAGACTTCCAGAACCCTCTGGACTCACCAATCACCATAAAAGATATACAGGAAAGAATTGCCCTGCTGAAAGGCAAAAAGGCCAGCGGCCCTGACGGCATCCTACCAGAGATGATCAAATACAGCCCTCCAGCAATACACGCGGCAGTGGCAAAGCTATTCACCCTTGTCCCCAACCCTGGACACTTCCTCCAAGACTGGAACAAAGTCCTCATAACCCCCATCTACAAGAATGGGGACCAATATGACCCCAACAACTACAGAGGGATCCGCGTCAGCAGCACGCTGGGGAAACTGTTCAACAGCATCATCAATAACAGAATCCTCACACAACATGGGGTCCTCAGCAAGAGCCAAGCAGGGTTCATGCCAAACCACCGCACAACAGACCATATCTACACCCTGCACAGCCTCATCAAGACGCACGTCCACAACACCAGAAGAGGCAAGATATTCACCTGCTTCGTGGACTTTAAGAAGGCGTTTGATTCAGTATGGCACCCAGGCCTGCTCCTAAAACTCCTAGAGAGTGGAATAGGAGGAAGAACGTACAACGTCATCAAGAGCTCCTACACCGTAAACCAGTGCAGTGTGAAGGTGAATGGGAAAAGGACAGCATACTTCCAACAGGCCCGAGGGGTCAGACAAGGCTGTAGCCTGAGCCCAACGCTCTTCAACATCTATATCAATGAACTGGCTACAGCCCTGGAGGCCTCACCAACCCCAGGCCTCACCCTGAATGACCGTAAGGTGAAGTTCCTGCTATATGCTGACGACCTCCTACTGCTGTCCCCCACCGAGAAAGACCTCCAAGAAAGCCTGTCAGTGCTATAAAAATTCAGCACCACATGGGCCCTATCCATCAGCCAGAAGAAGACCAAAGTCATGGTATTTCAGAAGAAGGGCCACAACAAAGCCCCCACCCCACAATTCACACTGAACGGCTCCACACTGGAGAAAACCAACAGCTACACCTACCTGGGGCTGGAGCTCAGCCAATCAGGAAGCTTCAAAGCAGCAATAGAAACCCTGAAAGGAATAGCCTGCAGAACCTTCTACGCCATCAGAAGACAACTGTACCACCTCAAACCACTGGTGAGGGTCTGGCTGAAGATATTTGATGCAGTCATTGCTCCGATCCATCTCTATGGCAGTGAGGATTGGGGCCCAGCCACCTACCCAGACCAGCCAAAATGGGACTCTAGCCCAACAGAGACCTTCCACCTGGAGTTCTGCAAGTACCTGTTCCATGTCCACCTCAGCACCTCCAACATGGGATGCCGGACAGAGCTAGGCAGACTCCCCCTATGGCTCACCATGCAGAAGAGGGCGTTATCATTCAGGACACACATACAGGGCAGCAGTCCTGGCTCTTACCACCATCGAGCCACAGAGCCCCGAAAAAAACTGATACCCCCCAACCAAGCATCTGCCAAGCCAAAAACCCCAACATGCCCTGAACAAGGCTCAAATAAAAGGAGTCATTGAGAGAGACAAAGAGCGGTACATCGAGGAATGGAGAAGCGCAATAAATAACTCCAAGAAACTCACTATGTACCAGTCACTGCAAAGAGATTACACCATGGCCACCTACCTGGAGAGAATACCCCACCCTAAACACAGACAGACCCTGAGCCGGTACAGACTGAGCTCCCCACAACCTGGAGATGGAGACAGGGCGACACAGGGAGACGTACAAGCCACGGGAGAACAGACTGTGCCAGCACTGTGACCAGGGGGCCCTAAAAAACTAGACCCACTTCCTGCTACACTGCACCAAATACTCAGCTGTGAGGACCAAAGACTCTCTGCCCACATCCCAGACTTCATATCTGCAGACGAGAAGAGGAAACTCTACATCCTACTGGGAGAAGAAGAGGCCACTGTGGAGATCGCTGCCCAATACGTGTCCAGCTGTCGCCAAACAAGAGGAAGATGAGACTCCACGGACTGTTATATCCCAAACCACCCCACCTCCCCATATAGCGGTCACCAACTAAGAGGAAGATGAGACTCCACGGACTGTTATACCCCAAATCCCCCCCTCGACTCCAACTCCCCCCCCACACACACACTTTACTAGCTTTGGCAATGCCAAATATCCATTCGGACGTGCCAATAAAGCAGATTTGATTTGATTTGTAATAACAGTCCATAGTACTGCCACCCCCCCAGATTCATTTATACTGTGACTTGTAATGACAGTCCACAGTACTGCCACCCCCCTAGCTTCATGTATACTGTGACTTGTAATAACAGTCCATAGTACTGCCACCCCCCTAGCTACATGTACACTGCGACTTGTAATAACAGTCCGTAGTACTGTCACCTCCTAGCTTCATTTACACTGCGACCCCTCCCCCCCAGCTTCATTTATACTGCGACGTGTAATAACAGTCCATAGTACTGCCACCCTTCAGATATCGGTTGTACCGCAACCTATAACAATGGCCCAGAGCACCATTAGCCAGTCATGACCTTAGAGTACAGATGATGAGGAACTGGTTAACATTATTGCACAAAATTTTCAACCGTTCTCAATACTGGAGGGAAGGGATTTAGAGGTAAGGTCCATGCTCTCATCTTATGAATGTTCTTCCATGCAGGAAAATACTTGCACGAACAACGATTCCAAGGCTGTACGAGAGAACATGCCTTACTGCAAGAACATGTGACATCAGTTTGCCTGACTATTGACTGCTGGACAAACCCCTACTTTCTTCACTGAAAATGATAAAGATTGTTTTTGGGTTTTCTGACAGACGTACCACAGATGACTCGGCAGAGGAACCTCTAAGAGTAGCAAAAAAACTAATAAAATGTTGCAATGGACCCACCACTTACAGTCCTATGAAAAAGTTTGGGCACCCCTATTAATCTTAATCATTTTTAGTTCTAAATATTTTGGTATTTGCAACAGCCATTTCAGTTTGATATATCTAATAACTGATGGACACAGTAATATTTCAGGATTGAAATGAGGTTTATTGTACTAACAGAGAATGTGCAATATGCATTAAACCAAAATTTGACCGGTGCAAAAGTATGGGCACCTCAACAGAAAAGTGACAAATATTTAGTAGATCCTCCTTTTGCAAAGATAACAGCCTCTAGTCGCTTCCTGTAGCTTTTAATCAGTTCCTGGATCCTGGATAAAGGTATTTTGGACAAACAATTCAAGTTCAGTTAAGTTAGATGGTCGCCGAGCATGGACAGCCCGCTTCAAATCATCCCACAGATGTTCAATGATATTCAGGTCTGGGGACTGGGATGGCCATTCCAGAACATTGTAATTGTTCCTCTGCATGAATGCCTGAGGATTTGGAGCGGTGTTTTGGATCATTGTCTTGCTGAAATATCCATCCCCGGCGTAACTTCAACTTCGTCACTGAATCTTGAACATTATTCTCAAGAATCTGCTGATACTGAGTGGAATCCATGCGACCCTCAACTTTAACAAGATTCCCGATGCCGGCATTGGCCACACAGCCCCAAAGCATGATGGAACCTCCACCAAATTTTACAGTGGGTAGCATGTGTTTTTCTTGGAATGCTGTTTCTTTTTGGACGCCATGCATAACGCCTTTTTTTTATAACCAAACAACTCAATTTTTGTTTCCAAAATGAAGCTGCCTTGTCCAAATGTGCTTTTTCATACCTCAGGCAACTCTATTTGTGGCGTACGTGCAGAAACGGCTTCTTTCTCATCACTCTCCCATACAGCTTCTATTTGTGCAAAGTGCGCTGTATAGTTGACCGATGCACAGTGACACCATCTGCAGCAAGATGATGCTGCAGCTCTTTGGAGGTGGTCTGTGGATTGTCCTTGACTGTTCTCACCATTCTTCTTCTCTGCCTTTCTGATATTTTTCTTGGCCTGCCACTTCTGGGCTTAACAAGAACTGTCCCTGTGGTCTTCCATTTCCTTACTATGTTCCTCACAGTGGAAACTGACAGGTTAAATCTCTGAGACAACGTTTTGTATCCTTCCCCTGAACAACTATGTTGAACAATCTTTGTTTTCAGATCATTTGAGAGCGGGCTGTCCATGTTCGGCGACCATCAAACTTAACTGAACTTGAATTGTTTTGTAGAAAGAAATGGTCCAAAATACCTTCATCCAGGATCCAGGAACTGATTAAAAGCTACAGGAAGCGACTAGAGGCTGTTATCTTTGCAAAAGAAGGATGTACTACATATTAATGTCACTTTTCTGTTGAGGTGTCCATATTTTTGCACCGGTCAAATTTTGGTTTAATGCATATTGCACATTTTCTGTTAGTACAATAAACCTCATTTCAATCCTGAAATATTACTGTGTCCATCAGTTATTAGATATATCAAACTGAAATGGCTGTTGCAAACACCAAAATATTTAGAACTAAAAATGATTAAGATTAATAGGGGTGCCCAAACTTTTTCATAGGACTGTATGTCTCGACCATACAATTGGGACAGACGCCCTCAAAGTGAAAAAGTCCACTTTGGACAAAGTGAATATGGTGGAATTTTTCCTCAGTAGCACCATAGCCAAGGAGTATCTAACAGCTACTCAACACCAGATAGGAATGCCTGAGTTGAGGCCTAAACAATAATTGAGTAACAAGATTGAATTACAGATTTTCAATCCGGAAACAGATTCTAGAATCCAAGGATGCAGTTCTGTCTACCTTGTTATCAATTCACTTGGCAGCCATGAAGAAAGGGAGTTAGTCCAAGATACATGCATTGTTCTGGAACCCTTGCACTTGCATGGACAACTGTTCCAAGACTGTACGAGACAACGTGCCTTATCGTGAGAGAATGTTCAAAAAGTGACAGCAGTTTGCCTGACAACTGACTGCTCAACATCACAGTGTGTCCGTGTTACAGACTGTCTTTGAGTTTACTGAGAGACACATCTCAGATAACTTGGCAGAGGAACCACTGAGAGTAGCAAAAAAAAAAAAAAAATCTTTTAATGACCCGCCAACCATATCACACCCACACCATTGGGAAAGATTCCCTCAAGGTGAAAAAAGTCCACTTTCGAGTGAAGATGGTGGAATTTTTCCACAATAGTACCATAGCCAAGGAATATCTAACAGCTACTCAAACACTAGATAGGAATGCCTGAGCTAAGGTCTAAACACCATTGAGTAACCAGATGGAATTACAGATTTACGATCCAGAAACAGATTCTGGAATGCAAGGATGCAGTTCTGTCTACCTTGGCTGTTATTAGTCCACCCATGAAGAAAGGGAGGTAGTCCAAGAGACATGCATTGTTCTGGAACAACCCTTCCCATCTCGCTGTCTGGGGGAAGACAATCTGTGTGTCCTGGGCCTGAGAGATCCAGACCCATATTGTTTTGCACATGAGAAAGAGCTAATCCGGCACGAAACGCGTTGTACCAATAAAGGAGTAAAGGGTGAGCGCTGCATTTTTGACTGTTCCTTGGAGGAGGCTGGTCCATCTTTGCTGTAGATGCATTGTTCTGGAACCCTGACACTTGTACGGATAACTGCTCTATCGCAAGAGAATGTTCAAAAAGTGACAGCAGTTTGCCTGACAACTGACTGCTCGACATCTACAACCCCTACTTATTTCACTGAAAATTATAAAGTTGTGTTCCAGTCTGTTTTTGAGTTTACTGAGAGACACATCTCAGATAACTTGGCGGACGAACGTCTGATGGTAGCAAAAAAATAACTAATAAAATCTTGTCATGGACCCGCCACCCATATCTCACCCACACAATTGGGACAGATGCCTTCAAGGTGGAAAAGTCAATTTTGGACAAAATGAAGTTGGTGAAATTTTTCCACAAGAGCATCATAGCCACAGAGTATCTAAAGCTGCTCAACATATAGGCATGCCTGAGCTGAAGCCCAAACAACATTAATTCCATATTTTATATCATGGAGCGGATTCTGGAATCCAAGGATACAGTTCTATCTACCCTGGCTGTTATCCGTCGCTGTGGAGATCAGCTAGGTACACTGGATAATTATATTATTTATTATCACATGTTGCATATTAAAGTAAAACCTTCATAATAGTAGACGGAAATATTTTCTATTTGGCTACAATTACAAAGATCTGAAAGTGTTTCTTCTATTTTCCAGCCACTGTAGTTGATGGTGTGAGGACTTGCTTTTTGTGGGACAAATTGTATTTCTCTATGGTACCATTTTAGGGTACGTATAATTTATTGTTTCACTTTTTTTCAATGGTTTGCCTGAAAAATGCACTTTGTGCAGGGGATTGCTGTGTTGTTTTGAAGTATGGTCTTAGAATGACAGGTTATATGTTATATTTAGAGATGAGCGAGTAGTATTCGATCGAGTAGGTATTTGATCAAATACTACAGTATTCGAAATATTCGTACTCGATCGAATAATACTAGCTATTCGCAGTAAATATTTGATTCAGAATCAGCGTTGATTGGCCGAATGCTGGTTCTGCAGCAGGCTCGTCCTTGCTAGTCAGGAGAGCTGGTAGCTTTCTGTTACGAAGGAGCTGACTTTTTCTCATAGGAATGCATTGACCAGCGTTGATTGGCCAGTGTACAGTATTCGGCCAATCAACGCTGGTCTGTGAGGAGGTGGAGTCTAAGATCGGACCACAGCAGTCTCCATTGTGGTCCGATATTAGACTCCGCCTCCTCACAGATGAGTCTCCGGCAGAACCAGCGTTGATTGGCCGAATGCTGTACACTGGCCAATCAATGCTGGTCAATGCATTCCTATGAGAAAAAGTAAGCTCCCTCGTAACAGCAAGCTGCCTGCTCTCCCGACTAGCAAGGACGAGCCTGCTGCAGAACCAGCGTTGATTTGTCGCATGCTCATCTTTGCTAGTTGGGAGAGCTGGCAGCTTGCGGTTACGAGGGAGCTTACTTTTTATCAGCGCAACTGCAAGCGCTGTGCAGTTAAAGCGCACAGACCCCATAAACTATAATGGGGTCCGTGCACTTTAACTGCACAGCGCTCCTCCTAAACACTTTCCTCCTGCTACTCGTGGACTTGGTGACTCTCCTTTAGTCGAATAGTGGTTTGCCCTTAAACGAGCATTTTTTCCCATAGACTATAATGGGATTCGATATTCGATCGAGTAGTCGAATATTGAGGCTCTACTCGAAACGAATATCGAATATTATATTCGCTCATCTCTAGTTATATTGCTTTTCTCAACCACTTCCATAACTGGCCAATTTGTGGTCTCGAACCAGACACATTTTTGGGTTTTTTGTATGTTCCGTTATGAGGGCTATAACATTTTTATGATTTGGATTATTCAACTAATTTCTGTGTTTTTTTTTTTTTTTCTGGTGACACACAGGACTTTATTCTTGCATGTGTTTTTAATTTTTTTTTTTATCCAGGAAAATATAAACCAAAGAGGATGGAAAACCTGTTGCGTTTTCATTTTTTTATTTATTTAGTAACACAATGTGCTACTAAAAAAAAAAAAATTTTTAAAATAGTTTTTCCTGTCAGTTACAGTAATTTTTATTTTTTATGCTGGCATCGGGAATGGGGCGTGTAATAAGGGTGTGTTATTGATGTTTTTTTTTTGTTTTTTTTTCACTGTGTCCCCATAAGGTCATAATAGACCTTTGGGGACATCGGAACACAATCTGAATTTTTTTTGGTGGGGGAGGTTGATTTCCCCTGTAACTGGGGCTAATACATTTAACCCCAGTTGCAGGAGGGTTATAGCTTCCTTCCCAATGCTATAGAGCTGATCCAGGTCGGTCCTGTAGGCTTTATAGACTCTGATCCTGGCAGATCACTTGACCATTGGGTCAGAGGGGAGCCGCATCATGGCGGTGCCCTTAGCTGTGTGTACAGCACTTATTGAGCACTGTGTACACAGCCATCGGGAGGGCAGGGAGAGTAATAAACCTTACCTGCCTACTCTATGGGAGCTCTGGCTGTAGTTATAGCCGGCTCCCTGTTTCAGCAGCTGCATGATTTCTTTATGTTATGTGACACTTATTCCAAGAAAATGAAATATACAAGAGTTAATGCACAAATCCCTGAAATCCTCAATGATGGACTGTATCATATAGAAACTCCACAAGGGGAGACAGAAACTTCTTTCGCTAACTACACAGCTACAATGGAGGAGCACACAGTTCAGCCATCCTAACTATATATAGTCTCTGCAGGGAAAGAGCAAAGTGCTTTTGTAGATCTAAACTATATTAATAAATATTATCAGCTATCGTAGATGTCTAGGAGTAAGCCAAGTGCATATTACACATAACAAAACATAGTTTTCTGAATCAATATATTCTCTTTTTTTTTTTAACTATGCGACAGTCTCTAAAGTTTCACTTTGGTGCAAAGGCCTGCAGAGAGTACCGGCAGTGGGAAGAGTAACAACAGAAAAAGTGATGGAGTGAGTAGCTGTCCCTTGTACATCTGAATGGAAGTTCGACTGAATGGAGTACAACTAACTAGAGATAGGCGAAACCCCCCCCCCCCCCCCCAAGATTTGTTTAGTTTTCAGTTTGGGTAGCTCAGGTCTCTGATTCAGGCTGAATGAGTTCAGATAGTATACCAGAGTATAATAAAAGGTGGAGGCCCAAGGGAGGTGTAAAAGAGAAAAAAAAAATTATATTTCCTTCCCTCATCTCTTTTTGGCCTCTTCACAGTGTCTGGGACTCTCTTGGTCTTCTCAGTTACCTCATGCACCTGGGGATACCACCACGGAAGCCTATGATTGGGTCTCAGAAGCAATGCCCATGTGACAACTGTGTCCCAATCACAGGCCTTAGCAGTGACCCATGATGTCACCAGAAGGGGGATTGGACACCAGAAGGAGATCCAAAAGAGATGAGGGAGGGTGAGTCTAAAAAAATTTTTTTATTTTTCCCCTCCACCTATACTCTTTAGATACTAGAGTATGATAATTTACATGCATGTCGCATCGGCCTTTTTTGATTTTCCAAGACAAATCCCCATTTTTTGGGTTTGATTAGAATCCAAACTATTTGGGGTCAAACCAAAGCAATCCACCAATATCTAAGCACAACAATGTACTTTCACACGACCGCTGAAGCTTTTGATTAGGCTGCTGATATCACGGGAGAGGTAGAAGAAGCTGGGGATGCCCGGGAATGAAGACCGAACTCTGCGGCAGAGTCGAGGAAAGATAAGTATGAGTTTTTTAGTTTTTTACGCGCTTTCCCCAGGCTTCCAATTATTACACTGTGGGATCTGAAAAGACCTTGGTGTATAATAATGCTTTGTGGGTGGCGAACCCACGAATATTTCAGCTTCAGCCAAACCCTAAATTTTTGGAAAATTCGTAACGAACCCAGTTAGTTGTGAACCAGTTTGCTCATCTCTACGTACCTCTTAGTATTTTGCCTTTCAGACCTCATTTAGGACGTTTTCTTGTCCATAGAAATATTCCTTTCCAGCACTCTAAAAACCTTTAGTTAGCAAGATGGAGGGGCGGGACAGCTCTCCCCTGACTTCTGCCAGTACTTCCAGTATCGCTCGCAGTGCCCTCACTTCCCACAATGCAGTCCTGCTTATTCGGAGCAAACTTGTGCTGCTGGCCAATGAAACAGCTTGAGCAGGAACACGTCCACACTGGCAGGGTCCGAGCAGCATCACACGGGTTCTTGTAGAGACAGGAAAGAGGATTACAGTAATGGCTGCAGCTATGGTGTATTATAGAGATCCGCCAGTGTCTCCCTGCACTTATAGCTACGAAACAAAACCACATAAGAAATAGATTAGATATGGTAGAAACACAGATATTGCATGGATAACCGATAGGTCGATATTACATACATATGTACAAAAATTTCACATGGAAATATATCACAGATTTAGATAAATATCAGGTAGATAGAACAGATGAACGGATAATCACATAGATAAGTATGACATAGATTGAAAGATATAGAATGATCAATATCACATAGATAAATTCATAGAACATAGACGGATAAAAAGATAGACAGTTATGAGATAGATAAATGAATAATCATATAGATAACGATTGAGAGAAAGACCAATCAATATCACATAGCTGAATAGATATATAGACAGAATGATAGATAAGTATGCGATAGATTGATGTTGTACACATGGCTAGATAGGTAGATATCACATAGACACATTAGATAAATAGATATCACATAGATACCTAGATAGATTAGTTTCACAGATAGGTATCGCATAGATTAATATCAAATAGATAGACAGAAATCATAGAGATACTTAGAAAATATGATAGCTAGATAAGTATAACAATTCTAGATATATAGATAGATTGTTATATGGATTTCACATAGATAGTAGCTATTCAGATAGATAAGAACCACATAGATATATATCAGATAGTAAGACAGATCCATATGACGTAGATAGACTTATAGATATTGAATAGAGGAGATAGCTCAGTAGGTATCACATAGAGAAACATCATTATCACACAGATTGATATTACATAGATAAATACATACATGGACACAATTGTTGGTTCCCTCGTTTAATGAAAGAAGAACCCACAATGGTCACAGAAATAACTTGAATCTGACAAAGTGGACTTTGCCAAACTAAATGTTGACAAGCCACAAAACTGAGAGGATGCCCTATGGATGGATTAGACAAAAATCTAACTTTTTGGCAAGGCACATCAGCTCTATGTTCACAGATGGAAAAATGAGGCATATCTTGAAAAGAACACTGTCCCTACTGTGACACATGGAACATGGAGAAGGCTCTGTTATGTTCTGGGGCTGCTTTGCTGCATTTGGCACATGGTGTCTTGAGTCTGTGCAGGGTACAATGAAATCTCAAGACTATCAAGGGATTCTAGAGAGAAATGTGCCAGAAAGCTTACTCTCAGTTGCAGGTCAAGGGTCTATCGCAGGATAATGACCCAAAACACACAGCTTAAAACACCCAAGAATGGCTAAGAGGAAAACATTGGACTATTCTGAAGTGGCCTTCTATGAGCCCACACCTATTGAACATCTTTGGAAGGAGCTGAAACATGGTTCCTGGAAAAGGCACCCTTCACACCCGAGACAACTGGAGCAGTTTGCTCATGAGGAGGGGGACAAAATACCTGCTGAGAGGTGCAGAAGTCTCATTGACAGTTACAGGAATCGTTTGATCGCAGTGATTGCCTCAAAAGGTTGTGCATCAAAATACTAAGTTACGGGAACCATCATTTCTGTCCAGGCCTGTTTTATGAGTTTGTTTGTTTTTTTAATTGTGTTGGAGTGAAAAGCAATATCTGACTTTCATTTGTTCATTTCATAGAATTTTTATTTATTATTACTTTTGTCAGATTCAAGTTATTTCTGTGACCATTGTGGAGTTTTCTTTCATTAAATGAGGGGGACCAACAATTTTGTCCACGTGTGTAGATGCCAGATAGATACACAGATATCAGACAGGCAGATTGACAGCACATGGATAAATATTTGATAGCTATATAGTATTGAGAATAGAAATGTGTGCATGACTAGACAGTAGGGTTGGGGGATTATGACCTACATCAAAATCAGGATTAATTGAGTTTAATTATTTTAGGACACTCCCTTTTTGCAAACCATATTACCTTTTTACAAGACAGTGAACTTCGGTTTGGGTTATTCACATCTCAGAGTTACTATGCCGAGACTTATTTCACCGGGGGGCCAAGCAATTCAAAATATCCTGCCTGGCAATTCAGATGAGTAGACAGGCAGGCAGCATACAGCATCTCACACAGCCTATGTGCACATGTAGTAAACTGGATAGAATGTTTAACAGATTACCTAGTTTGTCAGATAGATAGATAGATAGAATTTGAATGTTTAATTGTTTTTAAATGTTTTTGTTTTCTTTCCACCTTTTTCTTTTTAAATTGTAACTTTATTAACTTTTCAAAAATATTATACAAATCTAAACAAAAAAAGTGGATTATGTCATGTATAAAAAAACAAAAAAGAAAGAGGGGGGGAGAGGGTACTAAAAACCTTTGGAAATAGCATCCAATGGTACCCAAATAGGCAAGGAAGAAGTCAAAAAGATAACAAACAGTAGCTAAAACCTAACAAAACCCACACAGAATAGTAGACCAACAGGAGGAGGGAAGAAAGGAGTAAGAGGGGGGGAGGTCAGAGGCTACAAAGAATGCAATACATATCGCAGGGATTCCAGATAGCTTGGAAGGCATCTGTTGTGTTAGGCATGACAGTGAGGAATTCTAGGCTGCGTACATCATTGACATGAGCCATAAACGCAGGGCCAGTAGGGGGATGCAAACTCTTCAGTGAAGGGCTATACGTGATTTACAGCATTACAAAAGCACAAGAACAGCTTAGGTTTTTTGCCAAGGTGTCTAAGAGGTAAATTGAGCAATTGAAGGGATCGAGCCTGACACCCTGGAGAAAGAGCTCGTTGGTTAATGTTCTAACCTCTGACCAAAAGGCTTGAATCAAGCAGCAGCTCCAGCAAATGTGAAACAACGTACTGTCAGTAAGGCATCTCTAACAGGCCTTGTGAATACTAGGTGTGCAGTAAGACCAGGGTATGGTACCAGACCATTAGCAACTAGTACTGAGTCTCCTGAAATGTTATGCCTGTTGAGGACTTGGCCACGTGGGACCGTATGATCTGTTATTGCACTCAGTCCATCTAACTATATATTTGTGGATAAGGGGCACCCATCCCTCTGGAGAAGAAAGAATATGATAAATGTCTGGAATGAAACCCTCAGTAGAGGTATCAGCACAGCAAATCTCAAAAAGGGTAGGGATGGATACCCGCGAGGCCCCAAACAGAGTGACCTCAAAGTGGAATATCTGTCTACAGTGGACCCACTCAGAGGATGGCAATTGCAAACTAGATGTGAAATAGTCAAAGGGCAGGAGCTCCAGGGTTGACGGGTCAAATGGGTCAGCAATGTGAAACAGAGCGGGTAGGGGGTGGCCCGAAACCTCAAGAATGCATTAGGATGGACAGGAGCCAGCCAGAGCTTTTCTATCCACTTAGTGTAAGCCTGAACCGATGCCCAAAATGGAATATAGTGTAAATGGGCTTTCCATTAATAGTGGAGTAAGTGTGAAACCGCCAAACCCCACTCTGCCTTACAAGTCAGCATATTTTACTTTTTAATAATGTAATTATTAGACCCCCTAAGGGTCTTGAACCCCAGGGGGCCTGATCACTAATGTAATGCATTCAAATGCTAATTAATTTCAGAATATCAGCACTTCTATTACAGGCTGCATAGAACAACATGTAATGAAAGAAATGCGGAAACAAGCCTTGGAACCTTTCAATAGGCTTCCTGCTGTCATGGCCATGTCATTCCAGGACCAGCAATCCTTTCCAAAATGGCAGTGGCGCCGGGAAAATGGCACCTCGGTCAGCTTTGATTGAGGTGTTCGGGGCCCTAATACATCGGGTCTTTGCAGTATAATATAACTCCTGAATGACTGCTATATTTAAATACCACGGAAAGGGTTTAAAGAACTATCTGATGTCCTCTGTTTATCACTTTTGATGGCCTCATTGACTCGAAAGAAGTCAATTAGAGATGGGCAAACCTCCGAACAGTTGTTTAGTTTTAGGTTTGGATTGTTCGATACAAAGATTAATTTGTCACAAATTGGCAGTGAAATTATAACTGTGGTCTCTTTGGAGAGCTAGTGATACAAGGTTCAACTCATAGGAGTCTCTCATCGTGCTCCAATCCAAGCTGCGTCTTCCACTGGCAAACTCAACAACTTCTTGAATTATGTTGATTCCAAAATCTTGATACAACTGCTCGTAGCTAGCTCTATCAAAACAGTCTTTCCTAGCTTTGGAGTATTGAAGACTATATCTACATTGACTACTTGAGTGACTAGTGGTTTTGACCATAGCCATCATCTTGGAACATTTCATGTTGTGGTCCAGAACGTCCAGTTGGGTACAGATATACATGCCATCTAAGAAGTGATGACGTATGATTCTGTCTTTGAGAATGGAATTGTAGAAGATCTCCAGACTCCTCGTGTGGTAGAAGTCTACAGTGTGTTTTAGGTCCTTCTGTCACAGTTGATTGAAAACAATTTTGGACATGGTATTTTTTATAGTATAGTATTATATGGTTTTATATAGAAATTTTGGGAACTTGTATGTGCAACAGGCTTATTTTGAACATTTTTAGTAGACTAGAATACTCTATGTGAGTCAGCTTAGATTTTTGCAGTGATAAACACAAAAAACAATATTGCAAAAAAAAAAAACAAAAAAAAAAAAAACCCTTAACAAAACAAAATTCTGCACTGAATGGGTAACTTTGGCAGTCGAAACAATGTAAAGCACTATGTGGACAGTCAAAGATCACAGTGTAACACTAATGGCAGAAAAAAGGGGTGACCTGACCAGTGTATGTGTAAAAAGTGAACACTGCAGTCATAGGACAGCGCAGAACTTCTCCACCCACTGCTGTGATTTTTCCCAGACTATGAATATCCATCACCTATGATTCTGCACAGAAAACAAAAACTTGGGCAAAATCCTGTTGCCATTCAGACCATGTGCTCACATAGTCTCTGATATATGACCACAGCGTCATCATCAGTCATCAGTGAAGACCAATGGAAGAGATGGCAGGTCCTGAAAAATTTGGTGAAGGTGACTCAACAGGTGAGGGGTGTCATGTAGGTCTAACTCTGTTTTAATGCTATGGGCAGCGCTGCTTTTTGGTCATGTGAATGTCCGGCATGTGACACCATCTTTACCATAAGGTTGTAGATGTTCATAAGTGAGGCTTATCTGACAGAGCTGCTTATACTTCCTAGGTTTTAACTATCTGGGAACCGTTCACTTACAAGGACTCATCACCAACTTTGTCCAGTGTTTAATGGTAATTTTGGGTGTGAATCAGTAAGTGGCAGCACCCCAATGACTGTGTGGATACTGTGATGGTAGGGACATCCATGGCCATACATATTACACCATAACATCACCATGTAATAATATATTGGTATACTGTGTGATATAAGCCATAGGGGAATAATTACAGTGAGCTTAGTGCATGTTATGTAGCAGACCAGGAGACCACCCGTCAGAAGGTCACCCCCTCATCCAGACCAGGTTTCCACCATATGTTAATCTATTCTCCTGGATGGAATTAGGAGAACAGAGTGCACTCTGTACACCACCCTATAGAGGGCAGCATCCTTAACATCATGAACGACTTTATAACTGGCGACTTTATAACTGAGTCGTTCATGATGTTAAGGATGCTGCCCTCTATAGGGTGTTGTACAGAGTGCACTCTGTTCTCCTAATTCCATCCAGGAGAATAGATTTGCATATTTTTTACCCATAATCCCTAGCGGAGCAGGAATGACTTGTAAGTCTCCGTACTGCCTATGTAGGCACACGCTCTCCCTAATGTGGACGAGTGTCCCCACACCATATGTTATACATACTTGCCATATTCTTTAAGAAGACCACACCTCTAGAAGATCACTTTTCAGTAAAAGTTTAGGCGGTCATCTCAAAGAGGTATCACTGTGGAAGCCTCGTCCACTATCTGGTGACATTGTAGCTCATTACAGCGCTGCCACCCTATAGCTCTGGCACTGTCAATGACCCCCTAGAACAGCTGAGCAGTAGGTGCCGGGCCCTACTATGAGATATTAGTGACATAGCCTGGGTATAGTATAGTCAAGAAATCCCCTTAAAGAGCTTACAATAACTCTATTAATCTCAGTCCGTACCTGGAGTTGGTTAAATAACTTCTTACTGCACTGTTCTCCAGCAATCCCCTGAAGTCCGCGCCATGCCGCCATATTGGTGACTTCAGTCTGCTTAGTTCATATTTCACCAGTGGTTTGCCTCTAGGTTACATCTTGCAAGTAAAGTTGTCTTGAAGCATACTATGTCTGTCTTTCTGTATATATATATATATATAATATATATATGTATATATATATACATACCTTGTAAGTTACCACCTGTGTCCACCTGCATACATTATGCTACACATACAGGCAGAGTCAACCAAAGGCATGGCTAAAGGCTCATGGGCCCTAGTGCGAAAGATCCACATGTCTGTACGGCTAGGGCTACACAACAACTTTGACTCCCATTGCATGACCAAAGGTCACTAATGTAACTGAATAGAGATGTCATGCGACCGGGGGAATGTGGTGTCTTCAACTAATATTCACAAAAAAAATTATGCACTGCTCAATCTTCTGGCACAGTACCACTCCATTCATTTACATTAGTGAAGGAATCACAGGACGATATGGCGAGCTTTTATCCATGCTATGGGAGTTGCTGCCAATATTGCCCTTTAGCCCTAGCCTGACTTTCAGTTGACCCATTGATGCAGCAAAGCCATAGTGGTCTCTTCTATTGTCCTCCCAGCTCCACCATATGGTACTGCTGGTTCTGAGAGCAGCAGATGGAGCCAAGAGGACAATGGAAGAGACAATAGCCACACTGTGCAGTAAGAGAAGGTAGGTACACGATTCACTAATGCAGTAGTGTGGAAAGGTGGGCATGTGGGACCCTTGGCTTAAGGTGACCACTGCAACCCCCATACACCACTGGAGTCAACCATGCATATAACCTGGTGTATCAGGGCAGTTGAGGGCTGAATGACTAGCTGTGCCAGTGATTCTCAATCTGTGGTATGAGTACAGCAGGGGGGCACTAATTCTAGCCCTGAAATTCTGCATAGATATGTGTTGGCCCTGACATAGACGTATGTAGGAACTCTTCAAGGTCCTCCAACATTCAACACTGTATCGAAGAGGAGACAGAAGACATCAGTGTGTAAGTCTGGATGTAGAAACCATCCATTATTTTTTATTCTGTATACCTTGCCTCCAATGTGACCTGTCATGTCTGGCCTGGGGTCTCTGGCCTGAGAGATTGTCTGAATGGCCAAATTCACTTTTTCAACCTTTCATCCATAGATTCCTGGAGAACTGTGGGAAAATAGGTTTTGGCCGGAGGATTCTGTGTGGCTACATTGCGATGTGGTATCACTGTATAGCAGCATATTGAGAAATACCAAGAAGAAGAAGGCATGGGAATGCACCAATTCACAACATCATCACAGTTGTCTGGAGATGGATACAAATCCCTCCTTGGTGCTCTCGTCCATAAAGGCTGAAGACATCGATGTAAATGTAGAGGCACTCACCGAGGAAATATACAATCTTTAGGCTTTATTCAACATGCATTGAAAACAACAGTTTTGCGATTGAGGAGCAACTAGCGTCTGGCCAATGGATGTTTCAAAGTGTTTTGTCTGGCCCCTACCTTGTATAATAGCATACCTCACGCAGTGGCGGTGTGTGCCCTTAGTCATCATATACAGTCAGTGAAGATTTCATATCATTCGCTTTGGGTGTGGTACAGTTTTTGTACTTGGTGGTAAGTTCTATCTTCAGTTGGAATGGTGGAAAAAATTTTGCCCTCATTAGTGAATCTGATCATGGCTTGGTGGTAGGAGTTGTCACTCTTTGGATTACCCACACGTGCTGGTATGGCAGATACATTGACGGTTTGCAGCTCATTTGGGGTGCTGAGGTGTACCAGGTTTATGGAGTACATTAACAATAAAGAGGACCTCGGACCTCTCGTGACACGTCTACTTTTACTGGAGGACCTTTGTACTGGAAGTATGAAGTACTGGCTGCCAGAAGTACGGGCTGGTTGGGTTGTGATTTTTTAACAGACAGCACCCGGATAACCTTGGATGACATCCCAGTGTCATCCAAGTGCCTTCCATGCTCCATTATTTCAATGGGGGTTCCGATGCGTATTCATGGTACCCAACATCACCTGCTCTATAATATAATCAGAATGCAACAGACATTGGAATCCACCTCAGAAAGCCCTTGTGGAAGTGAGGACTAGGAGGTAAGTTAACTAATTGTTTTAGACAACCCCTTTAAGGATCAGTCTGTTTGATACAAAGTAGGGTGAATATATAGCATGCAAAGTCCAATATAGCCTAGCATTAGGCAAAAATTACTCAAGTCCAATAAAAATTAACATTAGGGGAAAAAAAATTCTACTCGAGGACAAAAAAGATGCATTTAGAAGACACAACTTTACTGCTAGGTTAAATATATGATAGTGAAATATTACAGAATAGCATAAGTGTAAGTAAATATGAAATGTACAGCTACACGGGACGCCAAAAGGCAAGTGGTCAGCTTATTACCATTTGTCCACCCTCCATGGGTAGTCCAGATACCATAAGGCTTTGCTCACGGGACTCCTGTTACATGGATTTAAGGCCATTAAATTCTTGAGCATATCCTTCGCCTCCGATGTCAACTTTTTCCAGTGCCAGGCTAACTGTTCACAACTTCCAGTTTCCTGCCATACAATAAAGTCTTCAAAAAATGGGTCAGAGGACAATGTTTTTTCCCACGGGAAAAACCCTGTTAGCAAACAAAAGAGAAGAACTCCAAAGGCCCAAGCATCAAGAGTGAAATCGATGGGGACGGCCTCGCCGTTCTGCGTGTTGCTCAGTTCCGGTGCGGTGTAGGGGATGACGCCGGATACAAGTTTAAGCAATGTGCCCTTGGGTCGAGTTAAGCCAAAGTCTGTTAGTTTGATTCTTTGACAATTGGGACCAAAAAGAAGCACATTCTCAGGTTTGACATCTCTGTAGACCAGGCCTCTGCTATGAATGAACTCAAGTGCGCTGACTAGTTGGTTGGTGCACACTTTGGCGATTGGTTCTGGCACCCCTTCCTGCAAAACATGGAGGAAAAACAAGTATAACATTAGGGCAAAATAGTCATTGTGAGAATTCTGGAATTAAGATGTCATAAGTAGGCGTCTACCTAACTTTGTCCTGACCAGTGGAGCTCAGTCTTTTCTACGAGTTTTTCTAACATAGTACGGTAGCAATATGGTGCGTTTTTCTGAATTACAGTAAGCATCTTCTATACAGAGTATACATATATATTAGTTGATCGTAGTCTGGTGGTCCTGCTTACAAATCTGGGTGGCAGTGAAGTCTGAGCCTTAAAAACATGTCTTGGGGTTAGCTAGTTGTCAGTAATGTTGAAGCAGAGATCTTGGTGGACACCTATAGGATATCACTTATCCTATATGCACATATACACATATAGGATACAACTTTGTATTACAATCAGTGGCGTAACTACCGCCATAGCAGCAGAGACAGCTGCCACAGGGCCTGGGACATTAGGGGCCCGGTGACAGCCGCTACCGCTGCTATCATTATACTCGGGGGTCTTTTCGGACCCCCGAATATAATGATCAGCGGACCGGGAGAGGTAAGAAACATAAAAAACACTGTCACTTACCTCTCCATGATCCTGCCAGGCCTCCTTCCTTGTTGTCTGATGTCTCTGACGTCACATGAACCCGGCCTGCGTCCCGGGTCATGTGATGTCCGACATCATTGCAGAAGGACGGCAGCGGAGGCTGACAGTGTAGGAGCCGGGGGACAGGTAAGAAACAGTAGTTTTTTATGGTTTTATTCTCCCGGGTCTCCGATTATTATACTCTGGGGTCTGAAAAGACCCCAGAGTATAATAATTGTTTATGGGTGTCCACAGTGGGACATAATACTGTGTATAGGGGCCACTATGGGGGATAATACTGTGTGCAGGGGCCACTATGGGGGATAATACTGTGTGCAGGGGCCACTATGGGGGATATTAGAACGCGCAGGAATGCGTAGGAGGGAGTCGGTCGAGGTCTTCGGTGTTGGTCAGGGAGGTTCGCCACGGGGCCCCGCCATTCCTAGTTACGCCAATGATTACAATGTCAATAGTTGTCCACAGGTGTATAAGCCCACTAGCCACTTCATAGCGCCCTCTATGTTTAATGGATCCCTACTTTATTGGGTGGGGCAGTGCAATGATCACCACCATTGCAGCTCAGCACCCACAGGGGGAGCCAGCTAGTAGCACAACAACACCCTTGCTCTATGCCTAGCTCTGGGCTGTACCATCGCACAACAACAGAATGTGCCATCCAGAACCACGCCATGTGAACAGATCTCAAAAAGTTCACCAAGTGACCAGGTTACCAGAGGACTGAGAGCTAGTAAGTAAATCGCTTGGTTTAAGACGCATTTTGGACCTGACAGACTTCACTTAAATATCCAAAAAGTCGGAAATTATGCAATATTGCAAAATATTAGCTGGTCAGCTCATAACTCAAATATACATACACTCATGTCAGCCAAAGAGAGGCAAGAAAGCACGCATCTGTAACCATAAGGTAATGGCAAAGCCTACCAGAACAGCATAACTCACTGTTGTACTCTGTTTCCATTTAGACGGCTACATTATCTGCATAAGCCCAAACATCAACTACCGTCTTCTTAGTGAGGTTATGGTAAGGTAAGAGGCGGGTACAGAACCTGGGGGGGTCATTTTAGAGATAGATGTGGGTCTCAGAGATAGGACCCGTATCTATCAGACATGTCGATCCTGTGATTTTCATAACTCCAAGATTTTCCCTTCTTGGTATTGAAGTTTCAATGTTGAGGCGTGTAGGTAACATTTTTAGGTTATCAGGAGAAACAAATAGGAGTTAGGATGCAAGGAGGTGTATTCGCAGTGCAGAAAATGGAAAAGATGGCGTATGAATATTGCATGCAACGCTTGGAATATGCAATAAAATATGTGTTAGATTAGCACTATGCGGATCTAGTATGTGTGCACTTGCCTAAAAGATAACATTTATGTCTCAGTACAAGCTGTACAGAAGTGTTGGGGTGACATCTAGAGGAACAGCATTAGTACTGCAAGTGATTAGAATTCAGGGAAAAGAGTTCCCTGCTATGTAGCGATTGTACTAATAAGAATAGCGGCATTCATGTCACATAGCGGTGAAAGTCAGAGCAGGAGGAATAAGGATGTGAAGTTAAAAGCCAATATCCATGCTTTGCTTGCAGCGTGTCCCTCTCCTACTTTGTCATCTATTTTTCTGTAAAATTTTTCTGTACTTCTGCACAAATAACAGAAGCGGTGACAGGGAATGAAGGTGAGGGCATACGTGTCAGTGTAAGGTAAAGGAAATACAGATGTAGACACTTAATCATTGAAATGAACAACTTCAGCAAACTTTAACTTCACCATTTCAAGTAAAAAGGAACCTCCCATTCTAAACCAATTTTCCATAAATTAATAAACATGGGAATATAAGAAACTTTGTAAAATATCATATTAAAGAAACATGTTTCATTACCAGGGTGAGTTATGTTTTACATAGAAGTCTATGGAGATGGGAGGAGAAGGCTACTGGAAAAGACACACAAATAATTCCAGCTGCTACACTCTGTTACACTGTAAGTGTGGTATAACTTCTTTGACACGGCTGTGGTTACAAAATCTGTTAGGTTTCGTCTCCTTCAAACATCCCAGAAGAAAAAAGGAAGACAAGGACAGTGAGCCCTAATACTAGACCCACCGTGAAGTCCCCAACTGCTTGCCTCAGCTACCCCAAGCAGTAGAGACAACTGGGCGATAGTCCCTTCCTATGTCACAAGTGCAAACACGTACAAGACAAAGGGGAACAGGGAGGGAAATAGTCAAGGGTCTGAAGAGTTAGCAGGAACAAAACAAGGACTAGAAGACAGGTCTGCAAAACCAGAGGTACAGAAGAAAACCGCTAGCACGCTCAACAGAGGCTAATAGCAAGATAATTATATATATGATGTCATTAACCCGCCTCAGGCCTGATTGGAAACTAAGGATCTCAATTACATAAGCAAGGCTGAGGTTAACTAAGGAGCAGAGGGAAACAAGCAGTGGAAGAGACGGGTGTGGTGGAGGATGAATAGCAGAGGTGAGGGGATAGAGCTGTGTACAGACAGAGTACAACAAGAAAACTAAAAAGCATAAAACCGTAGCCGGACGTGCCTCCTGTGCTGAACCCTACGGCCGGAGGATAGCACAGAAGTCTGAACTGATCCGAATGTTCCAGCTGTATCTTAAAGATCTCACTCTACCACTACATTGAATGAGACAACATATCAATTAACATTATCCACCCCCTTCCCTCTCCATAGACTTCTGTGTATGAGCTGGATGCAAAGAGGACTCTATATTAATAAACAGACTGAGTGAAGGAGGATCCTAATAAGTGGTGAAGGAGACAGATTTCTATAATAAGAAGTATACCGGTATTCTTCATGTATGAGAAGTGCTTGTATAATCGGAGTTATACTTTAGGCCTTGCTACATCTGTACATAAAGCTCAATGTATACAAGTCACAGCTCCATCCATTCCATAGTGACTCTTCCAATTGATGACCTATCCAAAGTGTCAGAAAACCCCTTTAAGTACTTGTTAGGTCGACCAGAATTACCCTCTTTACGTAGTAAAGTTTTGTGCCCCTCTAGCTGTGGATGAACTAGAAGAGCTTGAATAAACAAGTCTGAATGGGGCCAATAATTGTTGAAAATATAGTAAGCAGGCGAAGCCGGGGTCAGAAAGAGCCATGACTGTTACAGACACTGAGACTTGATCGACCTTTCTGAACTTTCTCGGGAGTAGAATGAAATGAATCATATCCTGAGATAAGGTGCCAAGGGCTTGTAGCCAACCTGCTCAAGGGAGTGGAAAAATGTGTGGGGGTTTGCGTTCTGTCTAGCACCCATGATGCCTATCAAATGTGTACTATGGCTGACGTTAGGTAATTCAGTCTCTTTACAACAGCTTAAAGAGTCACATGAGGATCTTACAGATGTGTCCACTTTTTTACCTTAAGTGGAAACCAGTTCAATAGCAAAACCATTGAATACCCGCAATGCATATATCACATATACACATATTACATAGACATCTTGTGATCCAATATAATTACAATCATATTGTTTTAAAAAGCTGGTTATCTCGTAACAAGGACAAGCGGCCGAGAGGAAATGAAAGGAAGAACAAAAAGATGAATTAATCAAAAAATAGCGCTGTTCTGTGAGAGCGGGGAGGAACGTCGCCTCCCAGTACTCGTCTATGGACGAGTACTTTGAGGAGAGGGAGGGGGCGCTCCTCACCACTCTCACAGTACAGCGCTATAGGCGCTACTGAGAGGAAGGGCGTGCTTGACTGACTGTCAGGAACGACCTTCTGACTGTGAAGAGCTACGGTACCCGGACCGATAGCTCTTCACCGGGGGCCCAGATCGTGAACGCCGACAGTGCGCTGAATTCAGTGCACTGTTTGCTTTCTAGTGGCCAAGTGATGAAAGGTCCTCTTTAACCCCTTAGCGACCTTTGACGTACTATTACGTCATGGACGCGAGGTACTTCGCGCACCATGAAGTAATATTACGTCATGGTGATTCCGCCCGCTCACTAGCTGAGCGGGCGGAATCGGAACTGAGTGATAGCTGTTACTGACAGCTATCACCCTTTTCCATAACCTCCGGTCGGTACTTTTACCGATCGGAGGTTTTAACCCTTTGATTGCGATGGTCAAACATGACCACCGCAAACAAAGGGTGCCGCGATCTCTCCCCCCCCCCCGCCGGCACCCCCCGGACCGAGATCGGGGGGTGCCGGTATCTGTAATACGTAGTCTGGGGTCTGGTTAGTGACCCCAGACAGCCCTGAGCACTCACTTACTTACCTGGTGCTCCCGGCGTCTTCTGGAAGTGAGCTGTCCCGTCCGCACAGCTCACTTCCTGTGTCTAGAGTGAGACACGTGCAGGCTGTCACTGCAGCCTGTGTCTCAGTCTAGAGTAGAGAATCAGTGATGCAATCTTCACTGATCCATGTGTCCCATAGACACAAGAACAAGTAAAAAAAAAGTGTAAAAAAAAAAAAAAAAGTATTTGAAAACAATTAATAAAGTTCTAAAGTCCCAAAAATCCCTTTTTTCTATAAAAAATGAATTATGTAAAAAAAACCACAAAAAATTAATAAAAACAATACATATTTGGTATTGTGGCGTCCGTAACAACCTGTACAACAAAACTGAAACAATATTTAATGTACACAGTGAACGGCGGTAAAAAATAACGGAAAAAACCCGCCGGAAGTAGTGATTTTTCGCCATCTCACCTTACAAAATGTGCTATAAAAAGTGATCAAAAAGTCATATGCACCCCAAAATAGTACCAATAAAATGCACAGGTTGTCCCGCAAAAAATAAGCCCTCAACCAACACTGTCAAGCGAAAAATAAAAATGTTACGCCTCTCAGAAGATGGCGATGCAAAAATCACTGATTTATGTCCCCAAATGTGTTTTTGTTCTGCAGACTTAGTATCGCATAAAAAAATACTATAAATGAGGTATCGCCGTAACCGTACCGACCCGCAGAATAAAGGTCACATGTTACTTATACTGTACGCTGCATGGCGAAAAATGTAAAAGGTAAAACTCAATACCAGAATTGATTTTTTCTCTTTTAAATCCAGCAAAAAAAGAGTTAATAAAATGTAATCAGTAAGTTTTAGGCACCCCAAAATGGTGTCATTACAAAATACATCGTATCCCGCAAATAACAAGCCCTTATATGGCCACGTCAGCAGAAAAATAAAGAAAATATAGCCTCTACCAATGTGAAGACAAAATCACGCAAAATCGCCAAATCATTAGAACACAACTGGGTGCGGCAGGCAGGGAATGTATAAGCTGTGCGAGCGAATATCAGGGGACACCCCATATTTACAGCTTATGAGGGAAAATATACCAGAAGTGACCCCCAAAGTGACCCCAGTGTGACTCCCCCAATCATAGGAGCTACTGGGGGTACAGTAGGGAATTTAGTGTCTGCAATGTCCTCCGCACAGCTTACATATTCCCTCTTCGCCATCCGCTGTGCAGTCACGTCTGGGATACTAATACTCACTACACCCCCTGATACATTCTTTTAGGGGTGCAGTTTTCAAACTGCACTCACTCCTTTGGGGAATCCACTTTTCTGGTACCTTACAGGCTCTACAAACATGACATGGCGTCTAGATACCAAACATCTGAATCTGTACTCCAAAAGCCGCATCGCGCTCCTTCCCTTCTGCCCCCTGGTGTTTTTGGAGCACAGACTTAGACGGTTTGGTTTTTGGATGCCATGGAACTTTTGCAGAGACTCTAAAATTTCCCCTACAAAATGGGGTCACTTCTTGGGGAATTCCAGTTCACTGGCACCTCCAGGGCTCTGCAAAAACAACATGGCACCCAGAAAGTCCCTCTAAATCTGTACCCCAAAAGCTATAATGCGCAGTGCTCCTTCCCTTCTGAGCCCTGCTGTGCACCCAAGCAGCAGTTTATACCTACATATATAATTTTTTTGCCCCTCGGGATCGCCCACTTAATAGTTTTAGGAGTGCAGGTCTCTGACAATACAAAGTGGGTGCAATGCATTGGATACCAAAATGGCATATTTCTTTAAAAATTTCAAATTTTGGGAAGCATTTTTAGTCTCAAAATCATAATACCACTTGATACATTCCTTGATGGGTGTAGTTTCTAAAATGGGGTCACTTTTGAGGGGTTTCTATTGTATTGATACTTTAGGGGCTCAGCAAATCCGACATGGCACCTCAAAACTATTCCAGCAATATATGCCCTCCAAAATCCAAATAGCGCTCTTTCCATTCTGAGCCCCAACATGTACCCATACAGCAGATTATGATCCCATATGGGGTATTGCCGTGTTCAGGGGAAATTGTGTAACAAACTGTGGGGGGCTCTTAATTCTCTAAGTACTTGCAAAAATTAAAAATATGGCGCTAAATGGACGATTTATTGGAAAAAAGTAATTTTTCATTTTCACATCTCAATGGTAAAAAAATCTGTGAAACACCTGTAGGGTCCAAGTGCTCACTAAACCCCTTGATAAATTCCTTGAGGGGTCTAGTTTTCAAAATGGGGTCATTTGGGGGGGGGGGGGGGGGTTCCACTGTTCTAGCACTTCAGGGGCTCTCCAAATGCAACATGGTGCCTGAAACAGATTTCAGCTAAATTTGCCCTCCAAAATCCCAATAGCGATCCTTCAACTCTGGACCTTACAGTGTGCCCATACATCACTTTACATCCACATAAGGGGCATTTCTGTAGTTGGGGCAAAGTGCTTGACAATTTGTGGGGTGCATTTTCTTTTTTAACCCGTTGTGGAAATGCATAATTTGGGGTTAAAGCTACATTTTATAGCAAAAAATGTCACTTTTCCTTTTGTTGGGCCAATTCTGTTACACTCCTGTAGGGTCAAAGGGCTCACTAAACCCCTTGGTAAATTCCTTGAGGGGTATAGTTTCCAAAATGGGGTGACATTTTGGGGGTTTCCACTGTTTTGACACATTGGGGGCTCTGCAAAAGGGACATGGTGCCTGAAAAGTATTCTAGTAAAATCTGGCCTACGAAATGCAATTAGCGCTCCATCTGCTCTGAGAGCGACCGTGTGCCTGTACATTAGGGTACCAGCACATATGGGGTATTGTCGTGTTCGGGAGAAATTGTGTAACAAAATGTGGGGTGCAGTTTCTCCTTTAACCCTTTGTGAAGATGAAAAATTTGGGGCTACAGTGACATTTTATTATAAAAAAAGTAATTTTTCATTTTCACATCTCAATGGTAAAAAAAATCTGTGAAACACCTGTAGGGTCCAAGTGCTCACTATACCCCTTGATAAATTCCTTGAGGGGTCTAGTTTCCAAAATGGGGTGACATTTTGGGGTTTTCCACTGTTTTGGCACCTTGGGGGCTTTGCAATCGGGGCATGGCGCCTGAAAAATATTCTAGCAAAATCTGGCCTACAAAATCCAATTAGTGCTCCATCTGTTCTGAGAGCGACCGTGTGCCCGTACATTAGGGTACCAGCACATATGGGGTATTGTCGTGTTCGGGAGAAATTGTGTAACAAAATGTGGGGTGCAGTTTCTCCTTTAAACCTTAGTAAATGTGTAAATTCTAGGGCTAAATGAATATATTAGTGACAGAAATTGAAAAATGTAAATTTGACCTCCATTTTGTTTTAATTGTTGTGAAATGCTGAAAGGGTTAAGAAACTTTCTAACTGCTGTTTTAGATTCTTTCAGGAGTGCAGTTTTTAGAATGGGGTGACTTTTGGGGGGTTTTATTAGAGAGGCCTTTCAAGTTCCCTTCAGAACTGAACTGGTCCCTTGAAAAATGTGTTTTGGAAATTTTCTTGAAAATTTGGAAAATTACTGCTTGACTTGTAAGCCTTATAATATCTGAAAAAATGAAAGGGTGCTTAAAATTTGATTGCTACATAAATCAGAGACATAGTTAATTATATTTATGAAAAAATTCGGGTAGTATGACTTTCTATTTCAAAGGCTTGCAATTTCAAAGTTTGAAAACTGCATTTTTTTCAAAATTTTCACCAAATTTCCTATTTTTTCATAATTAAAGACAAAACATATCAACAAAAATTTACTACTGACATGAAGTACAATGTGTTACGAAAAAACAATCTCAGAATCACTTGTGTAAGTTAAAGCGTCTCAAAGTTATCGCCATTTAAAGTGACACATGTCAGATTTGAAAAAAGAGGCCTGGTCCTTAAGTCACTTTTGGGCTGTGTCTCTAAGGGGTTAAAGTTGGATGAACCCCAGAATATTATTTTTGTCCCGTGTTGGGACAAAGCGAGCCCCCCGGTTTGGTCCGAATTTCTTTTGATAAAAGTGAAAGGGAAATGATTATACTCTGGGGTCTCTACAGAGTATAATAGGTGGAGGCCCAGGGCAGGTGATGAAAAAGAAAAAAAAACATTCATACTCACCTTCCGTTACCCCTTCGGGGCCTCCTTTTCGCGTCTGGTGCTCTTTGCCTTCCTCCTGGTGTTCTTCTTTGACGTCATGCACCAGGGATCACTGCTGAGGTCTGTGACATGGGTGATCCACCCAGGAGGAGAAAGACACGGACAGACGGCCCCCGCAATTCCAACAAATTCCAAAGTGTCCGGTTTTGTTAAAAACCAAACCATTTGAAATTTTTGGGTCGATGATTATTGTGTTTGGGGAACAATTTTGTAATCTACTTTTATCGAACCTGTTTTACTTCCTTTTAGCAGAAAACAGACTTTCTCCCTAGCAACGATCTAACTAAGCATTGTTACGGAGATGCCGTACACACTCAGGTAAAGCAGAAAGTCTCATGGTTGCATCCTACGCTGTATACATAGCACACGCTGAGCCCTGTGTATATAGTGAGGTCACTCATCTCTGACATCTAGGATCTCTCCCCTGCACCTGCAGACTCTGCAGGGATATTCAGAAACTTTCCTGCAGAGGAAAAGGTGGTTAATGGACTCAAACTTCTCGGTATAACCTCAGTTTTATATACAATGGCCTCAGCATACAATATTTCTATCATACAATGATCTAAATACAATGGCTTGGCCTGTGGTTCCGATACATGACCATGGTAAGACCTTTGTATGAGTGAAGTGCCAACACAGACTGGATGACTAGTAGCGCCTCCCTGCAGTATGGTGCACTACTACATGTTCTCTACTTCTTTTTACCTGGGGCAGGATCGGCTCCCCAACATTGAAACTGCAACACCAAAAAGGACAAGCCGAAACGTTATGCTGATCGAGGAAGTAGAAGGTGTTACTAAGATCTGCAGATGGTCAAATGTTTAAGTACTTCGCTGCATCTGTGTCACGTGGAAGGAGAATAAAAGAATGAAGGTTTTTAGCTACATGAAACCTAAAAGATTGGATTGTATAGTTTGGGATTATTGTGTAATGTCTTCTGTTCATTGACTTCCCGTTTTCACTACTTGCCTCCAACTGAGAGGAACAGAATCCTTTTACTTATCGCTCCGGCAGATTGCTATGGGCCTTGGTCAAGATGTCAGCACTGTTCAACTTTGTGTGTCCTCGTGGATGGGAAAACAATGAACTGAAATGGCAGCAAGAGGTGAATGTTTGCAAGGATTGGAATAATAGTGATCCATTTTGTACTGCAAGTGAAACTGGATGTCACAGCCCAAGCCTAGGACAGCAAACAGTGTTGCAACAAACCTACAGGAAGGTGCCTGCATGACATTGAGTTATGAGCTACACGACTAACTGCAGGTGTTCCCTTGACCTCTCTCCACCATTCTCAAAGTCTCAAAGTCTATCACTCTGCACAACAAGATGTCGATAGAGGCTTGAATGGAGGATCCCTGGAGAAAGGTCTGGATTTCACATACGCCACGCCATCCCAAGGCCTTCACAAGAGTACTTAACACTGGCCCTACTCCCAGGATTATGGTGTGGGGTGGCATATCATATGGTAGTCTTCATTACAAGTACACTAATAGGTCGGCGTTCCTGGAACCAATGGTACAATCATTCCTACAATGTGACCCAGGAACACTAGGTTACACATTGCTTGTGAGACTATGAGCAACCTACGTGGCCTAAATGTACCACCGTGGCCTGCAGTGCTTTTAGATTTCTCCCATCACATTGTGACGTCATTGATTGGCAATTTCAAAGGGAGCTGCCAGCAGCCAATCTCGAGGATTTGCGTGTCCAAGTGGATTTAACGTGGCATAACATTCCTTGGGCAACCAAAACTTCATTAGTCAGATACCAAGGTGTATAAGTACTAGAGATGAGTGAACAGTAAAATGTTCGAGGTTCGATATTCGTTTCGAGTAGCCCCTCAATATTCGACTACTTGAATCGAATATCGAACCCTATTATAGTCTATGGGGGGAAAATGCTCGTTTCAGGGGTAGGCAACATTCGATCAAATTATACTTACCAAGTCCACGAGTGAGGGTTGGGCTGGATCCTGCGAGAAGTCTTCTCCTTTCAGTGTCCCCGCGGTGTCTTCCGGCTCTGAATTCACTCTGCCAGGCATCGGGCCTGGGCAGAGCCGACTGCGCATGCCCGCACCACAAGCAAACATGCGCAGTTGGCTCTGCCCAGGCCCGATGCCTGACAGAGTGAATTCAGAGCCGGAAGACGCCGTGGGAAAGCTGCACGGAGAAGACTTCTAAAGGTAGGAGAAGAACCAGCGTTGATTGGCCCACTGTATAGCATTCGGCCAATCAATGCTGGTTCTGCATCGAACTTTTACATTCGAATAGCGAGTGGTACTCGATCGAGTACGAGTATTTTGAATACCGTAGTATTCCATCGAATACCTACTCGATCAAATACTCCTCGCTCATCTCTAATAAGTACGTGTATGTCTGCATGGGGTGCTCATACGCCGTACTCAATAAACCAATATTTTGTTTCCATTTTTTATCATATACATATCATTAAGATATCTATCGGTCCCGTGACTTCCATAATTCCAAGACTTTTCCTTCTTGGTGTTGCAGTATCAATGTTGGGGAGTGTAGAAAGTGATTTCTGAATTGTAAGTGTACTGATTTGATATATCTTTAGATATATATATATATATTTGGTGACATTTTGGGGTCTTCGGAACCAATTTCTAGTTATGGTCTAAAGTTACAATGATTTCAACTTACAATGGTTGTCCGAGAACCAATGGATATTGTACCTGGAGGCCCCATTGTATATAAAGCTGCATACAAGGACATGATTGAATTGTACACTGTATACATGCCACAAATGCTGGTGACTACATGTACAGGTCTTGTCAAAATCATCATTTATTTTCACAAATGGTCTTACGGATGGCTTTATAATGGAGATGAGATCTTTCTGCAGAGCAACTTCATACAAGAATCCGTAGTGATCGGAGGACTCGAAGGCAATGCCGAACATCCCGATAATGTTTGGGTGAGATGAGAGCGAGAGCGCCACGCAGTATTCATACAGAAAGTTTTGCCGCTTGGTAAAAGTTTTCGGCAGGAGCTTTAGAGCCATAGGTGTTCCTTAAAAGATAAAAGAGAAATTTCAAGATATAACATTGTATAGAACATTATGTAAAATAATGTATATAGCATCATTTTAAAGGGAACCTGTCAGGAGGATTCAGAATGCTAAACAACCCACAGGTCTTTATGGACCAAGGATTAGTGTCCCAAATAGCCTTCTTTTAATGCCACTTGTGCCTGTGGTAGAAATAAGAAACATCTATACTTCCCCGACTCCGGTTCTCCCAGCTCAGTACTTCAGTGAAGTCAGAGGAGTCCACTTCAGCCTTAGTGCGTCCCTGTAATAGAAAGGTGGATGCTGGGGAGGGTTAGACGCCGGCACAGGTGCCGGGGCCTGCGACATCACTATGCTCCTGCCCTACAGGAAGCCAGCAGCGGCAGAAGCGATGCTGCTATTCCGCTCCTCCCCCCTCCCCCCTGGAATAGCAGCATCGCTCCTGCGTAGCGATGTCGCAGGCCCTGGCACCTGTGCCGGCGTCTAACCCTCCCCGGCATCTGCCTTTCTATTACAGCGGATGCCGGGTCTGTATTGATGGCCCCTTCCCCCCAAAGTGTAAACTACCCCCCCCCCCCCCCAGGGCCAATCCCGACCGGCCCCATACCTGTAAAGTTGCAGGCCGGCTCCTGCGTGGCGATATCGCAGGAGCCGACCTGTTCTGGTGACAGCCAGGAGCCTACTGAAGGCTGCCAGGCCTGTCATTGCTATATTACTATTGCGGCTGGTCCATGACCAGCCGTAATAGTAATATACAGAATGCCTGAAGAAAGGTCATGTCACTTTTTTTTCTCTATTAGCAGAAAAAAAATATCTATCACTGTGGAGTACATGTTTCTACCTATAGTCTGGTGGAGACTTGTTTTACCCTATTCCAGCAGTGGTTTTGTGCGTGGTAATCGTAAGCCATGGAAACCCAACTCTTGAATCATGAAAGAACAGATGTTATCCTGATATCCCACCCATTATGGAATTGTACAAGTGATACAACTGAGGTTAGGTGTTTTTTTTTTTTTTACAAGCCAATGCTTTACCCACTTTGCATGGTCTATTCAGGAAGGCCTACAACCTCCAATAACACTATCACCTCACTGCCATCTGAACAGCTTCCCCCCTCTCCTTCTGTCTCTTACCCCCTTCCCTCATAGATTGTAAGCCCTCGCGGGCAGGGCCCTCTACCCCACTGTACCAGCTGATCACTGTTAGTATTATATCTACCTGTATATTTTGTGTATTGTATGTAACAACCAAATGTACAGCACCATGGAATTAATATAATAATGTACAGCACCATGGAATTAATATAATAATGTACAGCACCATGGAATTAATGGTGCAATATAAATAAACAATAATAATAATAATAATAAATAATAATAATGGTCTACCATGTGGTGGCCGAGCTTTGGTTATTCTTAGATGCTTCAAATTCAAAATAATAGGAATTGAAGTTGGACAAGACACGTCTAGTAGGGTTGGGAAGAGCATTGTGATTTATTTTTATTTTAACATGGTGCTGAGGGACCAAGAACAGTGAGCAGCAGACTGATACGTGGAAGGTCTGTAGTATAAGCGGTGGAGATCTTGAGGTACAAGGTGATCTAAGGAATAATGAATAAAAAAAAAAAATCAGCAAAACCCCGTCCAGAAGAGTGGAGGGCACTGAATGTGGAACATGGACTAACAAGGAGCTGATTATGGCCCTGTAAGTGCCAGGACTGCCTGCTGGGTGCAAAATCTGAAGAGAATATGATCTGCAGATCCTGGAGAGGCTTTGACTGAATCCGTTAGTGATACACTAATGGGGGGTTGTGCTGGACAGTCCTGGATTACAGTCTGCACGGAGAAGAGCGCGGAAGGTCATACCTGTGGTCAACAATATCAGGTGAGCAAATAAATACTGTCTTCTGCCCATTCCATATATACTGTCTTCTGCCCGTTCCATATATACTGTCTTCTGCCCATTCCATATATACTGTCTTCTGCCCGTTCCATATATACTGTCTTCTGCCCATTCCATATATACTGTCTTCTGCCCATTCCATATATACTGTCTTCTGCCCATTCCATATATACTGTCTTCTACACATTCCATATATACTGTCTTCTGCCCATTCCATATATACTGTCTTCTCCCCATTCCATATATACTGTCTTCTGCCCATTCCATATATACTGTCTTCTGCCCATTCCATATATATTGTCTTCTGCCCATTCCATATATACTGTCTTCTGCCCATTACATATATACTGTCTTCTACACATTCCATATATACTGTCTTCTGCCCATTCCATATATACTGTCTTTTGCCCATTCCATATATACTGTCTTCTGCCCATTCCATATATACTGTTTTCTGCCCATTCCATATATACTGTCTTCTGCCCATTCCATATATACTGTCTTCTGCCCATTCCATATATACTGTCTTCTGCACATTCCATATACACTGTCTTCTGCACATTCCATATATACTGTCTTTTGCCCATTCCATATATACTGTCTTCTCCCCATTCTATATATACTGTCTTCTGCCCATTCCATATATACTGTCTTCTGCCCATTCCATATATACTGTCTTCTGCCCATTCCATATATACTGTCTTCTTCCCATTCCATATATACTGTCTTCTTCCCATTCCATATATACTGTCTTCTGCCCATTCCATATATATTGTCTTCTGCCCATTCCATATATACTGTCTTCTGCCCATTACATATATACTGTCTTCTACACATTCCATATATACTGTCTTTTGCCCATTCCATATATACTGTCTTCTGCCCATTCCATATATACTGTCTTCTGCACATTCCATATACACTGTCTTCTGCACATTCCATATATACTGTCTTTTGCCCATTCCATATATACTGTCTTCTCCCCATTCTATATATACTGTCTTCTGCCCATTCCATATATACTGTCTTCTGCACATTCCATATATACTGTCTTCTCCCCATTCTATATATACTGTCTTCTCCCCATTCTATATATACTGTCTTCTGCCCATTCCATATATACTGTCTTTTGCCCATTCCATATATACTGTCTTCTGCCCATTCCATATATACTGTCTTCTGCACATTCCATATACACTGTCTTCTGCACATTCCATATATACTGTCTTTTGCCCATTCCATATATACTGTCTTCTCCCCATTCTATATATACTGTCTTCTGCCCATTCCATATATACTGTCTTCTGCACATTCCATATATACTGTCTTCTCCCCATTCTATATATACTGTCTTCTCCCCATTCTATATATACTGTCTTCTGCCCATTCCATATATACTGTCTTCTGCCCATTCCATATATACTGTCTTCTTCCCATTCCATATATACTGTCTTCTGCACATTCCATATATACTGTCTTCTGCCCATTCCATATATACTGTCTTCTCCCCATTCCATATATACTGTCTTCTGCCCATTCCATATATACTGTCTTCTTCCCATTCCATATATACTGTCTTCTGCACATTCCATATATACTGTCTTCTGCCCATTCCATATATACTGTCTTCTCCCCATTCTATATATACTGTCTTCTGCCCATTCCATATATACTGTCTTCTTCCCATTCCATATATACTGTCTTCTTCCCATTCCATATATACTGTCTTCTGCCCATTCCATATATACTGTCTTCTGCACATTCCATATATACTGTCTTCTGCCCATTCCATATATACTGTCTTCTCCCCATTCTATATATACTGTCTTCTGCCCATTCCATATATACTGTCTTCTTCCCATTCCATATATACTGTCTTCTTCCCATTCCATATATACTGTCTTCTCCCCATTCTATATATACTGTCTTCTGCCCATTCCATATATACTGTCTTCTTCCCATTCCATATATACTGTCTTCTTCCCATTCCATATATACTGTCTTCTGCACATTCCGTATATACTGTCTTCTGCCCATTCCATATATACTGTCTTCTTCCCATTCCATATATACTGTCTTCTTCCCATTCCATATATACTGTCTTCTCCCCATTCTATATATACTGTCTTCTGCCCATTCCATATATACTGTCTTCTTCCCATTCCATATATACTGTCTTCTTCCCATTCCATATATACTGTCTTCTGCACATTCCGTATATACTGTCTTCTGCCCATTCCATATATACTGTCTGCTGCACATTTCACTTTGTGGATGGCTGTCACCTTAAATCATATTCGAGAGGCAGGGTACATGAAGAAATATACTGCTAGGGCCTGAATAGCTGTGAATATAGTGTCGGACTCTAAGTGACTGGAATTGGTATGTGGACATTTAGTTGGCTCAACATCTTTTTCTAAAGTCTTAAACTCTATATTCATTTATTCTGGGCAATTAGATCTCGAGTTATGTAATATTATTCTTTGTTTAGCGGCATGGTTTGGCAGGTAAATCGAATGTTAAGGAACGGCCCAGTACTAATCCATCTTCACAGGATATTCTCACACCCGTAAATGGTTATAATACTTCTATTTCCAATTTGCCCATTCAGTTGGATAATGGCCAAGAATCCATTAAGCCACTGAGAGATGACATTTCTAAGATCAGTGAGAGAGTGGCGACAAACACGCTGAAAGCAAATACTAATGAAGAAAGAGTTGTAGCTCTTGAGAAGAGTTTTAAGGAAATCCAGTTGGCTCGTAACCAGCTATCTGTACAGGTGGAAGAGGAAGAAGGTCATTCAGGATATCTCCAGGAAAAAGGAGACAATTCGGATATGCTGCCCTTCATTGGAAGTGTTTTTGGACTAGAAGATGTTCTTACAAGTATAAAATACTGTCAGGGGTTCGGTAGAAGACGCCAAACATAATGCAGTCATTTCTATGGGGGATTTCAACTACTCGGAAATGAAGGGTCATCTTGGTCATTGTGGCGACAACATAAGAAGTTTTCATGTCACTTTACCAAGAGCTTTAGTAGAGGTGGTACAATAAAATACATTTCATGGAGACCAATAAATGTAAAGTTCTGCACCTTGGATGAGGGAATAAGTTTTACAATTAGATATTAAATAATAGAAGACTGGTAAGACATTGGGGATATTGGTGGACAGTAAACTTAATTTTAGAAACCAATGTCAAGCAGCTGCTGCCAGAGCCAATAAAATCATGGGCTACATTAAGAGAGAAATGGTGTCTCACGACAAGGATATCGTTTTGCCTCTTCGCAAATCACAGGTCAAACCAATTGTAGAATATTGTGAACAATTTTTGGCACCTATATATAAGAAATATATGGCTGAACTAGACAGAGTGAAGAGTTGGAGACCAAGTTAATTGATGGGATAGGTGGATTGGAGAATAAAGACAGGTTCTCAAATTTGGGTTGTTCAGTTTAGAAAAGAGACATGATATAGATATGATATAGAAATAAATGAATGGACAGTACAGAGATCTTTCCAATGATCTCTTTATACCGAAGTGACAAGGGCATCTGCTATGTCTAGAGGACAAAAGTTTTACTACAGTCATAGGTGGTCATTACAGTAAGAGACTATGGAACTCACTGCCACATTTAATGGAAAGGTCATTGGGGCCTGGATGACTTTCTTGAAAGTAAGATCATAGGTTATGGGAAATTGAAATTTTCAGACCGGATATTGATCCAGGTCCATTGGTACAATAGCCAAATTCGGAGTTGAGAAGGAATTTTTCTTCTGATGGGGCAATAGACATTAGCTTCATGGAGTTGTTTGCCTTACTCTCAATCAAATTGGTAGGTTTATAGGGTGGACTTAACAGTCTTGTGTCTATATTCACCTTTGTCTACTATGCTACTATGTATATAAAATTGAAAGAGGATAGGATTCCAGTTAAGAGCTCATCACCCATTTATGAAAAAGTAGCTTTTCCACTGCAATTTTTTAAAATATATTTTCATCGTATTATATTATTGTTTATCGTCAATTGATTTTCTATGGTTACAACATTGTAACCATTTTTGTTAGTGATTGATACATTTGCTTCCTTTCTTATCTGGTTGTTATGGAATTTCTGCTTAAGCAATTCTTAAAAGGTAATGGAATTTTAAGAAATTTTAAGCATTTTCCTAATACCCAAACTGATAAGATCAACAGTCTGCAGAAGAGCAAGTAAAAGAAGCACTGATCCATTTTGTAGAGTCTAAAGCTATAGTAAGTAGAGATGAGGGAACATGATCCGAAACTGCCGTTTCGAATAGCACGCTCCCATAGGAATGAATGGAAGCGGCCGGCACGCCGACTTTGCCCGTGGCCAGCCACTTAAACCTCGGCTGTGTCCATTCATTCCTATGGGTGCATGCGATTCGAAACGGCAGTTTCGGATAGTGTTCGCTCATCTCTAAAAGTAAGGTATTCACCACAGCCTGATGCAAGGCAGGATGAACTCGGTTATTTGGGAACCAGGTTGCAGCCTCAGAACAATGTGTTAGATAACAGGTGCACTTGCAGGCTAAAGACCCAACCTGAAAACCTATGACAAGCATAGAGAGTAGTACAATGGTCAAAGTCAAAACCAAGAGGGTTCAGCATTAGTCAACATGAAGCAGTGTAATACTAGGAGAGACATCCCAAAATCAGCAGAAAACAGGTAAAGATACTGGGAGTGGGATAAGAGACCATAGGGCCTAGATGCAAACACAGTCACAGGCACCTGAACAAAGACAGTGTTCGTTATAATATCTCAGCCCTTGAGTGGATGTAGATGCTGGGGCCTATATTGGATATGCATCTCAAACCACTGACTAAGTGAACAGACCCAGCCCAAGTTTGGCTAGTAGGCAGAAAAACCTTAAGTCAACAACCATGTTACATATGTAGATGCTGTACAGAATGTCCCCAAGCAGCATTGCACAGAAGAAAACGACAACTGCTGGGTGGAGAACTAGGAAAACGGATATTTATATTCTGGACAGTTTATTCATCTCATCTCGTAAATTTCTGGAACTGCTGCCATTGGTGGCCCATGTGAAAGACTTGTTGCAGCTTGTACTCTCTGTACATAACATACAATGTCCCAGTAGAGACCTGAGGGATTGTTTCCCACTTCCAGGGCCTGTAAACTTTGGTTCAATATTTCCATAGATTTCACTACAAACTTCTTTAAAACAAGTTTGATGTTTTTCTAGAGATGGATCGATACAATTTACGCTGTAATGCACAATTGTATATATTATATTAAATAGGCTCCAATTTTTTGTTGACTTTTTACCTTTTTGTCGATGGATAACCAAAGTCACTTGCCCATATTTCCCTTTTCCCAGTTGTTTTATGACTTTGTAGTGGTCATCTACTTCTATTGAAATGAGGTTCTGACCAGTGATTTCCATCATCTCCTCCAGCATGCTCCCTGCAACCGCGCCATTGTTTGGTTCCATGTCTCTAGACCTGAAGAAAAGTAAACCACATGTTAATCCTTAGAATATATCATTCACATCCCTGACAAATAGACTTTCTTTTCGCCTAAAAAATAATGCATGGTCCCAACCGATCACGGACCCTGTTTACTAGGGTTGAGCGATGGGATCCCGATCGGCGATCGAGCAAATTTCACAATCGCGATCGGTTAGAAAATGATCGGAAACCGGATTCTAAAATCAATTCTGAAATCTCAAGATCGGCTCAACCCTACTGTATATATAATATACAATTAGGGTTGAGGGATCGGGAAAGATTTGATCCCGATCGGCGATCAAGCAAATTTCACAATCGGGATCGGCTGGAATATGATTGGAAATTGGATTTTAAAATCGATCCTGAAATCTTAAGCTCGGCTCGACCCTACTGTTTACCAATAAACATTGTCTTATATATTTATTTCTTGTTCCTATCATGTTACACATTGCTGTAGAGATTTTATCTACAATTCAATAAACCGTCAAAAAATAGTTCATGCCATGTTTTTGCTCATTTTCACAAATTCTTCAATAGACTGAAGGGTTTGAGGTATCCATGAAAACGGGCACCCCTTGGGTTTAAAATGGCCGTGAAAAATGTCCATTTGTACCACGTTCATGTGAATGTGGACTTTGACTCGAGACACACATTCGGGGAGATTTTTTTTTTTTTAAGCTAATTTTGCTGAAATTTTTTTGGTTGGAATTTGTGCCAAATTTATAAGAATTTAAAAAAAAATGATAAATTGCAAACTTAAATTTTTAAAAATAGTCAATTAATAAGTTATCAAATATCAATTCTATATCTGAAAATTTCAGCGTAGGAATAACCTTGAGGAATCATTTACAAAATTTATGCAGTTTAGATCTAAAATAAGACAAAACTAACAACGTAAAGTTGTAAAACTTTTTGTGAATAAACGTTTTATTCTATAAATATACCCAACATGGATATCATCCATCTGAAAAAGTAATTGTCCCCTAATCTTAAGACTTGGTTGTGCTACCATTCGCAGTAGCAGCGAAATCAAATCCTCGTAATATATGGAGATCACTCTTTCATGCAGCTGTGTTGGAATTTTGGCCCACTCTACTTTGCAGAAATGTTCAACCACCCTGAAGGGCTTTGTAGCTAATGAGCCTGAAGAGGAGAGCGGCCTGGTCTCTCAATGCATAGCTTGTTTTATTAACCCCTTCCCAAAGTCTGACTCAAGTATAGTGGGTGCCAGGTTTTTAAACATGTTCTTGAAGGGGCTCCAAAAAATAAAAGCAAAAAAAAATTTAAAAAATTAAAAAGTTTAAAAAATCAAAAATTATCAAAACATCACATTCCCCAAAATGGTAAATCTGCAACTTGCCTGTCACGATAACTCATTAATTTTTACATTTTTAAAATTTAAATTAAAACATAATTTAAAAAAAAATACGAATTTGGTAATGCCAACCTGCAGGGTATAGGCAACTTTTCATTTTTAGTGCACAGTGAGCTACGTAAAAAGTAAACCCGTAAAAAAATTGTTGTTGTTTTCTAATTCGACCCATTCAGAGTTTTTTTTTCCAGTATCCAGTACATCGTCCTGCTCTGTCCTTGGAAGCCCCCGGGACCCAGTACAGGTGGTGGGTGACAGAAGGATACTGTCCGTGGTGAGCTCCATGCTGGAGAATAACTCCCATGCCATGTATGAAACCGTGATGGCATTGGGCAATACTGTCAATGACCAACAGCTTCACCCCAAGTGTGAGAAGGAGCTATCAGAGGTCCTTCCTCCCAACCGCGACCAGGCTGTATAATCTACATCAGACCAAGCAAATATCACTCCGCACAGAGAACTAATGATTATGAAGTCTTCCTTCTTTCTTCTTCTGTTCCTTAGCTGCTATGGACTCCTAGTATATCTTCTCTTCTCAGCATATGTGTGTCTACGTCTGTATTATATTACTGTGTATTATCCTGTATCTGTATTACTATGCTGCTGTAACATACTGAAATTTCCCCACAGTGGGACTATTAAAGAATTATCTTATCTTATCTTATCTCATCTTATCTTATATAGGAAGAGTGGCTATGTTGCGCATAGATGGCACATACTGAATTGATAGCGCTAATCTATCCACACCCTTGTTCCTATTTAGAGGGTTGTGGGAGTTTGGCACTAGTGAATCTTACAGCACCTTTCTACTTGATGAACATCTCGTCTGAACTGGGGTATATTTATACCAATACGTTATATATATTATTCAGTTCTACAAAAAACTGTCACAATTCCAATCTTTAGCAATAAACAATGATGCTAAATTTAGTGGCAAGTATTAGCCAAGTAATATTGAGCTCCATACACACAGAGTCAATATTTTAATTGGAATATAAATACACTCGGTAGTTTTTAACGGTTCTATTTTCGGTAGTACTTAGTTTAATTTACACGAGCATTCCCATCTGAAGGATGATATTCACACTGGTAGCCAAAGCTAATTGGTGTTTTACCCAATACACTGCTTTATCTATCATGCTCCATTTGTCAGATACAGCTAAATCTCTCTCCTCAGTGTTTACAGCCGGTTGCCTAGGTTAGAGACCTGCTCTCTGGTCAGATTGATGACTCGGTTCCGGTTCTCGGCCTCCTATATGCTAGATAGGTTTCTTGAACAGCTTCTGTTATCTCTGTATGTAAATCCAGAGATAAGTGTGCTGCTTACAAGTATAAGCTCTGTGCTGGAATGAACCAGGAAGTGGAGGGTGCGGAGACTGGAGGGCAACTGAAATCTTGAGATGAGAAAACCCCTTTAGGCCAGGATGGTTTTACCGCCATGTTTTTCAGCTCCAGCTCGCTACGTGGGGCCTTAGGCTTCAGGAAGAAGTGTATATTCTATATCTTTGGTTATGTTGTGCAAAAGTGTCTTTTGCTCAATATGGGAAGAATATGCAAATCTGTCTCCCAAGATGTAAACAGGGAGACAGTGCCTCTGTTATGTTGCCCTCTATGGGAAGCACCCTGAAGATCATGCCCGACTAGAGGGCAGCATAACAGAGGCACTGTCTCCCTGTTTACATCTTGGGAGACAGATTTGCATATTCTTCCCATGTTCCCTTGCAGTGGAGCAACTATGGCTGTATAGCTGTATAAGTCTCCACACACCTGAAAAGGTGGTCTCTCCTTAAGGAATGACATTATCCCCATAATTTTGCTCGATAGTCCGAGCCACCTACACTATGAACCAATACACAATCCACACCTCGGTATCAGTGAACCGATGTCAGCCATGTTAAATCTATGTATTTTGTTAGATTATTTTTCTTTTTCTATTATTGAACATTTCGACGCTCTACTTTTCTTTTTATGAAGCCGCTGAAACATCTATTCTTATTTGCTGCCTAACTGAAATTGAATTTGCTTTCAACAAGGAAAAAATTTGTTTCATTATTATGTTTCTCTATGCTTTATTGGTGTCTATTATTCATCATGATGTTACTTCACTGCGAAAACTTCAATAAAAACTATTGAAACTACAAAAAATAGGCCATCGTACGACTCTACGAACTGAAAAATAAGAAAGTTATGGTTTTTGGAAGGCGGAGAGTAAACAATACAAAGGTAAAAATGAAAAATGGGTTCAATTATAGATATTATTGTCATCCATATTGGTCCATTCTCTTCAAAAACTGCAAAACACCCAAATAGGTTTCAAGATATTTTTATTAATGATTTATGAAACGAGTTGAAGCTTTGGACTCAAGAAGAGAGATAAGCAACACAATGATATGAATATATTTTTGGATCTCGATACTTTGAGTATGCTTAGACATAGCTCCACCTCGATAAACCGGTCGGTCATATTGTCCACTAGGACCTCTTTTGTTTTCAGCATGGCCTTCTAGAGTTGTTTAGACTCAAGTCTGTTCTCATTCCAACTGAGATTCCACCACCATGTTGGGACTTCACAGATACATTCAGGAAGCAAAAGGCAGAGACACGTTCTGTACAGTGGTTCTATGGTTATGTCATTCTTCTCTTTTAAGGTCTCCTTTAAGATCATGATCTTCTAATGGCTAGAGACTATCACCTGTGTCTGCCTGAGACTGAGGTGGTGGCCTCTTATATTAAAGAAAATCTATAGATAGGTTTCATCTGGAAGTCCTCATCATCTTACAGGTTCTTGATGGATACCTTAGACCATGTATTGACTACCAAGACCTGAATAAGATCACTCTAAAGATTAGATAGCCACTAAAACTCACACTCTGTTGTTTGATCATATTAAAGTAGTCCATTATTTTAATGTGATGGTCATGGACCAATTTTCTTAAAAGGCCCACCTAGCCTCAACACTATTCCATCAACCCTACTATAGCCAATCCATGCCTATTCTGTGACTGCAGCCAAGTCTATACCTTCTTGCAGGGTTAAGGATGAAAACTAGGGGACTCCTTAGACTCTAGACTCCAGTCTAGCAAGTCTCAAAGGATTTAGAGTCCTTATCTCTGTATTGTTAAAAAGAACCTACCAAAACTCAAAAAAAATTCAAACCTGACCAGAATTTTAATTCTTAGGCCGGGTTCACACAGAGTATTCTGGCTCGTCATTTGGTACGTAGATGCCGCGGGAGGATTTGCGGGCTGTATACGCTCCCATTGTTTTCAATGGGAGCCGGTACCGTACACACGGCGCTATTTTGCATTTGAAAACAATGGGAGCGTATACGGCCCGCAAATCCTCCCGCGGCGTCTACGTACCAAATGACGAGCCAGAATACTCCGTGTGAACCCGGCCTTAAAGGGGTTATTTAGGGAGTGTGTCAACAGTTGCTTCCTACTGGGGTTCTTTATGTGCCAGAGATTTTGGGCTGGTCCCAACTCTGGGTGATTATTATCAGCAGTGAACACCAAAGCTGCTTTGCCTCCTCCTTCCAATTCCATGTACCCTGGTATCATCTGTACCTTGGGAGCTGGCATACTAGATCATTTTAATAGAAAAGCCAACCCCATAAAACTGGAGAGGATGGAGGAGGAGTGACTTGAGGGTTGGGTGCAGGTTCTGACCCGGGCTTGGAACCAGCCTTGAACCATAAGGTCAGCCACCACATGCTATAACTTAACTAAATATCCCCAGGAACTCATCATTAACAAGGATATTGGAGGTTTTTTTGTGTGTTAAACAGAAATTTTGGTACACCTACACTTCTTCACATGCATAACTTAACTTTCCCACCATCAAGGCTTTCTACTAGTGTTTGGGGACACATAACACTATTTTTGGGTCATAGCTCATCTGACTTTGTGCCTGCTGATATTTTCAGGCTATTAGTCACCCATATGTTGAAATTAAAAGGGCTTCCCATGATAAAAAAAATAAATAAATGCCAAAACATATAAAACAAGGGATTACCCATTGAAACTTGCATTAATATTAGGACAATTGCTCATTGTTAGGTAGTATCTGATCAAAATATGGAATCATAGATGAAGATTAGGTAAGGCATACAACTCAGCCAAAATCTTACAATAGTCAAGGGCAAAGCAAAACAGATAAAGAACTAGTTCAGTTTCAGGTTAAAACCAGATTGGAATCCAAAAGTCAAGAAGTGAAGGTCAAGAAATAAAGGTACGCCATTAAAATTGGTCCCAGATAGTAATGTAAAGAGGACCTAGTCTGGCCGCTTGCCTCTCCAACAGCTCCTCCTTATATGTTTGTCTTGTCTTGATTTCCCAGACAAACCATCTTTAGAACATTGCTGAAGCATCAAGTAGATGTTTTTTTCTAACATGGTATATTATGATAGGGACCTCTGCTCCCTACATCTTAAATTTATAATGTTTTTTTTTTTGTACAAAAAAGTAATATTTCATTTCTATTCCATTTTATTCCATTGTATTCATGCCCTGTAGGGTCCATACTCTCAATTCCGTAGGTAGTTTTTGACCTTTGAAGAGTTTTCTTCTGTTTCAAACTCTGGATGACCTTCTACCAAAACAGGAGGAGGTAGAGGCTTGTGAGGACAGGCTAAAGTAACATAAGGTTTCAGAAAGGACTTGTGAAAAATCTTGGGAAATTTAAAAGAGGATGGTGGTTACATATGGAATGAGGTCGGATTAACCATCTTTCGCTGCGTCTTATGAAGCTGATGGCATAGATGGACACGATGAGAACATAGTCTTACCTCTATACTAGTACTGAAGTGCAGTAAGACTATGCTAACTCTCTGTTCCAGGATGTTGTGATGGATAATTCATGGAAAGATTTTTATGGCTCTTCATGTCTAAATTGTAGGCGATGAGAACTTGATCCACAGATACTATGGCCATCCAATACATTGCCATGCCAGTCCAAACTCTGCTGAAGCCAGACTGCACAATATAAATGTATAGTGCCCACATCTGTGACATAAAGAAGTCCTATCATCAGCCTTGTGGAAGATCCAGATGCAATTTTGTCAAGGTGGCTATACTAGAATGTCAGAAAGATTCTGGTATCTGTACTTAAGTAATAGCTGAAGGTGGAGTTAAGATAAGTCAAAATATAAGTCTAGCCTTGACCAACATTTAGACGTTATTTTATGTACACTATATGGACAAAAATATTGGTCCCCAGCTTGTAATCACTGAATTTGGATGTTTCATTCAGTCCCATTGTCCCAGTGTATAAAATCCAGAACCTAGACTGGTAGTCACCTTTGCAGACATTTTTGACTCTGAAGCTCGATGAATCTCCACCATGGTACTGTAATATCATACCACCACAGGAACAGGTTAGTTCCTGAAATTTTTTCAATCCGAGATATCCCACCATTGGAATAGGTCAGTTCCTGAAATTTTTTCAATCCGAGATATCCCAACTGTGCCCCAATGCACAAAGCAAGGCCCATAAAGGCGTGATTGGGGGTGTGTGTGAAAGATCTTGAGATGAACTAATATGGAGATGGTGATCCAGGTTCATTCATCCAACATCAGTATCTGACCTCTAAAATGACCTTCTGGGTGAATGAGCAAAAGTTCTTAAAGACACTCCTCAAAATCTTGTAGAAAGACTTACCCAAAGAATGGGAAAAAAAAAAGGGGAGAACCACTCTATATGAATGTCTATTCTAGAATGGGACAACATTCAAAAAGCTCCTCTAGGGGTCCAAACATATAGTGTGTGTCTTCTGAACTACTATACAATGTGTTAATGCATCTAATGGTATTGATAGCATTAGCATTTGGCAGGTCAGTTACTCTCACGAGATCATTCCTATGGGTGGTCAGGCCCCTTTGGTTTAACTCCTTTTGTAAAGTTTTCTATAAAGATCTTGGCTTTCGTGAGCAAAGTTAATCTCCGTCAAGCAATCCCTTCACGTGCATAGATATTGGCCAATTGGTTTCCTTAGTTTGTGTGGGCGAAGGTGGAAACTATCCTACAATAGGAAATTATTGGTATTAATTTTTTTTTTATACATTTTTGTCTAGTTTTTGAAATGTCACTAATCCAAGTGGAAGAAGCAAAAAATTTCCATGAACATTAAAGAAATCCAGAAAAATCATGGCCAAAATATAATATGGGGTGTGTAGATAGATAACTCATCATAGCAAAAGTGCTGATCCATCCACCTGTCACCATTCAATGACCTTTGGGGTGTTGATAGGTCATCTATGGTGGCTGCGCTGGCCACATGTCACATCAACATCATCAGCAAGACCCAAAAAGTACAGCAAGAATGGGTACAGCAGGTTATCAGCAACCCCTTTTAACTCAACTTGCCACCCAGAATTTTATACACAGCGTCTTTCTTTTCCAGTTTTTTTCTTTTGTGACCAAATGATATTTAATATAAGATTCCTTCCATAAAAAACTTTTTGTTTTTTTTAAGTTTTTGGCATTTGTGGCCCTTTTCATGTTTAAATGCATCCTACTTTTGGTATGGCAAGTGGTTTCCTAAAGACTTCTCAATAGAAAAACCCTCTAAAAGTTGTATAAAAAGATTGAAAAAAAATTGGATGAGATTTACTGCCCCAGTGCAAAGACAGTCTAGCTCTGCAGATTGTGCCAGATTTATCATAGTGACTGCTGCGGATAATAAATCTCTCGCATTATTAGACTGTCTAAGTCTAACATTACACCTCCTAATAGTTGGCTTAGCTTATACAAGAAAAATGTGCCAAAATGTTGACACATGTTTGATCCATTTGTTGACCACTCGCACTTTCCACTAAGCCAAACCCTTTCCCTTGAAGCCACAAATCCTTTTTGTACGAGTCTAAAAAGTACGGCTGTCGAGTCAGTCGGACAATCTATCGGCTCTTCCTCCGACTCCTTCATAAATGGCTGACAGCCTTGGTCACAGACACACAAAAGCTCTAATTCAGTAAAAATTTTGTGATTTATTTTTTTTTATAGAATTTGTATCATAGTAAATATGTAAGAAACTGAAAAATTGTAGGATAAAATTTAAAATAATTAATAATTTTATTTTGATACCGAAGTGGTAACTTTTTCTCTGACTCCGACTCCATGACCCTGACTCCGATTCTACATCCCTACTAAAAAATGCCTAAAATATTTGAGAAATGAGGACTATAAGGAAACTGGACAATTTGCTTAGTAAATCTCCCCCTTCCTTTGTAAAGAACCTCCTTAGGATCCTTCACTATACTAAGCAATTACGTAGCGCACTTTCCGTTGACATCTCCAGCATTATGTCATTCTTCGCATTATGTGCTGGTATTATTTCATTAACATGTAAGCACTGGAACGCAGCGACAACTGGAACAAAAACCTGCCTGACAACAATGTTATCCTCGTTGCCAGGAATGAGTTTCTGGTTGTTTTTATCACTATTATAAAAATTATTTTTAAAAAATCCAAATCTTTCAGTATTTCGCATTTAACAAATCAATTTTTTTTCATATTTACAGTTGAAATTTTCAGATTTTTTTTATTTAATTTAATTAAATTTTTATGTAATTTTTTAAATTTAATTAAAATTTATTTTTAATAGCAAATTATATTAAAAATTGCCGAATGCTTACTTACTATAGGTGTAGATTTCTGGTTACCCAATTATTCTTATTCGATATTGTATATGCTTTGTCCTAATTTCAATTACTATACACAATACAAATTGGATTGAAAATCATTTGAAAAAAAAAATTGTAGTGGAATATTATTAATTTGTCAGAATTCTAAAATCGTGAGAAAAACTTAATATTTAATACAAAAGTGTAAAATTAAATTGATCATTAAATATATATATATATATATATATATATATATATATATATAAATAAAATATTAAATATATAAATATATATATATATATATATATATATATATATCTGGCACATCTTTAGAATGTTCTTGCTGCCTCTGTAAATTTTGGCTACACATAAAGCCACAAACACACAAGGGAGTGAAGTATAAAAGCAACAAAATATATGAGAAGTGAAATAAATAATGAAAATAAAGTTTAGTCAATCTATAACGTACAAAATGTAAATTTGTAAAATTGAATTTACACAAATTTTTTAATATTTTTTCTGTTTATAAATGAACACTTCGTAAGCATTATTAACCTCATAAATGGACCAGAAATAACACAGTGACTACAATCCAAGACACGAAACAGCTGTCTTAAGTCGAGGTTACTAGATAACCTAGTAAAGTGCTATGTCTTATCACAAGTATAATTACCTCTATGTTTCGGGAGCTGGTGAGAGACTATGCTGACCAAGTGCACAAACACAAGTTAGACCTAAAGTACATGGACACTAGACGTGAGAATGGCCAGACATTTGCTACCTGCACATTTCTCACCTTTCCGCCTGATGACTTGCCTCTGTATGACTTGTCCCGCTGGCCGTCTGCTACTGAAAGTGCTTTCAATCTATCTTTCTATGCGTACATTCTGGTCCCCTGCCAGTTGTACTGACCAACTCCACTGCATTTGCCAAGGAGCTGAAAGGATGTTGTGTCTCAGTTCTGATTTCATGTCATGTTAACTATTTAGCTTCCAGTTCACAGACAGTTTCTGAAAAGTAAAAAAATCTCCGCAATATCAGAAGACAAAAATGTAAAATGTTTAGTCCTTCGAGAGTCCTATAAAAAAATTGTATTTTATAATTTTCAAAATTTTAGAATTTCATTTTTATACACAAAGCTTTTAGCTTTGAAAGTGGTGGATGTTTATCCTGAGTCCTTGGAGTGCACCTTCAATAGGATATGAGAAATTAGGTGCACTTCAGGTCCGGGATGCTTCTGTAGAGTATTATATCGGTCATGGGCATCTAAACTCTGTATCGGGGTGGGGGTGATTGTACTATTCTCTTATCACCATGCTAGATTTCATTGGCATTGGAAGGGTTATTCCAGTAAGAAGAAGTTACCCCATGTCCCTAGTAAGATATCGATCAATGGGACTTCTACCAGTAATGTTTTGCATCCCAACTTAACTGGGGAGATAGGTTGGAAATGCGCACCATGTTCTATAATATTAAATTTGCAAGGGCTCACAATCTACATATCCTTATCAGTATGTCTTTGGAGTGTGGGAGGAAACCCACCAAACACGGGGGAACATACAAACTCCTTGCAGATAGATATTGTCCTTGGCAGGATTCGAACCCAGGGCTCTAGAGCTGCAAGGTTAAACACTAAGCCACCATGATACTAAGGTGCATGATTGGTTGGGGTCTTAGAGATTAGACCCCTATGATCAGCAAATTTCTTATTAAGGAGGGGGGTAACGTCTTGTTACCGGAATAACCTTTTAACAACCCCGGCTTCGATTCTGATCCCCAATGCGAAAGAATGTAGAAAACTAATACTCCAAGGAAAACCAATACCCTGCACTAGGCAGAGGTCAAGACCAAATTTTTACCATAAATGCTACACAAAAAGTCTCAAACCAAAACACATTGGGACAGATTTACTAATAGTGTCTAAAGTTAGACTAGACAGTAGACCCGAACTGCGCCCGATTTCAAGATCTGATGCTGTTTGATAAATTTGTGGAATTGTGAGATTGCCTAGTCTGACATTATACCGCTTAATAATTGGCTTAAGGCTAAGAAAGCTCACGGAGGTTTTATATTTTATTATAGTCTTTACGTGATATTAGGCCTCAGTGTTTTAGACCCCAAAAATTCTGCTAAAATTTGTATTAAAAAATTATCTTAAATTTATCTAAAATGAAAATTCTATTAAATTTATTTAAAATAAAATTATTTTAAATTTATTTTAAAATTCAATTAAATTTATAAAAAATAAAATTATTTTAAATTTATTCTAAAATTATATTCAACTTATTCTAAAATTATTTTAAATTTGTGGAATTATTTGTGAGAAAATGCTGTGTGTGTGAATCCTGTCTTACAAGAGAACGGAGGAAAACATGCAAAAGAGATGTTAGTGTGCAAGCACTTTATAAATGGAAAGTTTTGATGACACGACCTTAGCACTTCACATGTGTGCAAACAGCTCATTATCTAACATGCAATGTAACCAAAGAATTCCTGGATTGCTTCTGACATTCTTAGTCCTCATAGGCTTCCACGTGACAGTTCAGTGAACAGGGCAACCAGCTCCTTTTATATCAACATGCTGACATCTTCCAGGAACGACCATATGACTCGGGATGATGATAGATCGGTGCACATTGTATATTATTCATAAGAATATATTTTGCATTGTCTAGTACTGTTATTTGTATCCTAGTAGGCGTATACAGTATGTTTATCTATTGTTTCTTAGTCAGTATAGCCATATATAACCATTCTAATTTCCCTATCTCTGATAGACACTTGGCAACTCTGGGAGGCTCCTAAAAAAAGGGGTGACCTCTCTGACTACCAAAAAAGCTGGCAAATCTCCCAGGCCCAGAAAAGTTCTTCCGAACCCACCATGGGCTCGCTATATGCTGATAAAGTCTCCACACTGCATTCATATGTCACAAAAGTAGGGTGTGGTACACCTCCTAAATGGGGTGGGACATGACTCCAAGGGGGTGTGGCCTCGCAAAAAGCGGCATGGTCGTCTCCATTCCTCCCCGGTCCCCTCGAGCACCATCCGAAGTCTGCCCATCCTTGCCACCTCAGAGACTCATTCTTGTTGTGCCCCTTCTCTCCGTGTTCCCCTTCCAATTCTTCCCTCACCCAGCTTTTTCCTTTTTTTGTTGTGTAAAAATTCTTTGAAAAATCTCAATAAAATTTAATGTTTAAAAAAAAAAAGCGGCATGGTCATCCAAAATTTTTGTGACACATTTGGCATGATGGTCTACAGGAAATGAACCTGCCAATGTATGATGTAAAAATAAGAAAGCCAATTCTATGGGAAGCCAACGATCCTTTTGATATTTTGGAGTGTGTAAGGTGGTGGAGAAGGTGGAAACCCTTTAAACCAGAGTACTGAGGGTATAGACAGAAGAAAAGTTGTGTATTCGAAGCATCTTCTCAGGTTCTCTTCAGGAGTCCCATAGAGATCAAATGGATTCACTCATCAATGGTAAGGGTCCCAAAGGTCAAAGCCCCGAACCAGGGCCCAGATTTACAGCTAGTTAGACTAGTAAACTTAGGCAGTCTGAAAATGCACCACATTCATCTCAGTATCTCCTACTGATTGAGAAATCTGGTATACCTATAGACTACTTTAGTTGACTTAATTTACAACACAATTTTGGCACATTTTCGGTGGAGCTACAACCCCTCTTTCTGAGATATCACATCCATATGTCTAGTAAGTTGGAAAAACTTTAACTGAATCTAGATGAGCCAAAGACTTGCTACATTAGGGTAGTGTCTAGACCAGGGGTACTCATACTTTTTCAGCATATGAGCTACTTTATAAACTGACCAAGGCAAAAGATCTACTACCCACTTCTTAGGGGCGGAGGTGGGGCGGGCCTATGGGCAGGGCGGGGTGTGTCTGTGGGCAGGGGCGGGAATATGGGTGGGGTCAGGTGGAGTGTGAGAGCAGGAGACAGCGGTGTTCTGTGGCCGCCCAGGGATCCCCGGTTTCTGCTTGTTCACAGTACAGGCTGAGAGTTATCTCTGGACAATGGCAGGCTGGGGCTGCGTCAGCCCCGCCTGCCAGTGTCCGGAGATGACTCTCAGCCTGCGCTGTGAACAAGCAGCACCCCGGCTCCCTCCATCCCTAAGAGCGGGGAGCGCGTCATCCCCCAGAGCTGCTGCTGCCCGGCCTGCAAGTGTCCGGAGTGCTTGTTCACAGCGCAGGCTGAGAGTCAACTGTACTGCACTGTGAACAAGTAGACACCGGGGATCCCTGGCTGCATCCTGCGATCGACCCATACGTCCTTTGCGATCGACCGGTAGATCGCGATCGACGTATTGGGCACCCCTAGTCTAGACATAGTAAATCTGGGGTATAGTTTAGATAACCTTCACTCATGGACAACCCCTGTAACTGTATCTCTGCTTTTACACCAACTAGAACAGTGCTTCTGGTGCCATATGAAAGCTGAGATGCAGTAGCTATGAGAAAAATAAAAAAAATTACTGGCTAAGGACACAGTCAGGAATATGATTTTTAGATGCAATTTATACTCAGCTTTCATATAACACCAGAAGACACCATAGAACTATTTGATAGAACTTTAGACCCTGTTTTCTACCAAAAGATAGTAAAATAGGTTAATAAAGTATATTACAAAAACGTTCCCCTAGCGCCCCCCTACCCAATAATAAATCAAAGGTGAAATGACAATAACCCTTTAAAGATGCAGCCATCCTTATCTTTCCGCTTGGCTCTCGATATCTGGAGATGAGTGACATGAGATGACCAGCATTGAATCCAAAAACTTTTCCTAGACTCACAATGTCCTACATAGTAATGCAAAAGTATTTTCAAAGCTGCTCATCTCATGTCACTCATCTCATATCATGTCATATCTCGAGCCAAGAGGCGAGGGGAGAGGTCTCACAGTGTATAGAGGTGTGAGTGTATGCACGTGTTACTGTGACTTTTCGTGCATGTGTACATGTTCTATAATGGCCAACATTGTGACTTTTTTTTAGCTCCCGGTGACATGTTATTTCAGCAGTGTAGATTACAATACGACTCCATTCACATTTATGTAATTTCCATTATTGTGCTCTGCTGTTAGAGAAAACCAGCAAAAATTATGGCGATGCTTGATGTGCCACCTTATGGACTGATGGACTCTTTTGACTATAAATTGGTGCCTTGGATTTCCATTATCGTGGTGTTTTACTAGCACTATTTTGCCTGCCAATTTTGGTGGCATCTGATAAGAGATGAAAGAATCAGTACAGATCAAACCTGAATACACACACATTTTCTCAAAGGATCAAATGGAACCCAAAACTTTTGGGGGTTTGTCACCCACAAATCACTATTATACTCCCGGGTCTCTTCCAGTTATACTCACCTTCGCTCACCTCTTCTGGGTATCCTTGTGGTATCTGGCAGTCCCTTACAGTGTCTGATATCATATGCCCAGGGGTCAATGCTGAGGCCCAGTGACAAGGGCGAGTGACATCAGCCAAATGCTGGAATAGGCTGGAAGGGGACTACTGGAAACTGCAAGGATGCCCCGGGACAAGGTGAGGCATGGTCAGCATAACCTCGCCTAGGTCTCCATGTGAAGAGAATCCAAGAGTACTAAAGTAGCAGATGAGCCTTGCAAATATTAGTGAAAAAATTTTATGGTAAGAATATGCAAATCTGACTTCCATGATGTAATTAGGATACCAGTGCCTCAAGTATGCACACCAATAGAGGGCGCTGACTGAGAATGTGCAAGTCTGTCTTCCATGATGTAATGAGGAAGACAGAGTCTCAGTCAGCGCCCTCTATTGGTGTGCATACTTGAGGCACTGGCATCCTAATTACATCATGGAAGTCAGATTTGCATATTCTTCCCATGTTCCTTTGCTGTGGAGCGCTCATGGCTTAATAAGACTCCACACACCTATATGGTGGTTTCTCCCTATGGAGTGACGATATCCCCTTAACCCTGAAAATTTTTTAGTGAGATTTGCCCATCTATAGTTGTAACATAGAAGAACTATATAGAATACATACAGGTCTGTACTAAGTATAGTACCTGCGCTGTCAGGGGTGTAATGTAACTGCTGTCATAAAGCTGGAGTGGGGATGCTTCTCTAAAGAGTTATTCCAGTTACCTCTCATTGATGATCTGTCTTCAGGGACCCTTTCTCATGAGTATTTTCAAGTGGCCGTTTGCACTTGTGCGAGCGCTGTGACCCCTTCACTATTTAAATTACACACCATATGTTTTATAGCAGCTGTGCAATGTTAGTACATAAGTAAACAGACTGTAGTTACATTGTTTCCTATAAAACATATGGAGTGCAATGTAAACAGTGAAGGGGTCACGGCACTTGTACAAGTATTGCAGTCCCTTCAAAGAGCTGATTAGCAGGGGTCCTAGGTGTTGGAACCCCACAGATCTCTTATTGATAAACTATCCTGAGGATACAAAGGAACTAGAAAAATCATTTAAAGGGGCCATCCACCTTTTAAACATGAATGGCCTATCTTTAAGATAGGTGATCAATTCTTGATCAGCAGAGGTCCAACTGTTAGTGCCCGCAGCTCCCAGTATAGTTTACATGCCGGACGTTGCGCACTCACCGTATTCCTAATAACCGCAGTTGTGGGTACTATAGTTGTATACCTTTCGAGTCTCTGAGATACAGCTGTAGCTCCCATAACCTCCACTATCAAGAATATGCTGTAGGGTTAGAATAATAGGCCCCGGTCAAAGTTTGCCCGGGGTCCATGAGACTTTAGTGACGCCACTGTACTACCTGTAGAGCTCTGTACATGGCGGCGCTCTTAGTGTCATGATTCGTATGTACAATGTCAAGTGTGTAAATGTCCACGGCTTTAGATTCTGCGAAAGGAAGGCGAATATATTGTATTCTACGAGAACTGAACTACTGAATCCGCCTGTCCTCTCCCAGAGCCAGATTTAGGGTGTGTTCACATATTTTTGTACGGATGGAAAATCTGCAGTATGTTACAGTAGCAGCAAAGCGGGAGAGATTTTAACAAATCCTATCCACATGCTGTACGAAAAAACCTGACCGAAAAATGACCCGCTGTGCGGACTTCAAAACTCCAGCTGGTCTATTCTTTCACTGTGGATTTCTCCATTTGCAATACACAAGGCGACATCGACACAAACTCATGGCAAAACACACAACAAATCCCCATATACTGTAAGATAAGCAGATTTGTATCTGTAAAGAAATCCTTAATACAAACTTTTTTTTGTCAAAGCCGGTCATCTCAAGTCTCCCATCTCAAAATTCTTCAGGGGAATGGGAAAGGGTGTAACTACTGGGGTAGCAGCGGTAGCGGCTGCCACAGGGGCTGGGACATTAGGAGGCCCAGGGACAGATGCTACTGCTGCCTTTTCTGTTTTTTTTTTTTTTTTTTTTAATAGGCCATTACCGGCTGGAGTAACTCCACCATTTACTTACCTCTCCTAGCTCTGGGCAGGCTTTGGGCCTACTATTGTGACGTCCCTGATGTCACATGACTGTTGCCTGCGTCCTTATGCATTGCTACGCAGGCCCTGGGTCATGTGACGTCCTGTACGCCATTGAGGATGACTGACATTAGCAGGGAGTGTAGCGGAGCCAGGGAGAGGTAACAGTGTTTTTTATGTTTATATCCCCCTCTGGGTCTCCGAGCATAATAATTGTTCATGGGCGTCCACAATGAGTCATAATACTGTGTGCAGGGGCCACTATGGGACATAATACTGTGTGCAGGGGCCACTATGGGACATAATACTGTGTGCAGGGGACACTATGGGGCATAATACTGTGTGCAGGGGACACTATGGGGCATAATACTGTGTGTAGGGGCCACTATGGGACATAATACTGTGTGGAGGGGCCACTATGGGGCATAATACTGTGTGCAGGGGCCACTATGGGGTATAATACTGTGTGCAGGGGCCACTATGGGGCATAATACTGTGTGCAGGGGCCGCTATGGGGCATAATACTGTGTGTAGGGGTCACTATGGGGCATAATACTGTGTGCAGGGGCCACTATGGGGCATAATACTGTGTGCAGGGGCCGCTATGGGGCATAATACTGTGTGTAGGGGTCACTATGGGGTATAATACTGTGTGCAGGGGCCACTATGGGGTATAATACTGTGTGCAGGGGCCACTATGGGGCATAATACTGTGTGCAGGGGCCGCTATGGGGCATAATACTGTGTGTAGGGGCCACTATGGGGCATAATACTGTGTGCAGGGGACACTATGGGGCATAATACTGTGTGTAGGGGCCACTATGGGGCATAATACTGTGTGCAGGGGACACTATGGGGCATAATACTGTGTGCAAGGGTCACTATGGGGAATAATACTGTGTCCAGGGGCCACTATGGGGCATAATACTGTGTGCAGGGGACACTATGGGGCATAATACTGTGTGTAGGGGCCACTATGGGGCATAATACTGTGTGCAGGGGCCACTATGGGGCATAATACTGTGTGCAGGGGCCGCTATGGGGCATAATACTGTGTGGAGGGGCCACTATTGGGGATAATACTGTGTCCAGGTGCCACTATGGGGCATAATACTGTGTGCTGGGGCCACTATGGGGTATAATACAGTGTCCAGGGGACACTATGGGGCATAATACTGTGTGCAGGGGCCACTATGGGGCATAATACTGTGTGCAGGGGCCACTATGGGGCATAATACTGTGTGCAGGGGCCACTATAGGGCATAATACTGTGTGCAGGTGACACTATGGGGTATAATACAGTGTCCAGGGGACACTATGGGGCATAATACTGTGTGCAGGGGCCACTATGGGGGATAATACTGTGTGCAGGGGCCACTATGGGACATAATACTGTGTGCAGGGGCCACTATGGGGCATAAAAGAGTGTGCGGGTGGAGGGGGGATGGTCAGGGTCTTCGGCGTTGGTCAGTGGGGCCCATGTCAAAAGTTTGCCACGGGGCCAATCCATTCTTAGTTACACCACTGCCTGGCCGGTCTATTTTTTGTAAATTCTTGTATGCCGTATAATATACAAAGTCTGGAGCATATTTTGTTACAACTTTGTGTTGTATGGTTCCTCTGTTATTCCTCTAAGAAATGAATAGATAAATTGACAACTGGGTGCTACCATTCCCCTTGTGAAAGGAGTTTGTCCCTGCACAGTCTGGTACAGAGAGCAGTGATTGGTCGGTGTCAGGCTAAGGAGAGACACCCCCCAATTGGTAACACCCACTTGTCAAGCTATTAAGTGTGAATGTAGATCCCTGTGATTAATCGGAATGACAGCTATGTTCTGCCCGCCCATCCATGGCCATATTCAATGCTGTCATTGGGTATGGGTCATAAAATGGATAACAATAGGACCTGTCCTGAGTTTTGCCCCGCACTCGCGGCTCCATACAGGGGACCATGAAAATACACTGGGGTTATGTAAATGAATGGGTCAGTGTGCTAGCCGGGAAAAATACGTCTGACCCCCTGACAATGCACACGGTTGCACGTTGCAAAAATTTTTGTATGGTGAGTACAATTCTTTTTCTAAAACAAACGTGTTCCGAAAAGTGACCGGTCCCCTTTAACATTAAGCGGGCATTAGAGATAGCAACATCAACAAAAACAGCCAAGAGATGTACTGGATTTACAGGCAGGAATGAAGGTGGGCGTAAATAAGCTGACGGAAATAACTGAACAACATGTGCCAAGGCAAAATGAGCCTTGTTATCATTATGGGGGGGGGGGGGTGTCACAGACTCGTACAATGTAGTGTTAAAGGGGCCACAGGCAGAAAATGCTACAAGACTGGATATTCAGTATTCAGAGAGTCTGTCACTGTAAGAAGAACACACAATGAAAGGTAGGATGGACAAACACGTGCGAGGATACACGAGGGGTGTATATATATAATAAGCTATAATATATATATCTGTAATATATAACAAGCTATAAGATACTCGTAATAGCAAAACCACAAGAATGGAGATGGACATTGGTTCTGAGTGTCAGTCATATCAAAGGATTGTCACAAGGATCCTTGGAATTGACCTTCCAAAAGGTGGAGCTAGAGCAACAGTTTCTCTTTTTTCATCAAGGAAAACTTCTTTGTATACCTTTCCTCAAAATTCTTAAAAAATAACGCAAAGTTGTCTCCAGAGTAAGACAGTAAGACATAATACCAGTCATGAATATCCATGCTCACATTTCTCTACCTAGCAGTCAGCATTCTCTTCTGTTCGGTGCTACTGGGGGAGATTTTGTGTAGAATTTGCATTTCTCACATGGCTGTTAGGTTGTTATACCTACAAGTCAAACTTTGGCTGGGTCTGTTCAGCCGGTCTGGGGCTGAGGCGGGGTATTTAAACCTAGATTTGATATGTATCACCTGCCTGTGATTGCGTTAGTTTTCTAGGCTCTATGTTCTCAGAGCTTCCAGTATCTTCCCTGTTTCCTGCAGATTCCCTGATTTACTGATTTAGACTTTCTCACTTGATTATCCCCTCTCTTGCAGATTTGGCTTTATCTTTGACCTCCTGGACTCACCTGTGGTCTGGACTTCTGATGTTCCTCTGCTTTTATGTTGGATATTTCTGTAGCTATGGTCCTTTTTTTGCACTCATAGACTACAACAACTGGTTCTTACCAAGCCCATTATATTTTTTGCTACAAGGTGAATGGACCTAGAATTTGTGAATTGCCTTTAAAAGAAGCAAAGAAGCCGGCGATATCTGATACAATGCTGAAACACTGTGACCCCGAGATAGTATCGATCTGAGGTTCCTTGGACCCTCTAGAAGAAGTGATTGTGAAGGCCCACCCTCCAACAACATATAGCAAATGGACCATAATGCCCTTCAAATGTAGGTGCCATATACTGGACCTAATGATCATGTTACAGCCTGGGCCCACTAGAGGCTCTTAGGTGGACCAGTCCAAATCAGCCCTGATCAACCCATAGAGTAACTTGTGATGCGTCACCCATGGGACTGGTGCTGCTTGTTATGACAGTAAACACCCAGCAGCTTCTTGTTGCCTTATGCTAGGTTCACACTAGCATGCGGGTTTCTGTTCTACGGATCCGTTTAGGGATTTGAAGAATGGAAACCCTGTTTCTTAAAAAGCGGTTACCCACAGAAACCCACAAACCCCATAGGCTATAATGGGGCCCATTGGATTTCTGCCTTGTTTCCACCTGAAATCAGTTGAGAAAAGTCCTGCTTGCAGTGGAAGCGGAATAGGGGACAGAGTTCCTGTATGGTCACTCCATGTAAGTGTGACCACAATCTTACTTGTGCAAAAAACCCATACCCACACATACCTAAACAAGCCCACAAAAGCATGCCCCTTCAACTGCTGAGGCCACCCTTTAGAGATTAAGGCCATAAATTCTTGCCAATGGTGATCGAGTGGCATCTGGTAGCAGAAGTGGACATGGATTGTAGAGGGTCCACATGCAAGAACAGAATATAGACCCCATGGTATCTAATATCATATTAGGGGATCATCCAATTGCATCTGTGTAACAAATCACCAGTAAGACTAGTGCCACAAAATTAGACTTTGCGACTGTCGTGTCATGTTGCATTTGGCAATGTGATTACATTGACAACCACTGGATGCAATCTTCATGTTGTGTAACCCAGGTTGCTGGACTGCGCAGGTTGCACCTCTGGTTTGTCTGCCACTGTTTAATAAGTTGTAACTGCAAAGCCGATTCAGGACAATAGGAAGGATGACATTTTTTTTCCCAGGTTTATTTGCTGTAAAGGTCCCAGTTAGTTCTATTTAACCAATTCTGAACAGGCATTACACCGGGCAGTGCTTGTATAATGTCCCTCTTATCTTTAGTCCAAAAGCTCAAGGATTAGAGAAGACCTTTCATAACCTCTGCCAGTCCATATATTTACATTAATTAATAGTCTCTACTCCACTAATTTTGGCACGACTGGTATTTTCTCAGTAGCCCACACCATTCCTGAGCAATCACTGTTAATAGTTTTGGTACCTGATATGCTACACTGTCTACCAATAAATATTTGGACACCTGTGGTAAAATAGAAAAACAACACTTATTCATATCCAATAGTTGGTAGACCCCAGCAGATGCTTCCTTACAGATGGTATTGAGTGACACAATCCTCCTGGGTGCCTGGTGAAACTCCTGGTGTATGTGAGACATCGGTTGCGTGCGGTTTCTCTGGCCAGCACCCGTCGGTCTCTATCTTCCAGTTTCGGGGGTCTGCCCACTCGGGGCACATTCCGACAATCACCGTTCACCTTCCACTTTGTAATCACATAGGCCACTGACGATTTGGGGTAATTCAGTTCACTTGCTATGTCCCTTAAGGATCGACCATTTCTGTGGTACCCCACAATTACCCCTTTCTTGAAATCGGACAATTCTGCATTTCGTGGCATCTTGCATGTGACTAATGCCAATGCTGTTTCCTATTTAACGGCGGAAGGTGTGACGTACATCACGACCGCTGATAGCTTCATTTGCATGGGTGTCCAAATACTTATTGGTAGACAGTGTATTTTGGTTTTGTACTGTCAGGTGGGCGTTGTCAAACCGAAGCAGGCATGGGTGTGATTCTGAGCTCTGACACCACTCACTTGGCAGTACAGAACCTAAATTGTATATTAGGCACCAAAATTAACAGCACAGATTGCTCAGGAATGGTGGGGGCTAGAAAAAAAAATATCAACTGTGTTGGAATTAGTGGTTGGGCACCTATGAGCAGATGCTAAGAACTGGAGTTTCGTGGAGGTGGTGAAATGTCCTCTTTAAAGGGGGTTTCCTGGATTATTAATTGATGACCTAACCTTACTGACAACTAGGATTCCGACTGAACAGCGATTCCCGGCCGTCGCTACTGTGGGGAGAACAGAGTTGGAAGCACAACCAATCTCCATGTGTTCATCAGGCCGAGCATTTGGGTGATTACTATGGCCTCTTACCGAGCACAATGCATACATTTCTATATTTTTTTCCAAGATGGCGCTGCATTTAAGTTAATTCAGCCTTGCACCAGCAGAGTTTTTTGCCCTTTGGGTGAGTTGAGCCTTGCACCAGCAGAGTGTTAGCCCCTTTAAAATTGTTTGCCCCTAAATGTGGTTCCAGAACCATCACTCTCATTGTGTTGGATTGATGCAGTGGATTGGACTGAGGACCCCGACATTGACCTTGATTTTGATTGTCAAATTGATAACATTTTGGCCATAAAGTCCTGAGGGTAACTTTTATTTAGAGGACCGCAAAGGTGGAGAATTGGCTGCAACCACTACTAGCGGTAATGGTCCTCTAATATGGGACTCTACATTACCTCTACAGGGTTCTGATCAGGTGTTAATTGTCAAAATAACATGCTCCAGTACTTTAGATGTAGATCAGAAACCACTTTCCATTCCGACACCAGATTTAACCAAGGTTCATCATCATCATCATCATCATCATCATCATCATCATCATCATCATCCTGCTGAGATGGAGCCACTAAAGGAAACCTTGCCTTCCAAGGCATGTCCTGTAGCTGCGACTGAGCCAAATCTAAACACAGAGTCCTTTGGAACTGAACAAAATTCAAAGTGTCAAAAGACTTTAGAGACTGTTGAAAGTAATGGGATCCAGAATGAGGAGTTCATCACAAGGCTGACAGACCCAACTCCAAATGCTGCAGCACAAGCAACCAGCAGTCAGACTAAGATTGTCTCTTCTTCAAGTAAGACACAAGATTCTTTGGAACCAGAACAGGAAAGTCCAGTGATTGCCATTGCAGCAGTGCCTAGGCCATCTGTCAGAGCAGTTCATTCAGAGATTGAATTGGAGAAAAATAAGGACATTTACTGTGATCAAGTCTTCATGCACATTAGTGGGCATGGACAACCGAACGTAGAAGATCCTCATGCTGAGCTGGCCTCATTACTGAACAAGATCAACCAGGCTAATCAGGGCTGGAAACAGCCATCACATCTTACCGAAAGGAATCACCCTCGGTTTGGAAAGAAGCCATCTAAACATTGCACCTTTAATTGAGTTGAGCATTGCACCAGCAGAATGTTAGGCCCTTTGGGTGAGTTGAGCCTCTAACCATCAAAGTTTTTGGCCTTTGGGTGGATTGAGCCTTTAAAAAGCAGAGTTTTAGTTTTTGGCCCTTGGGGTGAGCCCTAAAAAATTAGATTTCAGGCCCTTGGGGGGAGCTCTAAAACATTATTTTTCCGGCCCATGGGGTGAGCCTAAAACATTAAAGGAGGGGAGTGTTAACCATTTGTTAACGGTGAAGGTGGTGGTGCTGGAGGAGGAGGATGAGGAACTTTTGTGCTGGCATAGACACATGGAACTGTCAGCGCCGCACCTCCCATGAGGCGACCTGAAGCGACCGCTTCAGGCGGCGCTATGCCAGGGCCCCGGGGAGGGCGGCATTTTTGCTGACCTAAGCCAGTCCAGGACAAGCTGTCCTGGACTGGCTTAGGGTCACCGTCACTGAGCGGTGGATTGGGGAGGCCGCTGGAGCAGCGCTGCTCCAGCGGCCGCACCTCACGCTCAGGCAGAGAGCAGGTCCTCTCTGTGCCTGCTCTCTGCCTGCTAAAGACTATCGCTCCGCTCGGCCCCGCCCCTCAATGTGGCCCCGCCCCCTTCTGTGCGGCTCCGCCCCTCCTCCAGGAGGGGGACGGCTTTCTGACGTCTGCCTCAGGTGGCAGAACCCCATGGTTCACCCCTGGGAACAGTGTCTCGTCAGTACTGTGGACGGGACATGCTGGTTGCGGGTCCACAATATCTGCTATCCAGCCTAGTATAGTATAGTATAGGTTCCTGGTGCTCGGGCCTCATCAGCCTACACCCTGCACCCTGCTTGATGTTGTGGCACTGCTGGCTGCCCCTCTCCAGTATATAGTTGGAGTTGAGCTACTGTGGCCCAGATCCCCAGCTGGATTTCCTCGTCCACGTCCCCGTCCTCGGCCCCTTGTGCTACTGATGAGGGGCAATGCTGGTAGCCCCTCTCCAGTAGCTGGACTGTGGACTGGATCTTCAGCTGGATTTCTACGTCCACATACCCGCCCCCGTCCCTTGATGCTACCCTGACGCATCATTGGCAGGTTCAGTGTATGTGTATCTGAAAAGAGCTGTTGATTGTAATTTTTCCTGCCTAGCAGTGTCTAAACTCTATCTCACCCTCAATACAATGTCTTTCCCTATCTCACCAAAATGCATCTGACACAAATATGGCTGACACTATTCTTATAAATCCGAGGTCATGACTTTTTCCTATTTTTTTTGATGCCTACGTTTTCCTGCTTCCTGTCCCACCTCCCCTGCACAGTTATTGGTGCAGTTAGAGCGCAGTATTCGATTGGAATCGAATATCTCGAATACCTTAATATTCGATCGCATATCTACTCGATCGAATAGTATTTGCTCCTCTCTACTGATCACGGCATAGAATGCTGCTGAATTTTACTGTATTTTACATGGGTATAACTTTTTTTTCAGTAGTGGTAGAGGCCAATGTCAAGGGTCAGATGTATTTTACATACACTCCACCATGGCAGTGCACACCACTGATGTTCTTAGAAGATTTCTTGCAAAAATAGGTATTCCTATAGCCTCAGTGTGTCCAAATATTTCCATACACTTCTAACGCCACATGGAATCCACCACGTCACACATGCACCCTATCATCCAGCTACCGATGGTTGTCAGGGGTATGTCTTACCATGGCTCTAAACCTTGCTAGTAGAGATGAGCGAACACTATTCGAAACAGCCGTTTGGAATAGCACGCTTCCATAGAAATTAATGGACGTTGGCGACACGTAGGCGCTTCCATTCACTTCTATGGGAGCGTGCTATTCGAAACAGCTGTTTCGAATAGTGTTCACTCATCTCTACTTGCTAGCTCTTTACTTGACTTATCATCCTACTATATATCAACCTTTCAGAAAACTGTACGACAAAGCAGCTGCAAGAAATGGAAGATCAGCCCATAAAAGTGTGTCAGTTTTATTTGGTACAGACTGTCCTGGCAAAGATTTACTATGGAGAGCAGAGGTGGCGTCCCGAAAAGATCACGGCACAAGCTGATCCACTTACTTACACAGTGGAAGTCTCCTGGCATTCACTGGAGATGTCATATAAATCAACTTAAGGAACTGGAGATACAGTAGCTGCTCTGGAAACGCTTCCAGTAAGAACTGGTTGATGAAGATCATGTCTAGCACATGTATGTATTACACTATTCCATATACTATACTCTATAATAAGAACTACTACCTTGTTGGATCAGGAAAAATGTCCGAATTGAGAATTGGTAAGGAATATGCAAATAGAGAAGAACTTGCTCTAGGGCCATGGTCTTCATAAAACCTAACAACATAATCTGAGGATAATATCCAAGCCAGAATATCTCCTCCAAAATCAAAGGAGTCCCATCCATAGACAGCTTTCATGTCTGTGTGAGAGGTCTAAGGGCTCATTCACATGGGGCAAGAGCGGGCGGATTCTGACACCAAATCCACCTCAGAATCCGCCCCCTCACAACGGAGGTCTATGGAGACCACTAGCTTCCTTTTTTCTGTGAGCGGTATGTTCTGGGAAGAATATGCAAATCTGTCTTCCATGATGTAATTAGGAAGTCAGAAGCTGCCTCACTGTTGCAAACCAATAGAGGGCGCTCACTGGAATGTGCAAGCCTGTCTTCCCTGATGTAGTTAGGATGACAGAATTCCGGTGAAATAACCCAATAAAGGCTGCTCCCTTTAGCATCATGCCCGACCTTCCAAGAGGCCTTTATTTTGCAATGACACTGGGATTATTACCAGGTATAGTCTCTCAATCGAGGACGGCCGTTTCGATGTACATGCATCTCATTAGCTTGATGTAGAGAGGACTATAACCTGGTAGAGGTGAGAGGATTAGACAGGGTTAAGGTGATATTGTCACTCCTTAGGGAGAGACCACCATATAGGTATCCCCTTAACCCTGTCTAAGCCTCTCACCTCTACCAGGTTATAGTCCTCTCTACACCCCCCCACCCCCATCATGGTCATCATATACATGGGAGGGCTTAAAGGGTTGTCCAGGATATATGTATATATTTTTTAATTAGGCTGGGAGAGGTGAAATTAAAAAAAAAAAAAAAAAACCCACTCACTTAACCCTGGTTCTCTGGTGTCTCCCAGTGTGATCCGTTCCTGCAGCTTTGTTCCACTCATAGGAGTTCTCCCAGACTGTTGTGTTAACCTTTTCTTGACATCCGCCAAAAAAGTGATGTGTTATACGAATGTTCTATAAGCCTCAGCATCACAATGCATTGTATTAATGATTAGACTCAAGACCCCTAGAGGGTCGAAAATCAAAAGTAAAAAAATAAATAAATTCAAAAAGCCCCCCTTTCCCAAGAACACATAAATTGCCTAATAAGCCTACTGACATGATGCGGGGTTTATTGCCAAATTAGTATTTCTATTCCAAAAGGAACAGATTCCCATCAGTAGGCTTATTAACTGAGTCATGCATGATGTTAAGGGGGCGGCCCCTAGAGGGCAGCATGCAGAGTGCACTGTTCTAATTACATCCTGGAGAATAGATTTGCATATTTTTTAACCAGAATTGCACCGACATGTAGAATACAGGTGACATGTCCATAGCAAATGCCATAAAAACAAAATGAAAAAATGCAGTTTTTCTCCAATTTCTCCCCATTCTGAATTTTTTCCAGCTTCTCAAAAAATTGGACCGAATATTAAATGGTACCATTATGAAGTAAAATTTGTCCCACAAAAAAATTAAGCCCTCAGATGGCTCTGTGAACTGAAAAAACTGTCAAAAACCAAATTGAAAATCAAAAAATCCCTGTGGCGGGAAGGGGTTAATGACCTATCTTTAATGGGGAAACTGCAGAACCACTAATCACCACTATACAAAGTATGGCGCTGTGCTTATTTCAGAGTGTCGCAGCTAATCAGCGGGGGTGCAGGGTATCGAACCCCCACCTGTCTGATACCTTATCCTATTCTTCAGATACTAAGGAGAGGTCATCAATAAAGGAATAGTGCTGGAAACCCCCTCTAATTAAATACAAACCCAGTTTAAATGATTAAACTCAGTATGCTTGCAACCACCACTAGGGGTAGCTCACCACATATAGATTATATGTAACAGTGACATAGTGCTAGCTGAAGGAAAAGTAATTCTAAGAAGCCTAGCAGTCATGGGCTCTGTTATCTTGTAAAACTCTTGTGGAATTGTTCAAGGTATTGATGTATAAAGGATTAACAATCACAAGTGGATCACACTAGCACGATTTGGCTGTAATATTAAGTTGCACTCCCTGGCTATTCATCTGAATTGCTAGGTGGATCCTACATTCACTTGCATTGCAGTAGACACCTAGCAATTCAGATGAATAGCCAGCAGCTCCTGTCTACTCCCTGCTATTATCTAACACTTCAATATGATTGGGTTATTAATAAACACATTGATAGTAGGTCAATATTACATGGGGCACACCCACAACATGATGCTTTATCACAAGCACCATGATGTCAGCAAGACCTCTGTGACTGCTGAGGTGCAATCTAAAGCTTTGGTGGTCTTCTCCAGGACCCTTGACATCACAGAGATCAGCTTCTCTCCTCTATCATATAACCCTATATATCACAGAACTCAGGTTCTCTCCTCTATCATATAACCCTATATATCATAGAGCTCGGCTTCTATCCCTCTATCATATAACCCCTATATATCACAGAGCTCAGCTTCTCTCCTCTATCATATAACCCTATATATCATAGAGCTCGGCTTCTATCCCTCTATCATATAACCCCTATATATCACAGAGCTCAGCTTCTCTCCTCTATCATATAACCCTATATATCATAGAGCTCGGCTTCTATCCCTCTATCATATAACCCCTATATATCACAGAGCTCAGCTTCTCTCCTCTTTCATATTATCCCTATTCATCTTGAACTCAGGTTCTCTCCTGTATCATATAACCCTATATATCATAGAGCTCAGCTTCTCTCCCTCTATCATATAACCCCTATATATCACAGAGCCCAGCTTCTCTCTATCATATAACCCTATATATCACAGAGCTCAGCTTCTCTCCTCTATCATATAACCCCTATATATCACAGAGCTCAGCTTCTCTCCTCTATCATATAACCCTATATATCACAGAGCTCAGCTTCTCTCCTCTATCATATAACCCCTATATATCACAGAGCTCAGCTTCTCTCCTCTATCATATAACCCTATATATCACAGAGCTCAGCTTCTCTCCTCTATCATATAACGCTATATATCACAGAGCTCAGCTTCTCTCCTCTATCATATAACCCTATACAGTCCTATGAAAAAGTTTGGGCACCCCTATTAATCTTAATCATTTTTTGTTCTAAATATTTTGGTGTTTGCAACAGCCATTTCAGTTTGATATATCTAATAACTGATGGACACAGTAATATTTCAGGATTGAAATGAGGTTTATTGTACTAACAGAAAATGTGCAATATGCATTAAACCAAAATTTGACCGATGCAAAAGTATGGGCACCTCAACAGAAAAGTGACATTAATATTTAGTAGATCCTCCTTTTGCAAAGATAACAGCCTCTAGTCGCTTCCTGTAGCTTTTAATCAGTTCCTGGATCCTGGATAAAGGTATTTTGGACAAACAATTCAAGTTCAGTTAAGTTTGATGGTCGCCGAGCATGGACAGCCCGCTTCAAATCATCCCACAGATGTTCAATGATATTCAGGTCTGGGGACTGGGATGGCCATTCCAGAACATTGTAATTGTTCCTCTGCATGAATGCCTGAGGATTTGGAGCGGTGTTTTGGATCATTGTCTTGCTGAAATATCCATCCCCGGCGTAACTTCAACTTCGTCACTGATTCTTGAACATTATTCTCAAGAATCTGCTGATACTGAGTGGAATCCATGTGACCCTCAACTTTAACAAGATTCCCGATGCCGGCATTGGCCACACAGCCCCAAAGCATGATGGAAGCTCCACCAAATTTTACAGTGGGTAGCATGTGTTTTTCTTGGAATGCTGTTTCTTTTTGGACGCCATGCATAACGCCTTTTTTTATAACCAAACAACTCAATTTTTGTTTCCAAAATGAAGCTGCCTTGTCCAAATGTGCTTTTTCATACCTCAGGCAACTCTATTTGTGGCGTACGTGCAGAAACGGCTTCTTTCTCATCACTCTCCCATACAGCTTCTCCTTGTGCAAAGTGCGCTGTATAGTTGACCGATGCACAGTGACACCATCTGCAGCAAGATGATGCTGCAGCTCTTTGGAGGTGTCTGTGGATTGTCCTTGACTGTTCTCACCATTCTTCTTCTCTGCCTTTCTGATATTTTTCTTGGCCTGCCACTTCTGGGCTTAACAAGAACTGTCCCTGTGGTCTTCCATTTCCTTACTATGTTCCTCACAGTGGAAACTGTCAGATTAAATCTCTGAGACAACTTTTTGTATCCTTCCCCTGAACAACTATGTTGAACAATCTTTGTTTTCAGATCATTTGAGAGTTGTTTTGAGTAGCCCATGATGCCACTCTTCAGAGGAGATTCAAATAGGAGATCAACTTGCAATTGGCCACCTTAAATACCTTTTCTTATGATTGGATACATCTGGCTATGAAGTTCAAAGCTCACTGAGGTTACAAAACCAATTTTGTGCTTCAGTAAGTCAGTAAAAAGTAGTTAGGGGAATTCAAATCAATAAAATGATAAGGGTGCCCATACTTTTGCACCGGTCAAATTTTGGTTTAATGCATATTGCACATTTTCTGTTAGTACAATAAACCTCATTTCAATCCTGAAATATTACTGTGTCCATCAGTTATTAGATATATCAAACTGAAATGGCTGTTGCAAACACCAAAATATTTAGAACAAAAAATGATTAAGATTAATAGGGGTGCCCAAACTGTTTCATAGGACTGTATATCACAGAGCTCAGCTTCTCTCCTCTATCATATAACCCTATATATCACAGAGCTCAGCTTCTCTCCTCTATCATATAACCCTATATATCACAGAACTCAGGTTCTCTCCTCTATCATATAACCCTATATATCACAGGGCTCAGCTTCTCTACCTCTATCATATAACCCTATATATCACAGAGCTCAGCTTCTCTCCTCTATCATATAACCCTATATATCACAGAGCTCAGCTTCTCTACCTCTATCATATAACCCTATATATCACAGAGCTCAGCTTCTCTCCTCTATCATATAACCCTATATATCACAGAGCTCAGCTTCTCTCCTCTATCATATAACCCCTATATATCACAGAGCTCAGCTTCTCTCCTCTATCATATAACCCTATATATCACACAGCTCAGCTTCTCTCCTCTATCATATAACCCTATATATCACAGAGCTCAGCTTCTCTACCTCTATCATATAACCCTATATATCACAGAGCTCAGCTTCTCTCCTCTATCATATAACCCTATATATCACAGAGCTCAGCTTCTCTCCTCTATCATATAACCCCTATATATCACAGAGCTCAGCTTCTCTCCTCTATCATATAACCCTATATATCACAGAGCTCAGCTTCTCTCCTCTATCATATAACCCTATATATCACAGAGCTCAGCTTCTCTCCTCTATCATATAACCCTATATATCATAGAGCTCAGCTTCTCTCCCTCTATCATATAACCCCTATATATCACAGAGCTCAGCTTCTCTCCTCTATCATATAACCCTATATATCACAGAGCTCAGCTTCTCTCCTCTATCATATAACCCCTATATATCACAGAGCTCAGCTTCTCTCCTCTATCATATAACCCTATATATCACAGAGCTCAGCTTCTCTCCTCTATCATATAACCCTATATATCACAGAACTCAGGTTCTCTCCTCTATCATATAACCCTATATATCACAGGGCTCAGCTTCTCTACCTCTATCATATAACCCTATATATCACAGAGCTCAGCTTCTCTCCTCTATCATATAACCCTATATATCACAGAGCTCAGCTTCTCTCCTCTATCATATAACCCTATATATCACAGAGCTCAGCTTCTCTACCTCTATCATATAACCCTATATATCACAGAGCTCAGCTTCTCTCCTCTATCATATAACGCTATATATCACAGAGCTCAGCTTCTCTCCTCTATCATATAACCCTATATATCACAGAGCTCAGCTTCTCTCCTCTATCATATAACCCTATATATCACAGAACTCAGGTTCTCTCCTCTATCATATAACCCTATATATCACAGGGCTCAGCTTCTCTACCTCTATCATATAACCCTATATATCACAGAGCTCAGCTTCTCTCCTCTATCATATAACCCTATATATCACAGAGCTCAGCTTCTCTCCTCTATCATATAACCCTATATATCACAGAGCTCAGCTTCTCTACCTCTATCATATAACCCTATATATCACACAGCTCAGCTTCTCTCCTCTATCATATAACCCTATATATCATAGAGCTCAGCTTCTCTCCTCTATCATATAACCCCTATATATCACAGAGCTCAGCTTCTCTCCTCTATCATATAACCCTATATATCACAGAGCTCAGCTTCTCTCCTCTATCATATAACGCTATATATCACAGAGCTCAGCTTCTCTCCTCTATCATATAACCCTATATATCACAGAGCTCAGCTTCTCTCCTCTATCATATAACCCTATATATCACAGAACTCAGGTTCTCTCCTCTATCATATAACCCTATATATCACAGGGCTCAGCTTCTCTACCTCTATCATATAACCCTATATATCACAGAGCTCAGCTTCTCTCCTCTATCATATAACCCTATATATCACAGAGCTCAGCTTCTCTCCTCTATCATATAACCCCTATATATCACAGAGCTCAGCTTCTCTCCTCTATCATATAACCCTATATATCACAGAGCTCAGCTTCTCTCCTCTATCATATAACACTATATATCACAGAGCTCAGCTTCTCTCCTCTATCATATAACCCTATATATCACAGAGCTCAGCTTCTCTCCTCTATCATATAACCCTATATATCACAGAACTCAGGTTCTCTCCTCTATCATATAACCCTATATATCACAGGGCTCAGCTTCTCTACCTCTATCATATAACCCTATATATCACAGAGCTCAGCTTCTCGCCTCTATCATATAACCCTATATATCACAGAGCTCAGCTTCTCTCCTCTATCATATAACCCTATATATCACAGAGCTCAGCTTCTCTACCTCTATCATATATCCCTATATATCACAGAGCTCAGCTTCTCTCCTCTATCATATAACCCTATATATCACAGAGCTCAGCTTCTCTCCTCTATCATATAACCCTATATATCACACAGCTCAGCTTCTCTCCTCTATCATATAACCCTATATATCATAGAGCTCAGCTTCTCTCCTCTATTATATAACCCTATATATCACAGAGCTCAGCTTCTCTCCTCTATCATATAACCCTATATATCACAGAGCTCAGCTTCTCTCCTCTATCATATAACCCTATATACCACAGAGCTCAGCTTCTCTCCTCTATCATATAACCTTATGTATCACACAGCTCAGCTTCTCTCCTCTATCATATAACCCTATATATCACAGAGCTCAGCTTCTCTCCTCTACCTCCTCCCCTCAGCTCCTCTCCTCTACTATATATCACAGAGCTCAGCTTCTCTCTCTCTATCATATAACCCTATATATTACAGAGCTCAGCTTCTCTCCTCTATCATATAACCCTATATATCACTGAGATCAGCTTCTCTCCTCTCTCATATAACCCTATATATCACAGAGCTCAGCTTCTCTCCTCTATCATATAACCCTATATATCACAGAGCTCAGCTTCTCTCCTCTATCATATAACCCTATATATCACAGGGCTCAGCTTCTCTACCTCTATCATATAACCCTATATATCACAGAGCTCAGATTCTCTCCTCTATCATATAACCTTATATATCACAGAGCTCAGCTTCTCTACCTCTATCATATAACCCTATATATCACAGAGCTCAGCTTCTCTCCTCTATCATATAACCCTATATATCACAGAGCTCAGCTTCTCTCCTCTATCATATAACCCCTATATATCACAGAGCTCAGCTTCTCTCCTCTATCATATAACCCTATATATCACAGAGCTCAGCTTCTCTCCTCTATCATATAACCCTATATATCACAGAGCTCAGCTTCTCTACCTCTATCATATAACCCTATATATCACAGAGCTCAGCTTCTCTCCTCTATCATATAACCCTATATATCACAGAGCTCAGCTTCTCTCCTCTATCATATAACCCCTATATATCACAGAGCTCAGCTTCTCTCCTCTATCATATAACCCTATATATAACAGAGCTCAGCTTCTCTCCTCTATCATATAACCCTATATATCACAGAGCTCAGCTTCTCTCCTCTATCATATAACCCTATATATCACAGAACTCAGGTTCTCTCCTCTATCATATAACCCTATATATCACAGGGCTCAGCTTCTCTACCTCTATCATATAACCCTATATATCACAGAGCTCAGATTCTCTCCTCTATCATATAACCCTATATATCATAGAGCTCAGCTTCTCTCCCTCTATCATATAACCCCTATATATCACAGAGCTCAGCTTCTCTCCTCTATCATATAACCCTATATATCACAGAGCTCAGCTTCTCTCCTCTATCATATAACCCCTATATATCACAGAGCTCAGCTTCTCTCCTCTATCATATAACCCTATATATCACAGAGCTCAGCTTCTCTCCTCTATCATATAACCCTATATATCACAGAACTCAGGTTCTCTCCTCTATCATATAACCCTATATATCACAGGGCTCAGCTTCTCTACCTCTATCATATAACCCTATATATCACAGAGCTCAGCTTCTCTCCTCTATCATATAACCCTATATATCACAGAGCTCAGCTTCTCTCCTCTATCATATAACCCTATATATCACAGAGCTCAGATTCTCTACCTCTATCATATAACCCTATATATCACACAGCTCAGCTTCTCTCCTCTATCATATAACCCTATATATCATAGAGCTCAGCTTCTCTCCTCTATCATATAACCCCTATATATCACAGAGCTCAGCTTCTCTCCTCTATCATATAACGCTATATATCACAGAGCTCAGCTTCTCTCCTCTATCATATAACGCTATATATCACAGAGCTCAGCTTCTCTCCTCTATCATATAACCCTATATATCACAGAACTCAGGTTCTCTCCTCTATCATATAACCCTATATATCACAGGGCTCAGCTTCTCTACCTCTATCATATAACCCTATATATCACAGAGCTCAGCTTCTCTCCTCTATCATATAACCCTATATATCACAGAGCTCAGCTTCTCTCCTCTATCATATAACCCTATATATCACAGAGCTCAGCTTCTCTCCTCTATCATATAACCCTATATATCACAGAGCTCAGCTTCTCTCCTCTATCATATAACCTTATATATCACACAGCTCAGCTTCTCTCCTCTATCATATAACCCTATATATCACAGAGCTCAGCTTCTCTCCTCTACCTCCTCTCCTCAGCTCCTCTCCTCTACTATATATCACAGAGCTCAGCTTCTCTCTCTCTATCATATAACCCTATATATTACAGAGCTCAGCTTCTCTCCTCTATCATATAACCCTATATATCACTGAGCTCAGCTTCTCTCCTCTCTCATATAACCCTGTATATCACAGAGCTCAGCTTCTCTCCTCTATCATATAACCCTATATATCACAGAGCTCAGCTTCTCTCCTCTATCATATAACCCTATATATCACAGAGCTCAGCTTCTCTCCTCTCTCATATAACCCTATATATCCCATAGATAGTTGAAATATTGTGATCACACGGCAACCACTTTAAATGTATCATCAATTTTATTTATTTCCATAGATTGTTCTATTCTATTTCCTGTACATGATTATGCCGGACAGCCATCTTGTCTGGGATGTTTCTTCTGCTCTGTTAACAGCATTTAGTGATATGCTTTAGAGCATATGCATAGCTATAGGCAGCAATGGTCTAGAGCTGGCTCATGGACTATTGAAGAGTTTTGTAGACATCTGCACAGAGGGCAGTATATCATCTAATGTCATATCAGTAGTGAATGTAATATTGGGTGTAATGTGATGTGAGCTCTATACAGTAGGTAGTATCTTTTCTTGCTATTTTTATACAATTATTATCTTCTATTGCTATGATATTTGTATTTTCTATAATGTAAATAAGACTGCTTCAAGAAAACCCCTACAGAATTGGCAATTGTCACTCTAAATTAGGTTTAGTGGCCAGAGTGAAAATTGCATGATATTGAACGTTTCTTAAAAATACAGATAGTTACGTATAACTTAAAAAAAAAAAAAAAAATTCTTAAAAATACATTTAGCATAATTTGGTTTTTAAAAAATAATTAATTATCTGTTGTCACATTCCCTGTGAAGAGGAGCTTTCGTGTCCTCACACTGACGGTGTGCCGAATTCCACGCACTGTTGGTTTCCTGGCGGTATATAAAACCGCATGTGCATGAGAGCATGAAAGGTCCACTTTAAGTGTCATGTTCTCCAATATCCTCAATTCCCAGTCTGCAAGCCAGACTCAAGTCATACATAGGAATAGCAGGCCTTTCTTCTAGCCCTCGACAACCCCTTTAAACTTAATTTGCCACTTCTCTACCTATGCCTGCAGCTTCTCCAGATCTCTCTGTAATATAATATCATCCACTTCTGTGTTACTTTACAGGTCAGTGTCATCTCTATATAGTTATATTGTACTCAATATGTCATCTGCAAGGTCATTAATAAACATATTGAAAAGAAGTGAGACAATACTGCCCCCTGTGGTAGCTGCTGGTAATGGTGCGCCCATCTGAGCATGTTATGTGCCAACCTGTACACTAGTGGGAGGGAGGTGTATTACAGCAATAACACGGGCACATTCAAAGATGTTATCCACAACTGAGGTTACACTTATAGTTCATCAGACTATAGTTTTATTTTCGACCATTTTTAACCCCTTCCCATTTAGCGCCATACTATTACGTCGTGCTGAGCGTATAGTTATATTCAGCGCCGTAATAGTACTGCACTGTAATGCCAAGGGCTCAGGAGCTGTGGTTGCGGCATTATTCCTGGCACTCCATTGTGTTATGCAGCCGCTGCTGGAGCAGGAAGATACTCTGACTCAGGCTGATTAACCCCATGGATGCCATGATCAATAGTGATCTATAGTAGAGATGAGCGAATAGTATTCGAAACTCTAGTTTCGAATACTTCGCTCCATAGGAATGAATGGAAGCGGCCGGCGTGCTGCTTAACCCCTTCGCGATCGGCCGCTCCCATGCATTCCTATGGGAGCGGAGGTGTCCGAATCTAGGATTTGAATACTATTTGCTCAACATTAATCTATAGAGATTTGGTTAAAAAGTAAAAAACAATAAAAAGGAAAAAAATAACCTTCAGCTTGGGGCCCCACATGGCGCAAATGTTAACACATTGCAGAAACACACTGCAATTTCCAAAACGGAAATCGTAGCATGTTAATTATACCTACAGAAACGCCAGAGGTTTCCCTATAGATTTAATGGAAGCTGAAAGTCCACAAAGGAAAACTCTGTGGACTTTCTGCGAAAAACGCTGCGGAAAACTGCAATGCGCTGCCACTGTGGTTTTTACCGCATTGCTTTTTTTTGCCGTGACCCGCTACATGGGGCCTTAGCCTAACTGGGGCCAGATTTAGGAAGACTAAGTTGGCTTTGATCATCCAAATCCATATTCATCCAAAATTGGCGTTATTTATCCCGTACAGTGAAATATATATATATATATATATATATATATATATATATATATACTGCCATGTGCAAAATAAGGATTTTGTTCACTTTATTTTCCAAAAAAAATACCAATAAAAAGTGATCAAAAAATCATACATAGCAAACATAATAATAATGAGCTAATATATACGGTGTCAGTTATAGGTGTCAGAATACGGTGACACCCCCCCCCCCTTCACCCATGAAAATCCTTCATTTTCAAAAAGTGACTTTCTTTGCAAAATGTAATACAACTAATATAAATTTGGTATCGCCATAATCGTAAGGACCCACCGGACAAAATTATGATAGAATTGTGTGTTGTTTAACATGGACCCCCTAAAAACAGGAACAGGTTGGTTCCCGCGATCTCGCCGCGTGGGACATGGGCCTGCAACAAGAAAGATATGAGGCCAGTGGGGACTATTTTCACACTTTAGGGGGGCCTTGAAGTAGTAATGGCCGCAATCAGAGTAGACTCTGATCGTGGGCATTAGCTCCAGGTCTTTGCTGTATATTACAGTGGAGATCTGATAGCTATGGCGACCGCTTGGCAGCAGAGCAGCAGCCATTATCTTTACAGGCCTGGCATCTGCTGTAATAGCAGATAGCGATGTGATTGCTGGGACACCCTGCCCTCACAGCCCAGAGCCCACATGTCGTCCCACTCCTGCCGCTGTAGGAAGCTAGCAGCGATGCTACAAGCACGCTTCTTCGCGCCCCCTTCCCCGCCTAAACACACCACATTCGGATTATAGGATACACCCCCATTTTCCTCCCATGGGGGTGGAAAAAAGCATGTCTTATAGTCCGAAAAATACAGAATCTGGAAAAAAAATTTGTAAATATTTTACACTATCCACTGTGCATTTTTGGAAAGTATCTCTGAGGTAATGATCCCTATACTCCCTGGTAAAGCCTTTATTAAAGGGATTCTACCATTAAAACCTCTTTTTTTGTGGATAAGATGTCGGAATAGCCTTTAGAAAGGCTATTCGTTTCTTATCTTTAGATGTGATCTCCGCCGCGCCGTTCCTTAGAAATACCGGTTTTTACCGGTATGCAAATTAGTTATCTGGCAGTGATGGGGGCAGGCCCCAGCGCTGGAAATGCAATGGGGGCGTCCCCACTGCAGCTCGAGAACACGATCCTGCAACGCCTCTATCTTTGGCTGGATCCTCCCCTTCTCTGTCGTCTTCCTCCTGCGTCACCTCCGACGCCTGCGCAGTTGGCTCTGCCAGTGAGACACCAGCAGAGCCAAGTGCGAATGCCGACTGGCGGCCATTTTTGGGAGGCCGCTCCTGCATTGAACTACAAGAGCAAGAGCGACTTCCCAAAAATGGCCGCCGGCCGGCATGCGCAGTCGACTCCACTAGTGTCTCACTGGCAGAGCCAACTGCGCAGGCGTCGGAGGTGACGCAGGAGGAAGACGACAGAGAAGGGGAGGATCCAGCCGAAGATAGAGGCGTCGCAGGATCGTGTTCTTGAACAGCAGTGGGGACGCCCCCATCGCATTTTCAGCACTGGGGCCCGCCCCCATCGCTGCCAGAGAACTAATTTGCATACCAGTAAAAAACGGTATTTCTAAGGAATGGCACGGCGGAGATCACATCTAAAGGTAAGAGAAGACTAGCCTTTCTAAAGGCTATTCTGACATCTTATCCACAAAAAAAGAGGTTTTAATCGTAGAATCCCTTTAAGCTAAGGCCCAGTTCACATCTGTATTCCGTTTCCATTTGGGAGTCCACATGGGAACCTAGCCACATAAAAAAAGTGGTTACATTTTTTTTTTTTTTACTGTGATGCTTAGTTTTCCTCTGCGGATTTTCTGCCCCTATTATACATATATAGACAATGCCCGTGTTTCCGCAGGGATAAGTGACATGCTGCGATTTACAAGACACAAGTGTTTTTGAATTCTCAGTTTTTCTACTGCAGATTTTTTCTGTGTGTGTGCATGAGATTAGTCAGAATCTGGTCCACTTTGCAGGTACTGTAATATTACGGCGTTTCTGCTGCAGCCAAATCGCTGAATTTTCTCAATTTCCATATTGCTGCGGATCATAGGACACAGCTGAGGATAAAAAAGGTGCAATAAATCCCAAATATGGCCAAGAGTTTTATATTTTTCTGTATGTACGAAACAAAAAAAACTACTTGTGCAATAGAATAGGAGAGATTAATAATTCTACATTTGTTATCATGGAATTATCTGCGCCGAGAAGATTCCCAGTAAACTATATTCTTACAATCACTACAGTTCAGAGATCGCAACCTTTTATCTTACGTTTATTTTTTGCTTTCTTTTTTATATTTTAAATGTATATATTCTTTTAATGAATTCTTGACTGCTGCATCCGAGGAGTTTCGCTTTCTGGATCGGTGTTTCCCGAGTCTGCCAGCAGGTGTCAGATATATAATACATCCAGCACCTGCCCTGTATGGCGCGGATTCAGCTACATAATAGCTCCTGGTTTAACCCCTTCCCGATATTTGACATAATATCTAAAGGGGACATGGAGATGAGCCTTCACCATATACACTGGATGTTAGCTATATTATACTGTATATAGTGCCCATATTATTAGACGTTAGTATACAGTAATCCTATAAACAATTCTATAGAACCCCTTAAGGCCGAGGCCCCATGTGGCGTAATGTAAAACCGCAGCATCTTACATCACCTGCACATTGCAGAAAAATACACGCCACTGAAATGTGCGAAAAGCTTCATGGGAAAAAACGCACAGAATTCAGAATGTGGTGAAATTGGAGAAAAACTGCATTTGTGCAACATTCTTAGGGCGGGTTCACATCTGCACTCGTGTACGCTTTAAGCAATCCTGCTGGTTTTCCATCTTCTGCCCCGAGAAATTGGACAGGGGACGGAAACCCGACAGTCAGTTTTCAAATCTATTCAAGTGAAGGGGTTTGAAAAGCGGCAGTCCGCGGCGAAACCGGTTTTTTAACTGGACACTAAGTCAGACATGCAGGACTTTGTGTCCGGTCAAAAAAAAACACAGCTTTTCTGCAACGTGGGAATCTAGCCTTACAAACTTGGTTGTGTGTTTGAAGCCTTATACTGTAAAAAGCTTCTCATAGGGAATGTATCACCTATGCAGGAACAGAATGTACAGGATGTCTATGGTCAATCATTTGTACCTACCTATATGAGCTGTTCCATTGTTCTCTTCTTGGTATTGGTATAGCTATACTTTTGAGCAGAAGCGTAACCTCAACCTCCTTGGCCACAATGTAAAAACTGTAATGGCGCCCCTGCATACCTTGTACCATTTAGAATAGAGGAACCTTTGGGGCTGCCTCAGGGTTCAAGGCCTGGCAGCAACTTCTCCAGCATGTAATAGCCCCTATTTACTTACTGATCCTGGCAGGGGCCGGGATCGGTAAGTGACGCCGTGGGCACCACAAGCACTATTATTATACTAGGGGGTCTTTTCAGACCCCCGAGTATAATGATCAGAGGCCTGGGAGAGGTAAGAGAACATAAAAAAAACACTGTTACGTACCTCTCCGGGCTCCAGACAGGCTTCGGGCCTACTTCTGTAACATTCCTGACGTCACATGACCAGGGCCTGGGTCTCGGGTGATGTGACATTCCGGGTCATGTGACATTCCAGACATCATTGAAGATGGCCGACACCACTGAGGAGTGCAGCAAAGCTGGGGATAGTTAAGTGACGCTGGGTTCACACCTGCGTTCAGGGTCTCCGTACTATGGTTTCCGTCTTCTGCATGGCAGAAGACGGAAACCATAGACCTGGTCCGGCCGTGCGCGGCGGTGAGCGTTTTAGGCTCTCCGCCGCGAAACCGGATTTTTTTATCCGGACACAGAGTAGTGCATGTCCGACTCTGTGTCCGGATTATAAAACCCGGTTTCGCGGTGGAGAGCGCAAAACGCTCACTACCGCGCACGGCCGGACAGCTTTCTCACCCATTCAAATGAATGGGTGAGAAAGTCTCCTGCAGGCTTCCGTCTCCTGCATCTGTTTCATGCAGGAAACGGAAACCTGCAATAAGGACCCTACAACGCAGATGTGAACGAGCCCTGACAGTGTTTTTTTTATGTTGGTATCCCCCCTGGGTCACCAATTATTATACTCTGGGGTCTGTCCCAGAGTTTAATAATTGTTCATGGGTGTCCACAGTGGGGCATAATACTGTGTGCAGGGGCCACTGTAGGGCATAATAGTATGAGCAGGGGCCACTATTGGGGATAATACTGTGTGCAGGGGCCACTATGGGGCATAATAGTATGTGCAGGTGCCACTATGTGGTATAATAGTATGAGCAAGGGCCACTATGGGGGATAATACTGTGTGCAGGGGCCACTATGGGGCATAATACTGTGTGCAGGGGCCACTATGTGGTATAATACTGTGTGCAGGGGACACTATGGGGCATAATACTGTGTGTAGGGGCCACTTTGGGGCATAATATTGTGTGCAGGGGCCACTATGGGACATAATAGAGCGTGCAGGAATGTGTGTGTGTGTGTGTGGGTCCATCAGCCAAGGTTATTCAGCGTCAGCCGGAGAGGGGCTCCATGTCAAAAGTTCACCATGGAGCCCCACCATTCCTAGTTGCGCCACTGTCCCAGAGCTAAATAACGATGTGGTACATGAAAAACTGAAGACAAGAGCAAAGTCAACTGATCTTGTGGATACGGACAAGACCAAAATTGTATCTTCTATGTATGGATCCACTTGACTCTCTCCGACAAATAATATTGGGGCATGAAGGATCTAAGATTCTGAGAGTCATAACCGCCCTGAGTCTCACCGCATTGAGCTGTATTGGGACCAGTTATACAACTTATCTATAGGAGAAATACAGTCCTATGAAAAAGTTTGGGCACCCCTATTAATCTTAATCATTTTTTGTTCTAAATATTTTGGTGTTTGCAACAGCCATTTCAGTTTGATATATCTAATAACTGATGGACACAGTAATATTTCAGGATTGAAATGAGGTTTATTGTACTAACAGAAAATGTGCAATATGCATTAAACCAAAATTTGACCGATGCAAAAGTATGGGCACCTCAACAGAAAAGTGACATTAATATTTAGTAGATCCTCCTTTTGCAAAGATAACAGCCTCTAGTCGCTTCCTGTAGCTTTTAATCAGTTCCTGGATCCTGGATAAAGGTATTTTGGACAAACAATTCAAGTTCAGTTAAGTTAGATGGTCGCCGAGCATGGACAGCCCGCTTCAAATCATCCCACAGATGTTCAATGATATTCAGGTCTGGGGACTGGGATGGCCATTCCAGAACATTGTAATTGTTCCTCTGCATGAATGCCTGAGGATTTGGAGCGGTGTTTTGGATCATTTTCTTGCTGAAATATCCATCCCCGGCGTAACTTCAACTTCGTCACTGATTCTTGAACATTATTCTCAAGAATCTGCTGATACTGAGTGGAATCCATGCGACTCTCAACTTTAACAAGATTCCCGATGCCGGCATTGGCCACACAGCCCCAAAGCATGATGGAACCTCCACCAAATTTTACAGTGGGTAGCATGTGTTTTTCTTGGAATGCTGTTTCTTTTTGGACGCCATGCATAACGCCTTTTTTTATAACCAAACAACTCAATTTTTGTTTCCAAAATGAAGCTGCCTTGTCCAAATGTGCTTTTTCATACCTCAGGCAACTCTATTTGTGGCGTGCTTGCAGAAACGGCTTCTTTCTCATCACTCTCCCATACAGCTTCTATTTGTGCAAAGTGCGCTGTATAGTTGACCGATGTACAGTGACACCATCTGCAGCAAGATGATGCTGCAGCTCTTTGGAGGTGTCTGTGGATTGTCCTTGACTGTTCTCACCATTCTTCTTCTCTGCCTTTCTGATATTTTTCTTGGCCTGCCACTTCTGGGCTTAACAAGAACTGTCCCTGTGGTCTTCCATTTCCTTACTATGTTCCTCACAGTGGAAACTGACAGGTTAAATCTCTGAGACAACTTTTTGTATCCTTCCCCTGAACAACTATGTTAAACAATCTTTGTTTTCAGATCATTTGAGAGTTGTTTTGAGTAGCCCATGATGCCACTCTTCAGAGGAGATTCAAATAGGAGATCAACTTGCAATTGGCCACCTTAAATACCTTTTCTTATGATTGGATACATCTGGCTATGAAGTTCAAAGCTCACTGAGGTTACAAAACCAATTTTGTGCTTCAGTAAGTCAGTAAAAAGTAGTTAGGGGAATTCAAATCAATAAAATGATAAGGGTGCCCATACTTTTGCACCGGTCAAATTTTGGTTTAATGCATATTGCACATTTTCTGTTAGTACAATAAACCTCATTTCAATCCTGAAATATTACTGTGTCCATCAGTTATTAGATATATCAAACTGAAATGGCTGTTGCAAACACCAAAATATTTAGAACAAAAAATGATTAAGATTAATAGGGGTGCCCAAACTTTTTCATAGGACTGTAACAGAGGAGCGGCACAATGCAGACTTATAAAGGACATGTACCTGAATTGATGTTTCTTGGACGTTGTCTATTTTTTGATTCAACTTTTTAATTGCAAATACAAAATATAAAGAAACAGCATTATAGAAATATGATAAAAACAAGACCCCTCCCAACCCCACCTGTCCATTGGCTATTTTCTAAAGAACATATGTCATGAGAGCTGATGTCCTAAAGGTGGCGATACATGTTAGATGAATGTATATGGAACCCACTAACCTTGGCAACCAATCATCTAATGTGTATGGCCATGTCACGACTTTCCCCTGACGGAACATGTGCGGGAAAAGAAGGATCAGGAAGTTGGTTCTCAATATTACCCATCCCCATTAATGTCCCCCATCCCCATTAATATTATCTATCCTTTTGTTTTCCTTTTGGTTGGATATGTCCAGATATCTGTGAGATATTGAAATGAGTCCTGAGATTTTCACGAGATAACCAGTTTTTTTGAAAAGCAAGATAATGTGATATTGCATCACAAGATGTCTATCCTATTTGTGTCTATGCGCAGCCACCAAGTGGTTGTGTTATGTATTGCAGCCTGTCCAGGGTTTTGTTAACTTGTCACAATATTGTATTGAATTTGTTGTATCCGAAATTGGAGGCCTTAGCTGACTTGGAGCTAGGTTAATGGTGGACAAGTCTGATAGCTGTCCCCAGAGGTTACACAGCATATATGGGGAGCTATGGAGGGATACCTATAGACAAGTGTTTGGTGGATAGAGCAGAGTGTGGGCTGTCTAAGGGGAAGACTTCACAGAAACATGGTTGCCTGCGATTCTTCAAAAAATGATGCCTTATGATGACTTGCAAGCAATGTAAATTTTTCCCCTATGATAAAGAAAGTTGAAATTTTGGGGGAATTTAATAACATTGGCGTTCCCTACATCAGTCCCAATAAATGGTTGTCCAGGAACTTAAATTTACTTTGCTGTATCCGACAGATTCTTCATCATAGACTCAGAAATTCCAATTTCCTTCTGACCCCTATGTCACATGATCAGAACCTCCCCGACCCCGGGTCGCACTTCCCATCTCTCTTTTCCTGTTTAGTTTATCTGTGCCATGGGGATTGGCATTATATGACCTGGGGTCGAATCCATGATGAAGAATCCGCCAGATACAGTCAGGTAAGTGTAAGTGCCTGGACAACCCCTTTAATTGTTCCGCTGGCACAAAATGAACCAGAATTCTTAAGAGGCTCCTAATAATCTTAATAATTCTGTCGCATCTAAGGAGATCCCATATAGCAGAACTGTGCCAGACTCGTGTAGGTTTTGGCTATAATTCATGCCCCTCTCTGGCCACCTTCTTAACCAATTTGGGACCGCCTATTGACCTATATATATCTAGATGGTCCACTTATAACCCTGCAAGGACGTACCCAGATCATCTCTACAGTATGAGTATACTGTAGGGGCAGTATTCTTCCTATAACTGGGGCAATGTTTATTAAGACCTAATGGGGGGCACAATTTGTTAAAGAGGACCTTTCACCACTTTTGGGCACATGCAGTGTTATATACTGCCAGAAAGCTGACAGTGCGCTGAGTTCAGCGCACTGTCGGCTTTCCCGATCTGTGCCCGGTGTAAAGAGCTTACGGTGCCGGTACCGTAGTGCTCTATGGTCAGAAGGGCGTTTCTGACCATTAGCCAGAGACGTCCTTCTGCCTCGCGGCGCCTATCGCGCTGTGCTGTGGAGCCGGGAGGAACGCCCCCTCCCTCTGCTCACACAGCTCGTCCATAGACGAGTATTATCAGGAGCGGGAGGGGGGAGTTCCTCCCCGCTCCACAGCACAGCGTGATAGGCGCCGCGAGGCAGAAGGACGTCTCTGGCTAATGGTCAGAAACGCCCTTCTGACCATAGAGCACTACGGTACCGGCACCGTAAGCTCTTTACAGCGGGCACAGATCGGGAAAGCCGACAGTGCGCTGAATTCAGCGCACTGTCAGCTTTCCAGTAGTATATAACACTGCATGTGCCCAAAAGTGGTGAAAGGTCCTCTTTAAAAAAAATAAAAATCACCACTACCCCATTCCCATAACAAGTTATAGCCACCGCCCCAGCTACACAACCGTATGTGTCACCTTCATGAAAAATTTTCATTAAAATTTTAAAAAATGTTTTAGTAGCACTTTGTGCCAGTTCAAAACCACATGTATGAAAAAAACCTGAAAATGTGTCTGGTCCTAAACTGGAAATTAGCCCGGTCCAGAAGTGGTTAAAAAGGGGCAACAGAAACAACAAAGTGGCTCATCTATGACACAAACCGCAGCCACGTGCCAAAGAGGTGCCCCTTCTACACCAGATAACTTAGTAATTTCCCCTTATTGTGCGTTCTCTCTGATTTATTGTAAGGTCGCTTGCAACTTTCCAGAATGAAGTCCCATCTATGGGCCAAAATTGTGTCGGGGACTGTGGAAGACTGCTATGCCGAGGACTGTTGTAGACGCTTATGCCGAGGACTGTTGTAGACGCTTATGCCGAGGACTATTGTAGACGCTTATCCCAGGGACTGTTGTAGACGCTTATGCCGAGGACTGTTGTAGACGCTTATGCCGAGGACTGTTGTAAACGCTTATGCCAGGGACTGTTGTAGACGCTTATGCCGAGGACTGTTGTAGACGCTTATGCCAAGGACTGTTGTAGACGCTTATGCCGAGGACTGTTGTAAACGCTTATGCCAGGGACTGTTGTAGACGCTTATGCTGAGGACTGTTGTAGACGCTTATGCCGAGGACTGTTGTAAACGCTTATGCCAGGGACTGTTGTAGACGCTTATGCCGAGGACTGTTGTAGACGCTTATGCCGAGGACTGTTGTAGACGCTTATGCCGAGAACTGTTGTAAACGCTTATGCCAGGGACTGTTGTAGACGCTTATGCCGAGGACTGTTGTAAACGCTTATGCTAGGGACTGTTGTAGACGCTTATGCTGAGGACTGTTGTAGACGCTTATGCCGAGGACAGTTGTAGACGCTTATGCCAGGGACTGTTGTAAATTTGTTTCATGGTGGGACTTATAATTGGGGTTGAGCCGATCTTGAGATTTCAAGATCGATTTTAAAATCCGATTTCCGATAATTTTCCAACCAATCTCGATCCCGATCTCGATCGTGAAATTTGCTTGATCGCCGATCGGAATCCCATCTTTTCCGATCCCGATCTTCAACCCTAGTCAATGCTTTTCTATGGGAAAAGTCACTTTTAGGGTTGAGCCGATCTTGAGATAACCTCCGATCTTGATCCCACTGGAAAAGATTGGGTCGGAATTCCGATCTTGATTGTGAAATTTACTCGATCACCGATCGGAATCCGATCTTTTCCGATCCCGATCGCTCAACCCTACTTATAATCCCTACCCCATTCTGCCCTCTTTCTCAAAAAGTGGCAAACAGGGCACGGAAGCAACAAAGTGGAGCATCTTTGGTGCAAACCTTGGCCATGTGCCAGAATTGTACGACTTTCACACCATAGATACTTTAGTAAATTTCTCCCATTGTGTGTTTCATCGTCTGTTGTTTCAGGCATTGCTTGCAATGTTGTTTCCATAAGGAAACAATGATGTCACCCAGGGGTCACAGCAAAATTTCACTACAACACCGCGATCAAACCATGTGTTCCTGTAAAGCCCTAGCCTAAGCATCGCTTTTCTAAAGTATTGTGGCAAGTAACGTATAATTGGAAAGTTAATCGCGGTCTTAGGGGCAGAAGTATCAGTGTCATCCGGATATTTACCCTAACAAGCTTTACTATGTTACGGGGGGAATTTTTGCTGGCCTGGTTGGCATGGGTTTCGATGCTACTTTTATCTTTCGGAGAGTTCATGCAATCGACACACAAAGTTCCATATCTTTTTAGTTATCTTGTAAGTTGCTGTTATCATTCACGCTGTTCATTTTCCATGGGTCACTTAGATATTTTTGGACTTCAATGGCAGGGCTTCGCGTCATTGCGTTTATTGCTAGCAGCTTCTGAAACATGTCTAGTGCACGCCATGTAAATTGCTTCCATTGAGAAGGGATTTTCTGGTAATTTCCTGTGCTTTGCCACAGAACAAATTTCTCATACTGCTTGTCTTTACATAATGCGGTATCCCAAGGGAAGTATCCGGTGGAGATGCAGAAGAGAAGAATCCCAAGTCCCCAAACATCCAGGCTGGAGTCAAGTTCAAGCGTATCGTTTTCCTCTAAAGCACATATTTCGGGAGGGGAATAGGGAATGGTTCCTTTTAGAGGAGATACATGGAAACCTTCGAGCCTTGTCAATCCAAAATCAGCAAGTTTTATGTAGTGACAGTCTCGGTCGAAAAGTAGAACGTTATCCAGTTTGACGTCTCTGTGGACGAGCGCTTTGCTGTGCATAAAGTCCAGAGCTTCGGACAACTGCAGGGCACATCGCTTGACCATGATCTCCGGTAAACCCACCTACAAAGATAAAAGGATGATATGACATATTGACGTCACTTTTCAAGGGGCCCTGTTTTTCTGGCCCCATGGATCAGCTAAGGTCACGTTCTCATCTGCACCTCTATCGTAGAGTCTACCAAAATTTGGTGGAGGAAAAAGTCCTGAACGGAGAAATTTTTCCTCTCCCACTTTCAGTTTAATAAAAACAGAAGCCCACGGACCACAATGGGGTCCACCGGGCTCTGTGAGTAACTGCCACATTAGCAGTCCACCTGCCCATTGTTCTGGTCCCCAGATGGAAGGTTGTTATGAACCTAGCATAAGGCTAAACGCAGCAACAAGTCCATGGGATGATATCCATGTTCTGCCCAAGTCTCCATTGATCTATTGATTTCCCTGCAGTGCGCCCAGACCTATACGCTCATAGGGCCTATGATACTACACACAGGTAGGTATATTATGGGTCAGTGTGCTAGCCATTAAAAACATGGTTAGCTAATCCACAAAGCACATGGAGCCTGATGCTAAAGAAATCTGTGGTTGCCAATATATTGTCCCTATAGCGGCCACTACTGGAAGAATATAGCATTACATGTTGACCATTTAAGTGACTGGCTGACCATGTAATGTATGGATGGGATGGGGTCACCAGCTCTATGTTCTGGTTCAAGTCCTGAATGTAGCACCCCTCCTAATGGAGTCCATATGTCCTAACAGAACATTTCAACTTGGGGTTGTCACTATGAGAAGATTATTCTGGTCACAAGCATTTGTTATCTGTTCCCTAGAAAGAACTGCAATGGGCTCTATTCATATCTGCACTAGAAATTAACCTCCAAATCTTCCATCACAAATGTTATCATTAGAGATGAGCGAGTAGTACTCGATTGAGTAGGTATTCGATTGAATGCTGCGGTATTAGAAATACTCATACTCAATCAAGTACCACTCGCTATTCGAATGGAAAAGTTCGATGCAGAACCAGCATTGATTGGCCGAATGCTATACAGTCGGCCAATCAACGCTGGTTCTTCTCCTACCTTTAGAAGTCTTCTCCATGCAGCTTCCCCGCGGCGTCTTCCGGCTCTGAGTTCACTCTGCCAGGCATCGGGCCGGGGCAGAACCGACTGCGCATGTCTGCTTGTAGTGCAGACATGCGCAGTCGGCTCTGCCCAGGCCCGATGCCTGGCAGAGTGAATTCAGAGCTGGAAGACGCCGCGGGAATGCTGCTTGGAGAAGACTTCTCGGAGGATCCAGCCCGACCCTCACTCGTGGACTTAGTAAGTGTAATTTGATCGAACGTTGTCTACCCCTGAAACGAGCATTTTCCCCCCATAGACTATAATGGGGTCCGATATTTGATTCCAGTAGTCGAATATCGAGGGGCTACTCAAAACGAATATCGAATCTCGAACATTTTACTATTCGCTCATCTCTAATTACCATATTTCATGGAAAAAGTACAACATGTAGTGTCATTTCTCCCAACATAATGAGGAACACCATAAGGGAACCAAGACATACCCACTATGAATCAGGCCTGAGACTCAGACTCGCAGTGTCCGTGTTATGTACGATGGTCTGAGTCACTGCCTGTGGACAAGACTATTGGGCTGTCATGGCTACAATATGGCCCAGTGGTCTTGTGGTGAGGCAATGACTGTATCATAGATAACACGGACACTGTGACTCCGGGTCCCTGGAGAAAGTACAGTTTGGAAAATACTGTCAAAATAGCCCGTGTCCAGCTGGCCTAGGGGGTTAAAGACTGAAATGACCAAACCTTCTGAAAAATACAGTTTTTGTTTTTCTATATGGAAAGTCTCCCCCTTAGTAGTACTAGATTCCCATATGGTTTGCCATTAACTCCACAAATATATACAACTCTATTGGATTGGGTCTCGGCCACTAGTCAATAGTAAACCTTGGTCTATTTGACAGACTAATAATGACCTTGTCGAGGACTCGCAGGGTAAAATCTCAGTATCTGCGGATGATACTAAACTGTACAATTAACAGAAGGAGAAGCTTCTTATTACAGATGGATTTAGGGACTTGGACAGAGAAGTGGCGAGCGGAGATTAACACTTTATTATATGTAAGGTTATGCACTTGGGACAGGAAAACTAAAGTCTTCATTACATGCTAAATGGCAAATTGGGGGATAAAACTGATATTGAGATGGACTTAGGGATATCAATGGATAGTAAACTGAACCATAGCATCTCCATGCCAGGCAGAGGCTGCCAAAGCAAGAAGGGCCAAGGATGCGTGTGATGAAAATACAGTTGTGTCTTTCTAAAAATCACTATCAAGGCCACACGTTAGAGAAGGACAAACCTCACGAGTATTTGCGTGGTTCGCCTGCTGGTTTCTTTTTGGGCTATTATACTTTGGGGACACTTCAGACCACAGCGTATAGCAAGTGGAGGCCCAGGAGAGGTGTGGACACTTCTCCTGGACTCCCTCGTAGCATCCAGTTTCTTCAGGACTCTTCTGGTCTCTTTTGTGACATCATGGACACCATGACACTTGGGTCAATCACAGATCCCAGTGGTGACTTCAGGGCCTTTGACATCATGGAAGAGGCCGGATGAGGCCTGAAGAGGACCAAGGACTGGGAAACATTCAGTAGACACAGAGATGGAGCCTAGGATAGGTGATTGTTAGTGTTCCACACCTCGCCTGAGCCTCCAACGTTTATACTTTGGGGTCTGAAGAGCCTGTGAGTGATGAATCCCAAAATTTTGAGGATCAGCCATATCTGAAATTTTTGGAAAAAGTAATTCCCACCACACAAAGTATGGCTTGATCCCATTGTACTAGATACATACATTGTACTGGAGCTTGAGCAGATTGGGAGTCGGACAACCAAAGTAATAAATGGAATGAGTAGACTAAAGTATCCGGAAATATCTTCTAGGATAGGATTATTTTGTTTTGGAAAACAACTTATTGTGACCTCCGAACTATGCGTAAGTATATGAAAGGTCAATATAGAAGTCTGTCTAATGATGTTTCATGCCGGCATGTACAGTAAATATAACAAGGAGGCATGAAAAGAGTTTTCCCGTCAGCATAGAATATATGTATAAGCCGGTAAGGCTATATGGATTGGTCGGTATATATCTGCCGCCTCCCTACGTGCCTGTTCTCACAAGTAGTTATGGGGGATAGCTGACTATAGTAAAGGAAGCCGCCATAGCACTAGTAACCTAGTAATGACCTGTGAAAATAGAGAGGAAGCGGAGTGAACTGGGGACTGGTGCTGGTTCTGATCACGTGACCTGGGGTGAGAATAACAGAGATGGGGACTGCTAAAACAGCGGTAAGACATGGAGCCTGTCAAACCCCTTTGAATATAATGGCGACCATCAGTTGGCCGTCCATTTAAACTAAAACCAATGGAGAAAAACGTGTTTTTTGAGGGACTTTTCCCAACACCAATGGAGATTCCGGCGCAGATGTGAACATGGCCTTAATGGCTACAAATTTGAAGTGATTGTCCAAGGAGTCTATCATCACTTATGTGACAAACCAAGAGGTTCCAGGCTGGTTCTGACGCTGAGTGACGTGACCATAGTCAATAAATGGCCACTGAGTCATTGGTTTCCTCCATCCTCTCTCATGTTCCCTGCTAGTTACCTGTATCATGGGTGTTGGATTTCCTATTGTAAGGATGGATTCAGCCAGCTGCCATGATACAGGCAACCAGCAGTGACCACAGGAGAGGAGGAAGCAGGCAGAGCGACTCAGGGTTCAGGTGCTGGTTATGATCATGGGACACAGGGTTGGAACCAACCAAGAACCCCTAGACTTGTTGCATTCATAACCCTCGGAGGAAGTTGTGATAGACTCTCCAGACAACCCATCTAAGACCACATGCACAAATATCAATGTGGAAAATCTGCAGAGAAAACAGCACAGAATTTCACTATGTCATCCAGGTTCTTCCATCTTGAAGACAATACAATGTGATGAGCGCTGTGTGAGTTTCTATGTAGTAACTTACTTGTGGCACGATGATGGAGTGCAGGTCGCCAGCGGTGGCCAGCTCCTGAGCAAATAAAAAATATCTATCCGTTTCAAAGGCCACTGCCAGAGTCTTTATAATATTGGGGTGAGATGCCAGGCACAAGGACACGCAATATTCCATCAGGAAATTCTCCTTCTTTGTAGACTTCTTCTTCATTAATTTTAGAGCCATAACATTACCTAGGAATAAGGAAATACAAGAAATAAATGATAGAGATACCATACAGGTATTAATAAAATACACAGCGGGTTTGACACTTTTGCTGCTAAGGTTTGTGGACTTTTTGCACCTCCTTACATGGTCAAAACGCCATTCATACACTTTATACTCTCAGATAGGGTTGAGCGATCGGGATCGGCAAAGATTGGATCGGGATCGGTGATTGAGTAAATTTCATGATTGGCTGGAAAATGATCGGAAATGGATTTTGAAATCTCAAGATTGGCTCAACCCTACTGTATATATAATATACAATTAGGGTTGAGAGATCGGGATCGGGAAAGATCGGATCTAGAGATGAGCAAACACTAAAATGTTTGAGGTTCGAAATCCGATTCGAACAGTCGCTCACTGTTCAACTGTTCGAACGGGTTTCGAACCCCATTATAGTCTATGGGGGGAAATGCTCGTTTCAGGGGTAGGCAACATTTGATCAAATTCTACTTACCAAGTCCATGAGTGAGTGTTGGGCTGGATTCTTCTCCCTGCGCAGCGTCCCCGCGTCCTCTTCCGGCCTTGAATTCACTCTGCTAGGCAGAGCCGACTGCGAATGCCCGCGCCCGCACGGACATGCGCAGTCAGCTCTGCCCAGGCCCGATGCCTAAGCAGAGTGAATGCAGAGCCGGAAGAGGACGCGGGGACGCTGCGCAGGGAGAAAGGAAAGAGAAGAACCAGCGTTGATTGGCAATGTATAGCATTCTGCCAATCAACGCTGGTTCTGCATCGAATCTTAACTTCGAACAGCTAGTAGTATTCGATTGAGTACGAGTATTTCGAATACCGTAGTATTCGATTGAACACCTACTCGATCGAGTACTACTCGCTCATCTCTAATCGGATCCCGATCGGCGACCGAACAAATTTCACGATCTGGAAAATGATCGAAAATCGAATTTTAAAATTGATTCTGAAATCTCAAGGTCGGCTCATCCCTAGTCTCAGATTACTTTATAAAAGTTTGGATTATAAAGTAATTCATTAAAATGCATAAAAATTCCATATTTGTGGCTGAAATGTGATAAAAGCATGGAAATTAGACGCACAAAACTTCCTAAAAATAATAGATTGATGTGTACATAATTTATAAATACCACTTACACCTATATGTATATCTATACGCTCATATAGTATATTCATTACAGCACCAGAACTGGAGAGGTCAAACATCTGGCTTAAAGCTGGAAAAAAATGTAACGATTTAAAGGGGTTGTCTGGATCAGTGGGGAACCAAGACCCGACCCCTGGATCGATCAGCTGTGTGGAGCCTATACTGTACACAGAAAGCTCCGTCCCCTGTTCATTCAGTAACAATGGCAACAATTTTACTGCGATGATTGTGGGATAGCGGCCATATTGTACACTGTATATGTCGCTATAACTGTATGGAGCAATGGGCGCTCTTCACTGTCAGCACGCTACGATCCATGAAAGACATACAACATAGTCAGATAAAACCGTCTTATAAACAAAAGCAGTGTCCCAGCAACAGCCAAGAGATAAGACCCACAAGGGCCGCAGGTTTAAGACTGAAGAGGAAACTTACACCATCACATTGAAACAGATCTTTCCACAGATGCCACATATGTCTCCACTTAGTCAAGTCATGTTTTAATGTACTGAGTCACCGACCTACAGGGAAGACCGAGAACATTCCCAGGAGACAATGCCCAGTAGAAGTATATTCCTGATATATGTATAATATAATATAAGTATACTCCTGCTAGTTCCTAACTATAAACAGAGTTCCAAGTATTCTGTTCAACCACAGTGTAACATTGAGAACACCAGAACCTTTTGAATGGATTTGACCCTATTGATGCACAACCTTGTCTTCCTATGTACAAATAGGAATCTACAAAAAGACCTTGATTAACAGTGTTTTCCCAACTTTACAACAGGTTTCAAGTCATTATTAATTCACTATTATTAGAGATGAGCGAGTAGTGTTTGATCGAGTAGGTGTTCGATCGAATACTACGGTATTCGAAATACTCGTACTCGATCGAACACTACTAGCTGTTCGAAGTTTAAGGTTCGATGCAGAACCAGCGTTGATGGACAGAATGCTATACATTCTGCCCATCAACACTGGTTCTTCTCTTACCTTTCCGAAGTCTTCTCCGCGCTGCGTCCCCGCATTTTCTTCCGGGTGGAATTCACTCTGCCTAGGCATCCGGCCTAGGCAGAGCCGACTGCGCATGCACGGGCATGCATGCGCATGCACGGGCATGCATGCGCATACACGTGCATGCGCAGTCGGCTCTGCTCAGGCGTCGGGCCTGGGCAGAGCTGACTGCACATGCGCGTGCATGCCCGCGCATGTGCAGTCGGCTCTGCCTAGGCCGGATGCCTAGGCAGAGTGAAATCCACCCGGAAGAAGACGCGGGGACCCTGCGCCGGGAGAAGACTTCAAGCAGAATCCAGCCCGACCATCACTCGTGGACTTGGTAAGTATGATTTTATCAAATCTTGCATACTGCTGAAATGAGCATTTCCCCCCATAGACTATAATGGGGTTCGAATCCGATTCGAACATACTCACACTGTTCAACTGTTCGAACGGATTTCGAACCTCATTACAGTCTATGGGGGGAAATGCTCATCTCTAACTATTAATTATATAGTAAGAAAGTTTGAAAAAAGTTGTGTTATGCAGTCTGTGTTGTGAATATCAGTAGTTGCAGGATCTGGCTGACAACGGAGAGCAGAACTAGCCATTTGAATCATACACAGACCTGAGAGATAGAACTCAGACACCCAAACATCTTCACCTGCGCCAGCCGCGAAGCCAGATGGACTGTGCTGAATTTTGGGCCCAGTTAATCACCAAAGAAACTGGTATAAGAAATAAAACTGAAGTCAAACCAGAACCTACAAGGCAGATAAAAACCAGGAGAGTCCAAGCCGAAAGTCAGCCTGAGAGGTAACGGGAGAGCCAAAATCAGGAGATAAGCTGATTTCTAGTAATTAGTCAAAGGTCAGTCCGAAAGGTAACATCAGAGCCAAAATCAGAAGAAAAGGTGATTTCCAGTAACAAGCCAAAGGTTAATATACAATCAGGATGTATCCTGATGAGCAAAAGGGTAGCAATGTATGATCTTTTGACTTTCGCACTCCATATCTCACATCCACTACGGCTTCCAATGTGAGACCACCATTATTTTATACACAATCATCTTGACTATCTCCTAAATAAACTTGACTTGCAACTATTTAGCATATGACTAGTTATGCAAATTATTGTCATGTATCTGCATTGTTACTGTTTGGTTCCAAAAAATCTAAATTTTAATTTTAGTATTTTGTAAATCCACCTTTGGCATCCAACACTGCCTGAATCCTTCTGAGCATACTCTCGATCAGATTCAAGCATGTCTCTTGATGACTCTTCTTCATGGCTGATCCTTGATTCGAACCAGTGATCTTTCACTTGAGCATCAACCTGAGGTGTTAGGGAATGTGAGAACAGTTTGTAATGTGTAGTATAGAAGAAGAAAAAGATGTTTCCACCACCAGGAGCAAAACAGTAACAATGCCGTTACATGACAAGAATATGCAGAACTGATCATATGCTAAATAATTGCAAGTCAAATGTTTGAGATAGCCAAGCTGATTGTCTATAAAATGATGGTAATCTCATGTTGGAAGCTGTAGTGGATGGAGCCTGAAAGCCACAAGTTCTAAACATTGTTACCCTTTTGCTTGTCAGTGTATATCCTGATCATATCTCATTCTTTGACTTGTTGCTAGAAATCCGCTTGTCTCCTGATTTTGGTTCTGACGTTACCTCTCAGGCTGACTTTTGGCTTGGACTCTCCTGATTCAAAAATATGCAAACGTGTGCAAAAATGCATGTTTGTGAATTCTAAACTGGATGTACTTGTAACTTTTCTGGATGACAGTAACTTTTAGAATGTCTATATTAAGTTTACTTGGGGTCTAGTAAGCCAAAAAGATATTTCTATAGCGATTATGAGCTGCACAGGGGGCAACAGGGTAACGTACATGTACACTATACAGGTAATATTTTAAACTTTAGGTGTCCTCTCCAAACATAGAAAGTCCGGTAATTTTAGATGCTTCATGAGTACAAACATTTGTATAAGACTTTTAGATATTGATTTCCTTTGTAAAAGATTTTAGAAAGATTTTAAGAAAAAATATTCTAACGATTAACTGCAAATAAATTGTCATGGAAAATTGTTGAAATATATAGAAATGAAGGTTATTTACTAAATATTGTTTAATATTTCGTGTTGCATGCCAGTGACTACCATATAATTCATATAGTAAAGACATATTTGGATCAAAATTGAAACTTTCTGTTCAGCTGTTCTCTTGGGGTATGTCAGCGAGTACAATGTCAGGGATATGTCAGCGAGTACAATGTCAGGGATATGTCAGCGAGAACAATGTCAGGGATATGTCAGCGAGTACAATGTCAGGGATATGTCAGCGAGTACAATGTAAGGGTATGTCAGTGAGTACAATGTTAGGGTTATGTCAGTGAGTACAATGTCATTGTTAAGTCAGTGAGTACAATGTCAGGGATATGTCAGTGAGTACAATGTCAGGGGTACGTCAGCGAGTACAATGTCAAGGGTATGTCAGTGAGTACAATATCAGGGTTATGTCAGCGAGTATAATGTCAGAGGTATGTCAGCGAGTACAATGTCAGGGGTATGTCAGCGAGTACAATGTCTGGGGTATGTCAGTGAATACAATATCAGGGGTATGTGAGCAAGTACAATGTCAGGGGTGAGTCAGCGAGTACAATGTCAAGGGTATGTGAGCGAGTACAATGTCAGGGGTATGTCAGCAAGTACAATGTCAAGGGTATGTCAGTGAGTACAATGTCAAGGGTATGTCAGTGAGTACAATGTCAGGGTTATGTCAGTGAGTACAATGTCAGGGGTATGTCAGCGAGTACAATGTCTGGGGTATGTCAGCGAGTACAATGTCAGGGGTATGTTAGCGAGTATAATGTTTTTGGGTAGGTTATGCAAAACCTTTGGCATCTTGGTTCGTAAAAAGTGTCCTCAAAGCCCAGGTATGTCCTTTGAAGCATTTTGGCTATGATCTAGTATAGCAAGTTGGGTGCATGACTCACTGCACAGTAAAAAGGACACATTTAGGTCTGTATTTTAGGACACTGTCATAGAACACATCTAATTCGCTTATGCGATGGATGAAAGATTGTTCTTGATAGTGCTTGGCTTTCACAAGGGATTTTTTTTTTGGTGTTTTATAGAACTTTTCCCATCTAAATTATCATTACGGGATTAACGTCTTGAGCTTCTGTAGTTTACAAAATTTAAAAAAAAATTAAATTAAAAAATTCTTAAAATCTATTTTCATATCACTATCTGGCTTAAAAAAATTCCAACAATATACCAGACCCAAAATGTAAGTGTATTTAATTTCTATTTATTATTAAAAAAAATATATAAGAAATCTGTAATACCCATGAAATTTTATATGTGTGATATAGATTTTTTTTCTGGCTGTAGGTTAGGTGAGTATGTGCAACATTTTTATGATTTTTTCCCAAAATTCTAAACATTAAAAAAGAAAACAAAATTTTTAAAAAATTTAATTTTGTTCCATTTTTAATAAGTTACCTTATGTAAGCCCATCTTACCTTGTAATTTGTGTTCAACCAGTAGGACACTTCCATATGTGCCGCTGCCCAGTCTCTTGATGATATTGTACCGATCCTTCAGTTTTATATGAGCCATCCGTCTTGACATCAGATTCATCATTCCTTTGAGGATTTCCTCATTTTCATTCTCATCCATCTCATCTATGCTGTTCTGATCTTCGGATTTAGTCTTGTAACTTGAGTTGGTTTTGTCTATTAAATATAGGTTGAAATTTTAGTAATTCATCACAATTTTTATCAGAACATAAAAAATATAAGATCTAATCCTTAGAAGGTCCTGAAACTAAGTAAATCCAAACTCAACTGAAAACCAACACAACAAATTCCAAGGTGCCATTATGTATTTAACTAAATATTCTGTGTTTGGTTTTCACCCAATGTGGCTCTGGGCATTATGGCCAAACATCTCCAGTTTGGTCTCGTTTGTCCAAGGGACATTGTCCCAGAAGTCTGGTGATGTCAGGTCTCAGCCTGGAGGCAGCTGATCCGCTCTACTAGCTGTACTTCTGGGTCCTTCAGGGGAGAACCGGAACCTCCACAATAGTCTGTGGGGGTTGCCAATCTCCTCCTGTGACCGAACCCAGTCTCTCCCTGACCTGCTTTCCTGCCTCCTACTCTCCCTGACCTGCTATTTTGCCTCCCTTGTATGACCCAGGATGCCTGAAGACCACCTCTCCTTGACCTGTGACTCTACCTCGTGACCTCCAGTATATGACCCGGCTTGTCTGATTACCCTTCTGTACCACATGACCTCCAGTGTATGACCCAGCTAGTTAGACTATCTCCTGTCTCATCCCTGGACCTCCTGACTACCAACCCAGAATTTACCAGTCCGTCTCCACCATCAGGAGCTCTGGCGAAGACCTCTGGGGCCGGGTTCTGCTCCAGTTTGGAGGGCGCTGGATGCTCAGTGTTGTCTTAGCTTGGCGTGCAGGGGAGTCTGTCTAACTGTCTGTTCTATACGGTATTTGGTTCCTAGCAGATGGCTTGTTCAAATGCAACATGATGCCATGATCTTCTTAGAAAGAAAAGGATTTCTCATGTCAAACAAATCATACTTGTTCAGTCTTTTTATAGGTGTACTGACATGAACATTTATCTTAGCTGTGACTTTTGGGTTACTCTATACGCTAACATTGGGGTGAGGTTGCTGAACATCATCTCCTGGGAGGGTTGACAACTGTCTTGAATTGTATTGCCGCCTATCATCGAAGCGTCGAGAATTACAGTTTTCCCTGCAAATTTCAGGGTTTGTCACAGGTTCACTGACTTCTCTACCTCCTGATGAACCCTTTGTTTCTACACTAAGGAGGAAAACATATTAGGAAATGCATAATGTTTACAGTCTGTGCAGGTTACGCTAGGTTCACACCTGAGTTCTGGTCTCCGTCTGCATGCCAGAAGACGGAAACCACAGACCGGGTCCGGCCGTGAGCAGCGGTGAGCGTTTTATGCTCTCTGCCGCGAAACCGTTTTTTAAAATCCGGACACAGAGTACTGCATGTCCGACTCTGTGTCCGGATTCTAAAACCCGGTTTCGCGGCAGAGAGCATAAAACGCTCACCGCCGCTCACAGCCGGACATCTTTCAAACCCATTCAAATGAATGGGTGAGAGACTCCTGCAGGTTTCCGTCTCCTGCTCTGTTTTATGCAGGAAACGGAAACCTGCAGTACGGAGAGCAGAACGCAGATGTGAACGAGCCCTAATGTGGATTCCTGGCCATGGAATATATACGTATGGTCCGAGAAGACTTTCATTCCACATTGGGTGTGAGAGGAAACACTGATGACAACCCACAGCTATATAGGTAGTATGGTTGAAAAAAAGACGTCTATTAGAGATGGCTGTTTCGAATAGCACGCACCCATAGGAATGAATGGAAGCGGCCGTTTCCATTCATTCCTATGGGTGCGTGCTATTCGAAACTGCCGGTTCGAATAGTACTCGCTCATCTCTAACGTCTATCAACTTCAACCATCGGATGGTTGCATAACTGAAGGACTGAATGAAGGAAATAAACACTTTATACATTGGCATCTAAGCGGGTCTTGAAGTTGTCAGCTCTTATTGCTGTGACCAGCTCCTGGGTAGGCTACTACACAGATTCACAGAACTTACAATATAGATCTAGCTCCTGAATAGGTTATTCTACAGATTCACAGTCCTTACAGTATAGATCCAGCTCCTGGGTAGGCTATTCTATGGATTCACAGTCCTTACAGTATAGATCTAGATCCTGGGGTAGGCTATTCCACAGTTTTACAGTTCTTTCTGTGAAGAAGCCTTGTCTGTCTAGGGATTAAACCTTTTTGTCGGCTTTGAATGACACCTGAAGTAAAGGTGGATGAACGTAATTCATTACACCACAACATACTCATCATGTTTCCCTACTATACATAATGAATTATTATGTTTATTTATTTATTATGAGCAATATTTTCCTCATTCGGTAGATCTATGCCTCCCTCATGTGAACTTTTGCACTTGAATTTGTTCTGTTCCAACTGATCCCTGGTTAAAAACCTTTTGACTCTAAATATGACTGAACATTTCCATCAACATCTTTCTTAGTCTTCTTGAGGCTAATCCAACTCCATTCCATCACGACTCCCCATAGGCTACTGACTTGTCATACCATCTCCTGTTTCTTCGACCTCTTTAGGCTGGCCACAATCTTCCCAGACACTAAATCAGTCATTACTTCCACTCTCAATTATAAGGCTTGGGGTTCAGTCCCCTCCGTCCATCTTATTTTCTAAGCTCATAATCCTCCGTCCATTTCCAATTGTCCCAGTAGACCACGCCATTCTCACAATACAATAAAATCAATATACGCTAAAATATTTTTACTATTTTGGTTAAAAAATTCCAATTTATGGCCGGAATTTAGCCTACAATGTGATACAAATTTCATCCCCCCCTTCTACGAGCCAGAGCGGAGGGCGGCTCAAGTGCATGTAAATGGCTGCTATGCCAGGCGACATTTCCCCAGCAGTAGCCCCAGCTAGGGGAAGTGTTTGGCTCGAGGAAGCTTCTCCGGCAATATCAGCTGTTTCGGCTCCCATAATAAAGCGGCTGCTTGTGGAAAGACAACCTCTTTAATTAACATATCAGTTCTCATAGCCAGTGGATGAAAGGATAAGGATTTGTCAGCAATGTATATTACTAAATTAACACTAACACCATACAAGTACAACACCGCGCTGTTACTCGAGATGGGCGATATGCAATTCCAATGGAGCGTATCGGTTCAGTATACAGTATAATTGCTCGACAATTCATATCGATGAGTGACGGGTAACAACACACCCCATGAAACACAAGGCGCGTATAAGTTAGAGGGTGTATATCGAGAAGGGGTTTATTGTAATGAAAGCAATCTATAGAATAGCAGCAACCCAACATGTGGCTTTACTCACGGTCCTTGTTCCGTGCTGCATAGTAAGCTCCACACGTCTCCTATTAGCTTATCGCGTTGGAGTTCTTATTGTAATGTAAGTTTGTCTTAGTGTCAGGTTCTCTTTAAGCCGATATCGGAGCCCGGCGTTCTATACAAATCCGTTACTTAACTAATTAGCCAGCCTCTCTCTCGGACCTGGCTGCGACACACGGGGCTGCCTTCTGCTCACTATGTGTAGATCCTTTCACCTCTATTTTTAACATTACTTTATCTTCATGTAATATTGAGAGATCACCACAACTTGTCATAGAACTGGACGATAGTTGTGATTTTCCATGACTTAGTTCCCGAAAGCCGTGAAGTGACAAGACTATTTATGCTAAAGAATGGATGAAATCTCGACCTATGTAAAACTCCTTGACTCTTTCTTTTGGCGCTACGTAGGATGATTTATGGTGTCGAGACTTTGGCGGAGGAGGTCAGGTAATTGCTGAGCTGACATTTCTATACTGTTTCTGTTTTAGGCTCGTAATAGCGCTGACTTCTTGAGTTTTTTTTCGATAGAAGTTTTTGTAAAGCTTTGGAAGGATGAAGAGTTGGAAATAGGATTAGTAGATACAATGTCTCGAAGGTTGCTAGAAGGATTTGGGGTGGAAGAACGTTGTTTAAGGTAAAGTTAGAGAATGGAGTCTGAACAGATGGTAATCATCTGTTTGTTTCGAGGCAGAAGTTTCCCTCAACCCAAGGACGTAGCCATCGGTAATAGATGTGACCACTGAAGTGGCATTGACATTTGAACTTTACTATATTTCTAAATAGTACCAGGAGCAGCTCCATTCTAGGTATGGTATTCACTAGGGTTGAGCGATCGGAATCGGAAAAGATCGTATTCCAATCGGTGATCGAGTGAATTTCACGATCGCGATTGGAATTCCAACCCGACCTTTTCCAGCGGGATCGAGACCGGAGGTTATCTCAAGATCGGCTCAACCCCAAAAGTGACTTTTCCCATAGAAAAGCATTGACTAGGGTTGAGGATCGGGATCGGAAAAGATCAGATTCCGATCGGCGATCAAGCAAATTTCACGATCGAGATCAGGATCGAGATCGGCTGGAAAATGATCGGAAATCGGATTTTAAAATCGATCTTGAAATCTCAAGATCGGCTGAACCCCAGTGTTCACCAATCCTTTGGGTCAAGGTGTAATCAGTCAAGAGATTCATGAAGTGCTGGGAGTTTCAGGTGGTAATGTAGGATGAAGGCAAACACTGATGACTGGCAGTTCCCTAATATTGTGTCGGCCTCCCTTGTGCCAGTGAAAAACCTCCGACCATTCGGGTCAAACTGTCCCGTGGTATATGGCACCTAAACATCAACAGTAGGCCATTTAAGTCCCATAAATTGCATAGTGGTTTCTCCTATGGTAAAAAATATTTTCCTACACATTTCCCAGATGCTCAATCAGATTGTGATTTGGAAAAATCGGAGGCCAAGTCAACACTTTAAACTCCTTGTCATGTTCCTCAAACCATTCTTCCGGAAAATGTGTTAAATTATGCTGTTGAAGTGTTGTGCAAGTTCTTAAAAAAGTGAAAAAACAAAATCTGGTGGCCAGCCCACTTCAGGTCACACCAATTCCTTCAGTCGATTTAAAAGATGTCTATTTTATGTCAAGCTTTGGACCGGTCTCTTCGCCAGGACATATCCTGCTGAAAGAGACCACTGCTATAAGGAAATATTATTGACATGAAGGGGGTTCTTCTCCAACAATGTTTAAGTAGGTGAAAAAAATGCCCAGTGGACACATTTCAGATTAATCATCACCTGTCGGAAAGGATGTGCTCAAGAAGGTGATACTTTGATAAATGCCAGGATTGAAGGTTTCCCAGAAGGACTCCAACACATTGTCTTCTCCAGTTTGCCTTAGTGCACCGCTAAGTGACCTTGATACATCTGACCATCTACATGATGATGAAGGATGATGTTATTTGTATCAGACCAGGCTACCTTCTTCCATTGCTCCATTTTGGGTCAAACGAAACACTTAAATACTCCTGTGTCTAGATATTGCTGTTACATACCTAGTATGGTACCTTCTAGTGTTTCATTCCTTCACAGAATAGACCACCTAACCTGTCTATTACCAATGGTCACACATGCTCAGTAACTCCTTCCTCTTGGATCTCCTTCTACATGGGCTCCAAAGTGATTTTATAATGGGTTGCGGGTAGTGGCACCATTGTGTCACCAAACTGATGTGCTTGTGGGCCACTCTAGAGGCCATTGTCTAAGTAGACTCCCTGGTAGTCACCTTTAACCCCATTCCAGGATCTGGATTTGCTGTGGGAAGTCTGCCAGATCTCTACCTCTTGAAGGACTATGGTGTTGGTCACAGCTGACTCGGGAGGTCAAGGATTGTGGTGCAGCACACCAAAGAATAAGGCAAAACACACAGTGTGAATACAGACTAAAATAAGAGCAGATAAAATGCATGGACAGAATAAGTGTTCCGGACAGATAACACATACTGAATAAGGAGCAGCCCTGGACAAATATAACAGAAGCTGGGTCATGCACAAGAATTCAAGGTAAGGCATAAGGACAGGTAGCAGAAAGACATACTAAACACTGGGGTACATAGCCAAATCTATTGCAGGAGAGTGGTACCAAGACCATAGACATTGACTCTAGGGTAAGAGATAAGTGTTAAAAGGAATACGCCCAACTCTGGACCTCAAGGCGAGATACATGAGTGAACTCAGAGCAAGATACATAGCTCAGATTCAAGAGATGAAACTGGTTCAATTCCAGGACTCCGGAGCAACCACTCATATACAAGGTTCAGACATACAGACAGTCAACAGAAGGACATATGTCCAAATATATCAGAAGGACATATATGTTCCATCAGTAGCCAAGATGCAAACATGGTAGAACAAAAAACACATCCACACAGGATGATCTTTATGGACTGGAGTTGTGTACTGATGACAGAGTGCAAATGCAAGGAGCTAAAAAACTGAGTAATAGAAATGGGATTTGGGACTTAACACGTGCCGCCTTAACTCTTCGTACCATTCATTTGCTGACCTTATTATAGGAGCGGTAGTCGAAGGCTTTCAATCTTTTAGAGTGTTTTTAAAAATCTATCAATGAATGGGCGCTTAGGTCCATAACCAAAATGTATCCGCTATAGAAGGAGTATTGCACACAGGAATACTTAGCAAAAGGACATAGTCATCAATATGGTAATAGCGATGTATATATGGCAGAAGCCCAAAGGTAAATCATCCATAGGATATATGCATTCAGACATTGCAGACAGAGAAAGTGATTCAGAATTACAGACAATAGAATAACGTAGCTGGAGCCAAACAGACTGAAGGGCAATATTCCAAACATGAGGTCGTGTCGGGCAAGAAGACAAAAAGAAACTGCAACATAGCTCAGGCATACAGACAGAAGAACAGCATGTGCCCAAACAGCAGATCATGATGAATCAAACAGAATAGAGCTTTGCGCAGCATACAAATAGTAAGACATGTGCACACAGGGACACATAGTAAAGACTGAAATATTTTTTCAAGAAAAAAACATAAGGACAGGAGAAATGCATAGGAAACTGAAGGATTACACAGACACAGCATGGCTTATATAGACACAGACAAACAAGGATTGGCAGAAGGAAGATTGGAGGTGATCAGACTAATCCTTAATGAAAAAGGATGATGCCTTTAGGTTAGAAGAATCAAAAGCCCTGATTGACTGAGCTGTCAAACAGTCCAATGGATATGCTAGTGAATGGCATTCTGCGGCTTGCAATGTTCTGTGATACATAGAAGCTACTATACCATTAACTACTGCCTACAGACTATCCCTGGAACTCAGCAATGTGATGCTGGGTGAAATACATTGGATACTTTGTCATGTATTTTGCATGTATGTTGCACTAGAAATTATTTTTGTTTGGGTTCCCATCTGGCATACATATATACCACATAGCAAGCTGCAGAATGTCATTCACTGACGTGTTCTGATGTCATTGACTAGCTGACATGTTCTGATGTCATTGACTAGCTGACATGTTCTGATGTCATTCACTAGCTGACGTGTTCTGATGTCATTCACTAGCTGATGTGTTCTGATGTCATTCACTAGCTGACATGTTCTGATGTCATTCACTAACTGACGTGTTCTGATGTCATTCACTAGCTGATGTGTTCTGATGTCATTGACTAGCTGACGTGTTCTGATGTCATTCACTAGCTGACGTGTTCTGATGTCATTCACTAGCTGACGTGTTCTGATGTGTTGGTCTTTGGCCCTTCTCTCTCATTTCCTGAATTATCTTCTAAGCCAAATTGTGACTATTATTTATTTCTTCTAACACCATCCTATTACCCAGTGTTATACAGAAATTGTTAGTCACTGTCTCATGTAAGACTCACAATCTAAATGAGTAAGAGAGTAACCAGAGAAACCCACCTAAGCATGGGGCAAACAACAATGCTAACCACTGAGCCACCATGCTGCCCACGACTAAATCAAAGATTATGAATCAGCTCAGAAATTTGTTTAGCAAAATGAATACAATGGGCTGATCAAGTGAGCTGACAAACAGTTATCCTGACTAGTGGATGGCATCCTGCAGCTTGCTATGTACTGGGAAACACAAAAGCTGTAAAAATCTAAATGAAACTACATTTTTTAATAAAAACTATTAAAAAAGATGTTATAATAACACAATATACATAGTTACATTGTTACATAGTAGATGAGGTTGGATAAAGACATTAGTCCATCATGTCCAACCTATAACCCTACAATCCCTACAGTGTTGATCCAGGGGAAGGTAAAAAAACCCCATAAGGCTCATGCCAATTGCCCTATTTCAGGGGGAAAAATTCCTTCCCGACTACAAATCTGGCAGTCATGCAATTACAAATGTATGGAGACAAAATATACCATAGTGGCCATTTGGCTGTACCAAAAACTACTGTCTGAACTCTATCCCTAGAACTGAGCACTGTGATGCAATACTTTGGCGTGTATTGCGCATATATGTTGCACTGAATATGTTTTTTTTGTTTGGGTTCCCAGTTGGTATAGATATATACTACATAGCAAGCTGCAGAATGCCATTCACTAGCACATTCATCAGACTTACTGTCTGATATCTCGGTCTCCAGCCCCTTTTCTAAGCTGAATTATGACTAACGTAAAGTTCAACTTTCATTTGGTCATAAATCAAGTTAGATTTTGTTCAGAAGAAGAATAGAATAGCCTGGTCAGACAGTCCCATGGATTTGGCAGTGAATGGCATTCTGCAGCTTGCTATGTATTGTGATACACAGATGCTGCAGAATCCAGAAAAACAGATACAAACCCAAAATACAGGTAATAAACAAATGATTGGAACAAAATATACTATAATGGCTATTCCCATCCATATCAAAATGTATTATATTTATGACATAAATTCCAATGATTCAGCATTCAGCAAAGACCATAGCCCCATAGTAACTCATGCTATTCAATATACATAATCTACGACCAGATTACAAAGACACATTACCATTAAAGAGTCTGGTGGGTCATGACCTCCTACCTTACAAAAGAAAACCTAGTAAGCACGTCAACAGGATTTCTTGTAGCCATGGACAACACCATGACCAAGTTAAAGAGAGACTAGATAATAGAGATTTCCATTTCTTGCGTTTCGATAATGCCTTAGATATCCCTTTCCAGAAGGCCAGGACCCTGGTGCCCGACGATAATAAAGACCACAGGTAAGCTCACAGTAAAACACTAAGTGATGGAGCATATGAAAGGTTGTAAATCTGTTCGCGAAGGAACCTTCATCCCTGGCCAAGAGCAATTTGTTGGAACAGAATGTTCCTTCGATAACAGATTTGTTACGCTGGGAAGTGAAATGCTGAAAGACATTGATGTAAGACTTAATAGCTAGTATATACTGAAATATTCCAGCAATTAACACACTTTAAGACACCTTCTTATTCCAAAGCAGGGCTAATGCTAGCTTGGTGGTTACGAGCCCCCCGAGTGATGATCCCCCATTGGTAGCAGGTTCTCTATACCTGCTCGTGGGCTCCTGCTTATGTCACCCTCCATCCTGGGCTCTTTCCAGTAGCTTCTGTTGTCCCTGATCGCAGCTGGATCTCTGTAATTGGCGTGTATCTCTTCAACAAATTTAAAGGGGGAGTGCTCAAGAAACCTTAATGTGCTGGCCAATGGCTTCTTATGATTATTCCTGCATTTTCTGGCACAATGCACCAGACTGGCACCTCCGCAATAACGGTTTTGCATTCCATGTATATTACGAAGATTTCCCATCTGGCCTGATTTCTGATAGCCTCATTATATGATCTTGCCAACCATCCTATTGGTCTACGTTTCTGACGCAGTGCTTCCAACATCAACCTTAAAATGGCATCGTACAGTACTGAATGTTAAAGATGAAGCGTGAGTAATCTCTTAAAGGCCACATTTTGTACCCAGTTGTCAAATTTCAAGAGCAACTTAGTCTATTGGTGCATCTGGCATACATCTGGCATCTGTCCTCCTAACTTTAAAGCTCAACTTGATTTATCCCAAGGTATATGGCTATCCATTGCCTATAGGCTACATACATGCTTTATTACCATATGGCACAAAAATCCTTATAGAGGTTTTTCAGGCTAGGGGCTGTTTTTGATACTGATCACATCAGTATCAGATCAATGGGAGTCCAACAGCTAGACCCTGCACCCAATCACCTGTTCTAGATAGTCTCTGATACTGGAACCTATAGAAAGGACAGAGTCAGAAGCAGAAGACTCCATCCACTGTCTAGCGGCAGTCCTCCTATTCACTTGAATGGAAACAGAGCTGTAGTACTCCTGCACCACTACTATACAATGGATGGAGCCTTCTACTTCTGATTCTGTCCCCTATAGCGTAGGCTGACTGGGACAGCTGATCGAGATGAGGTCCGAATGTCAAGTCCCAGGACAGAGTTGGAAGAAGAAGAAGAAGCCACTAAATAGAAGTGGTCCGGGGGTGCTGAAGCTCTGGTCCCATTCTGTAACCACTGATATACAAAGTCTTCTTCTGACTCTATACCATCTATAGGTTCCAGCTACAACTTACATATTTGTGCACCCTAATTTTAATGGGGTTTCGTTAAAGGGTTTTTTCCAAGCCATTTTTAAGGTTTTAAAGAGGAGTGTAAATGAAGCCATAGTCAAATATTCTCATTGGTGCTCCATTCGAAGTCAAGAAAACAGCCAAGAAACACCAATCTAAGATTTATCGCCTATCTACTGGATGGGTGATACATGTTTTGGATAGAATACGCCTTTAAAAGCTATTTGTCCCCAATGTATATTAAGACATGATACAATTAAAAAATTGTAATGAAAATCTTAAGAATTGGGACAATAATGTTCTTTGTCTCTTGAACCCTCTCAATCTCCCGATCTACAATTTCAGCCAACAACTCGTTTTTGCCATTTGGTCATATACTGTCCATTCTCAATGTGCCAAAACTTCTCCTAACAAACTCCCCATACACATACACACTTGGTTCAGCTGAACATGTTGGGGTTGTCAATGGGCAATAGGCTGCTGGCAAACACGTGTGACTTATCTCAGTTGAGAATAAAGGATGAGGATTGGCCATTATTGCAAAATCAGTGAGCTTGGCTGGCTAGGGGTAGGGTCACATTTAGGCCTTACCTGTCATAACATAAGATGGGATAGGAAGGTCCATACTGCCTAAACTGTATTATTTTTTCTAGCCGCCTGGCAATTTTCAGACTTATGACTGCCAGACGGAACAGTTGGTTGGTGTGGGGTCTGGGTGTTGGACTCCATTTGGAGACTCAAGGCCTCTCCAGAGGATATCAGTATTAAATTTGCCCAGGGGTCTGAAAAGAGGATCTCCACCAACTCTAGTACTTTGCATCCTTCAATAGACGCCGCTCCACTGACTCCAGCACGGTTGAAATTTTTTCCCTAGCCCCCACCATTCCTGAGTAATCATTGCTGTTACTTCCAGCACCCAATATACTAATCAGCTTCTCTACTGTCAAGTGGGTGGTCCTGGGCTTGAGAAGACAGCCAGGGGCCGCCCACCTGACAGTAGAGAGCATAATTGTACTCACAATAACAGAAATAATTACATGGGAATGGTAGTGGCTAGAGAAAAAAATCCCAACTGCACTGGAATCTGTGGAGTGGCGCCTATTAAAGAGTTCATGGTCGTTACGAAAGTTCCTCTTTAACTAGTAAGATTAGAAAAATAGATACAATTTATGCATTCTTGGTTTGCCCCTATATTATTTACTATAAGAGAGAGTAAAACTATTATCATTAGTATTAAGCACGTAAGGTTTCGTAGGTATCTTGTGAGGACTTAAGGTCTCGTAGGTAACTTGTGAGGACTTAAGGTCTCGTAGGTATCTGGTGAGGACTTAAGGTCTCATAGGTATCTCATAGGTATCTTGTGAGCACTTAAGGTCTCGTATGTCTCTTGTGAGGACTTAAGGTCTCCTAGGTATCTCGTAGGTATCTTGTGAGCACTTAAGATCTCGTAGGTATCTAGTGAGGACTTAAGGTCTCGTAGGTACCTTGTGAGCACTTAAGGTCTCGTAGGTATCTCATAGATATCTTGTGAGGACTTAAGGTCTCCTAGGTATCTCCTAGGTATCTTGTGAGGACTTAAGGTCTGCTAGGTATCTCGTAGGTATCTTGTGAGCACTTAAGATCTCGTAGGTATCTTGTGAGCACTTAAGATCTCGTAGGTATCTAGTGAGGACTTAAGGTCTCGTAGGTACCTTGTGAGCACTTAAGATCTCGTAGGTATCTTGTAAACACTTAAGGACTCATAGATATCTACAACCTACAACCGATGAGTGTTACAAAAACATTACAACTAAAAATATTACTCAATTATATAACACAGATGTGTCTACAGCGTCTTTCAGCCCCAGACCATGTTGTGATTGGTTACTAATACAACACAGAACAATTCCCTGAATATTCAGACATCTGAGTTTGATGCACAAGGTGCCCCAAGCCTACAGAGCATGCATTTAGAAAAAGGCAGCATAGATATCACTTGTAATGTATAGGAGATGAAGTCTGATGTAAAACATTTCCTTGCAACGCTTGACATGCATGGCTTACCTTTGCAGATGAGTATCTTCTGTATGTTTGCTTACAGGTCTTGGCCGGAGTAAGATTCCAAATGTTTAACTGTTCAAGTGTCAAGAGTTATAAAAAGTAGCTGCAGAAATGCGGAGTACTGTACGAGTGTCCTGCTGATATAAGCATTATCATGGGTGGTGCTGACTTTGCTATTGTATGAAAAACCGGCTCTCTCCTGCAGCTCAATCTATCAGTCCCAAGTGCAAGGTTGTTGCTGAAGGTTTCCCACTACCTGCCCTCCTAGCGTGAGCTTGCAGGAACTAAGCTCAGCAGGGTTAATGTATAGCCCGAGAGCAGGACACTAAACTTAGGTTGTTCGAGTGTTTGCCTTTGTGTTTGTGTTTTACCTCCTTTATTTCTTTTGCTTTCTATCGCTTCTTCGTGGTTGCTAGTGTTTTTTGTCTATTTGTGTTCTGTGAGTGCATACATAAGTCATTCTGGCAAGTTCTTCTCTTCTGTTTCGGTCACACACTCTTTTCCTTGGGTCGTGTCATTCACACATCAATTCTAGTTGATTTCTAAAATTAGACGGTGGAACAGTACATCAACTCCGCTGTGCCATGTCAACGGACAACAAAGAAAAAATGTCAACTATCTCTTACGTCTATTCAGGGCAAGACAAAGGAACTACTTAGTACAAAAGAGAGATAATGTGCTTGTCGTGGGTACAGCATGAACTAGCAGTTTAAGGAGGCAACGTAAGAGGGACGAGTGTCCTGGTGGAAAATTTTAAGTAGCTGCCACTTATCTTATCTCTAAAACGAAAAGACGTCAATTTAATTTCTGATAATATTATATAATATCGATTCCAAATGTTCTGAGATACAACTTTGAAGAACACACAAGATGCATAAAATATATGGTCATATATATGCGCATGTACCAATACTTCTTGTACAAAATCTACAAATACTTTGGTTGGATGGGTCAGGTGTCGCAACGTAAGATTATTGGTAGAAAATGTAGAGTTGTGTGATACGCCTGCCTATAAATATGTTACATATGAAGCTGCTCTAGTTGGGGATTAATCAGATTGTCCAAGGTAAAGCATTCCAGAGAACTGGTGCAGCTCAAGAAAAGTCTTAGTGGAATGTTCATATAACAGAGGATACAAGTCTAAGGTCATTGACAGAATAGAGAGGGTGGTTAGGGCAGTAGACAGACACGAGGGAGATGATATAAGGAGGTCAGCGCTATGGAGGGACCGGTGGGTGAGTGTAATAAGTTTATATTGTATTCTGTGGTGGATGGGTGACCAGTGCAGTGTCTGGCCCAAGGCTAATGCATCTTTGTAGTGGTACGACAGAAAGATGAGTCTTGTTGCTGCAGTCAGGACAGAGTTTAGTTTGTAGAAGACCAAATAGTAGAGAATTGCAATAGTCAAGACATGAATAAGGGTTTTTGATGTTTCCACAGTGAGAAAAGGACTGATTCTTGAGATGTTTTTGTGGTGCAGGTGACAAGTGTGTACAAGTGTCTGATTATATGAAGTGAAGGAGAGGTCTAAGTCTAAGTGAGACCATAAACTGAGAAGTTCAGTTTTTTAAAGACAGTCACTGGTGATTGGGGTCATTGGAGGAGGTATATCATTGAGTGTCATCAGCATAAAGATGATATTGAAAGCCAGATCTTCTGATGGTTTGCCCAATGGCGGCTGTGTACAGTGAGAAGAGCAGGGGACACATTAGATGGTCTACTGGTCCTGCTGAAATTGGAGGGCTTGGCTGACCTTTTATAATGTAAATGGCTACCTTAATCGCTAAAGTACACCTGGGACCATGAAACTCCGAGGTATAATGGAGAGGACTCCTAACAACATCAGCACATAGACCCTTTGTGGGCTGACTGCAAGGATGTCAGTAATGAGATAGGTAATGGATTGAATATGAGGAAGAAAGGCTAAATCTGAGTCAAGTAAAACTCCAAGTTATGGGGCCGGAGGTCTAGGTAGGAGTTTGGTGTTACATAAGGAGACAGAGATATCATGTTTAGGTGAATAAGATGATGGAGGAAACTGAAGGGTTTGGTTTTAGAAAAAAACTTAGTTGAGATATAAAGAATTAAAAATATACTGTGATATCAAAGTGTCATTGAAGCACAGGCAGCTGAAAGACAAGGAATTGTGGTTTTTGGGGCACCAGTGAAATGTTCAGGAGGATTTACGCAGTTGGGTGTCATCAGCATAAGGGTAGTACTAAATACCTCCTGCTAGTCCATCCAACTGGGATTGTGTAAGAGCAAACAAAATGGGCCCCAACACTGAACCCCGTAAGACAGAAGACATGGAAAGAAGTAGAGCCAGAAATATATACTGAAAGTGAGGTCAGACAAATAGGTGGAAAACAAAGACAGAACTGGACAGTATAGGCTAAGGAGCTGAGAATGTGAAAAAGTACTGGGGGTCTACTGTGTCAAATGGATTTAGGAGGAGTAAAGTTAAGTGCGGACCTTTGGTTGTGGCTCACATCGTTTAGTACAGGTTCAGCAGAAGATACTACATTGTAAGGAGTCCATCGGAGACTTAGACGAGTATAGATCAAATATTCTAGAAGTTTAGAAGCAAAGGGAGGCTTATAAACAGGACAATAACAGGAGAGGTGGGGTCTAGCGTGGGCTTCTTTAAATTTGGAGTTATAAGAACATGCTTAAGGGATAAAGGGAAAGCTCCAGATGAGAGAGAGGTTACACATTTGGCTCAAGTGGGGAATGACAGCTGGTGATACAGTACAGGCAAGATGTGAGGGAAAAGGATCAAGAGGACAGGTGGTTAGCGAAAAAGAAAACTGAGTGAAATCTAATGGAAACAGGAAATAAGATGAGCAATGTAGGCAATACAATAACCTTATATATAATGTAGGTAATACACTCACCTTAGATGTAATGTAGGTAATACACTAACCTTATATGTAATGTAGGTAATACACTCATCTTATATGTAATGTAGATAATACATTCACCTTATATGTAATGTAGGTAATACATTCACCTTATATGAAATGTAGGGAATACATTCACCTTATATGTAATGTAGGTAATACACTCACCTTATATGTAATGTAGGTAATACACTCACTTTATATGTAATGTAGGCAATACAATAACCTTATATTTAATGTAGGTAATACATTTTCCTTATATGTAATGTAGGTAATACACTAACCTTATATGTAATGTAGATAAGTATGTAATACACTAACCTTATATGTAATGTAGATAAGTATGTAATACACTAACCTTATATGTAATGTAGGTAATGCACTCACGTTATGTGTAATGTAGGTAATACACTCACATTATAAATACAATTTGTAATATATTCACCTTATAAGTAATGTAGGTAATACACTCACCTTATATGTATTGTAGGTCATACACTCACCATATAAGTAATTTAGGTAATACACTCACTTTATATGTAATGCAGGTAATACACTCACCATATATGTAATGTAGGTAATACACTCACCATATAAGTAATGTAGGTAAAACACTCACTTTATATGTAATGTAGGTAATATACTCACCATATATGTAATGTAGGTAAAACACTCACTTTATATGTAATGTAGGTAATACACTCACCATATATGTAATGTAGGTAATACACTCAACTTATATGTAATGTAGTTAATACACTCACATTATAAGTAATGTAGGTAATACTCTCACCTTATGTGTAATGTAGGTAATACACTCACCTTATATGTAATGTAGGTAATACACTCACCTTATATGTAGTGTAAGCAATACACTAACCTTATATGTAATGTAGGTTATACACTCACCATATATGCAATGTAGGTAATGCACTAACCCTATATGTAATGTAGGTAATACATGCACCATATATGCAATGTAGGTAATGCACTAACCCTATATGTAATGTAGGTAATACACTAACCTTATAAGTAATGTAGGTAATTAACTCACTTTATATGTAATGTAGGTAATACTCGCACCATATATGTAATGTAGGTAATACACTAACCTTATATGTAATGTAGGTAATACACTCACGTTATAAGTAATGTAGGTAATACTCTCACCTTATGTGTAATGTAGGTAATAAACTCACCTTATATGTAGTGTAGGTAACACACTAACCTTTTATGTAATGTACAGTAGGTAATACACGCACCATATATGTAATGTAGGTAATGCACTAACCCTATATGTAATGTAGGTAATACACTCACCACGTATGTAATGGAGGTAATACACTCAACTTATATGTAATGTAGTTAATACACTCACATTATAAGTAATGTAATGTAGGTAATACACTCACCATATACTGTATGTAATGTAGGTAATACACTCACCTTATATGTAGTGTAGGTAACACACTAACCTTTTATGTAATGTACAGTAGTAATACACGCACCATATATGTAATGTAGGTAATGCACTCACCATATAAGCAATGTAGGTAATACACTCACCATATAAGTAATGTAGTTAATACACTCACCGTTTATGTAATGTAGGTAATACACTCACCTTATATGTAATTTAGGTAATATACTGATCATATAAGTAATGTAGATAATACACTTACCATATAAGTAATGTAGGTAATACACTTACCATATAAGTAATGTAGGTAATACTCTCACCTTATGTGTAATGTAGGTAATACACTCACCTTACACGTAGTGTAGGTAACACACTAAACTTATATGTAATGTAGATAATACACACACCATATATGTAATGTAGGTAATGCACTAACCCTATATGTAATGTAGGTAATACACTCACCATGTATGTAATTGAGGTAATACGCTCACATTATAAGTAAAGTAGGTAATACACTCACCTTATATGGAATGTAGGTAATACACTCACCTGATATGTAATGTAGGTAATGCACTCACCTTATATGTAATCTAGGTAATATAGTCACCCTATATGTAATGTAGGTAATACACTCACCATATGTGTAATGTAGGTAATACACTCACCTTATATGTAATGTAGGTAATACACTCACCATATGTGTAATGTAGGTAATACACTCACCTTATATGTAATTTAGGTAATATACTCACCATATAAGTAATGTAGGTAATACATTTACCATATAAGTAATGTAGGTAATACACTCACCATATAAGTAATGTAGGTAATACACTTAACATATAAGTAATGTAGGTAATACACTCACCATATAAGTAATGTAGGTAATACACTCACCTTATATGTAATGTAAGTAATACACTCACCATATGTGTAATGTAGGTAATACACTCACTTTATAATCAAATCAAATCAAAAATGCTTTATTGGCACGTCCGAATAGGTATTTGGCATTGCCAAAGCTAGTAAAGTGGGCGGGGGGGGGGGGGGGAGTTGGGTTGGGTGGGTATGGGGGGGTGGTTTGGGTTATAACAGTCCATGGAGTCTCATCTTCCTCTTCGTTGGTGACCGCTATATGGGGGGGTGGGGTTGAAGGTGGGGGTGGGGTGGGGCGGGTGTATTGGGGTAAATATAACAGTCCGTGGAGTCTCATCTTCCTCTGGTTTGGTGACAGCTTGCCACGTATTGGGCAGCGATCTCCACAGTGGCCTCTTCTTCTCCCAGTAGGATGTAGAGTTTCCTCTTCTCGTCTGCAGATATGAAGTCTGGGATGTGGGCAGAGAGTCTTTGGTAGTAGACGGCCCTCACAGCTGAGTATTTGGTGCAGTGTAGCAGGAAGTGGGTCTCGTCTTCTAGGGCCCCCAGTTCACAGTGCTGGCACAGTCTGTTCTCCCGTGGCTTGTACATCTGCCTGTATCGCCCCGTCTCTATCTCTAGGTTGTGGGCGCTCAGTCTGTACCGGCTCAGGGTCTGTCTGTGCTTGGGGTGGCGTATTCTCTCCAGGTAGGTGGCCATGGTGTAGTCTCTTTGTAGGGATTGGTACACGGTGAGTTTCTTGGAGTTATTTATTTCGTTTCTCCATTCTTCAATGTACCGCTCTCTGTTTGCCTCTGTGGTCGCCTTTATTTCGGCCTTGGTTATCATCTGTTGGTGTTTTTGGTTTGGTGGTTGGCTGTTGTTTGGTTGGTGAATGTCTGGTTTGCTCAGGTGGCTTAGCCATGCTTGGTGGTGGTAGGAGTCGGGCTTGCTCCCCTGGATGTGTGCCTGGAAAGCTAGCGCCCTCTTCTGTATGGTGAGCCATAGGGGGAGTCTGCCTAGCTCTGCCCTGCAGGCTATGTTGGTGGTGTTGCGATGGACATGGAGCAGGTATTTGCAGAACTCCAGGTGGAAGTTGTCTGTTGGGCTGGAATCCCACTTTGACTGGTCTGGGTAGGTGGCTGGGCCCCAAACCTCACTGCCATAGAGAAGGATCGGGGAGATGACTGCGTCAAATATCTTCATCCAGACCCTCACCGGTGGTTTGAGGTGGTACAGTTGTCTTCTGATGGCGTAGAAGGTTCTGCAGGCTTTTGCTTTCAGGGTTTCTATTGCTGCTTTGAAGCTTCCTGATTGGCTGAGCTCCAGCCCCAGGTAGGTGTAGCTGTTGGTTTTCTCCAGTGTGGAGCCGTTCAGTGTGAATTGTGGGGTGGTGGAGGCTTTATTGTGGTCCTTCTTCTGAAATACCATGACTTTGGTCTTCTTCTGGTTGATGGGTAGGGCCCATGTGGTGCTGAATTTTTCCAGCACTGACAGGCTTTCTTGGAGGTCTTTTTCAGTGGGGGCCAGGAGTAGGAGGTCGTCGGCGTATAGCAGGAACTTCACCTCTTGATTGTTCAGGGTGAGGCCTGGGGTTGGTGAGGCCTCCAGGGCTGTAGCCAGTTCATTGATATAGATGTTGAAGAGCGTTGGGCTCAGGCTACAGCCTTGTCTGACCCCTCGGGCCTGTTGGAAGTATGCTGTCCTTTTCCCATTCACCTTCACACTGCACTGGTTTCCAGTGTAGGAGCTCTTGATGACATCGTACGTTCTTCCTCCTATTCCACTCTCTAGGAGTTTTAGGAGTAGGCCTGGGTGCCATACTGAGTCGAACACCTTCTTAAAGTCCACGAAGCAGGCGAATATCTTGCCTCTTCTGGTGTTGTGGACGTGTGTCTTGATGAGGCTGTGCAGGGTGTAGATATGGTCTGTGGTGCGGTGGTTTGGCATGAACCCTGCTTGGCTCTTGCTGAGGACCCCGTGTTGTGTGAGGAAGGTGAGGATTCTGTTATTGATGATGCTGTTGAACAATTTCCCCGGCGTGCTGCTGACGCAGATCCCTCTGTAGTTGTTGGGGTCATATTGGTCCCCATTCTTGTAGATGGGGGTTATGAGCCCTTTGTTCCAGTCTTCGGGGAAGTGTCCAGCATTGAGCACGAGGGTGAATAGCTTTGCCAGTGCCACGTGTATTGCTGGAGAGCTGTATTTAATCATCTCTGGTAGGATGCCGTCAGGGCCACTGGCCTTTTTGCCTTTCAGCAGGGCAATTCTTTCCTGTATATCTTTTATGGTGATTGGTGAGTCCAGGGGGTTCTGGAAGTCTTTGATGACTTTCTCCATGTCCCTCAGTTTGGTGATTATCTGTTGCTGTTCTGGAGTTAGTTCTTCTTCTGGGATGTTTTTGTAGAGACCTCTGAAGTAGTTGAGCCAGATATTGCCATTTTGGATGTGGAGAGAGTTTTTCTTGGGCTTTGTGCCCATGTGGTGCCAGGTCTCCCAGAATGAGCTGTCCTGGAGGGAGTCCTCTAGTTGCTCTATTTTGTGGGAGAGGTACCTCTGTCTCTTCTCTCTGAGGGTGCCCTTGTATTGCTTGCATAGGTTTTTGTAGGCTTCCCTCACCTCCTTGTTGTTGGGGTCCCTGTGTTTTTGGTTGGAGGCTGTTCTTAGGGTATGGCGTAGTGCTCTGCAGTCGCTGTCGAACCATTTGTGGGACTGTTTGTTGGTTTGTCTTATTGGTTTGGTTCGTTTCAGGCCTGCTAGTTCTGCTGTGGTCTGTAGGATGTACTTGAGATCCTTCACAGCTCTGGTGACTCCCTGTTGGTCTGGCTGATAGGTGTTTGTATGGAAGTTTGTGAGCAGTGTCTTGATTTCGGGTCGGTTGGTTGCGTTGGTATATTCTATGGCCTGGTGGTTGGCCCATTTGAAATGTCTTGGTAGGTTGTAGAGGCCGGACTGTTGGGGCTCATGTGTGGGTGTTTTTTTCCTGGTTCTCATGTATAGTAGGATCTGGTTGTGGTCTGATAGATGGGAGTCAGGTGCGATTGTGAAGTCTTCAATGTCTGACAGGTCTGCGTCTGTAATGGCATAGTCCACCACGCTGTTGCCCACTTGAGAGTTTAGTGTGAAGCGTCCTCTGGGATCGCCTGTGGTACGTCCGTTTATTATGTACAGTCCTAGGCTTCGGCACATGTTCAGCAGTTGTCTCCCACTCTTGTTGACAATTCTGTCTTGGCTGTTTCTTCTTGTCTGTGTGGGATCTGGGTGGTGGATCTCACTACCGTGCATATGTGGGTTGTCGTCCGGGGGCAGGTAGTCTAACTCTGTGCCTGTCCTTGCATTCAGGTCTCCGCATATTAGTACTCTGCCTTTGGGTTGGAAGTGGACGGCTTCCCTTTGTAGTACCTTGTAAGTGTCGGGGTCGTGGTAGGGGGACCCTGGTGGGGGCATATATACTGCACAGAGATAGATGTCCTGCTGGCCGCTGAGGATGGAGCTGCTTATTTTTATCCATATGTGATTGGTTCCACATTTGGTAGCTTTTATGTGTTCTTTGAGCTCCTCCTTGTACCATATTAGTATGCCTACTGAGTGGCGGCCATTTTTGGTTGTCTTATTTTTCTGGGCGGGCACTGAGAATTCCTTGTAGCCCATGGGTGTTAGGGACTCGTCATCTGCCCGGGTCCATGTCTCTAGGAGGATTTGAATGTCTATGTTTTTTAGTCTGTCTATGAAGTCTGGATCTTTTGATTTAGATCCAAAGGCTGAGGCGTTCAGCCCTTGTATGTTCCAACTACTGATAGTTAGTGATTTCATCTTCAGTGGGTAAACCTTGTAATGAGCTGTCCTGCAGAGGACGGGCTGGATTCTTGGTTGGTTGCAGTGTGGCCAGGTATTGGTTTATGTGTATTGCTGTTGTGGCCATTGTAGTGACCGCATGCTCTATTCTCTTTATTGTCTCTATGTCGGTGCTCTGGGTTGCTCTGGTTGGCTTTTTCTTGATAGGTGGCATCCTTGGGGGGTTTTGTCTTGGATATTGGCGGTTGTCGGGTATTATTTCCATGGTTCTTTGTCTTGTTTGGTGTAATGTAGGTAATACACTCACCTTATATGTAATGTAGGTAATACACTTACCATATAAGTAATGTAGGTAATACACACACCATATAAGTAATGTAGGTAATACACTTACCATATAAGTAATGTAGGTAATACACTCACCTTATATGTAATGTAGGTAATACACTCACCTTATATGTAATTTAGGTAATATACTCACCATATAAGTAATGTAGGTAATACACTTACCATATAAGTAATGTAGGTAATTCACTCACCATATAAGTAATGTAGGTAATACACTCACCATATAAGTAATGTAGGTAATACACTCACCTTATATGTAATGTAGGTAATACACTCACCTTATATGTAATGTAGTCCAAACACACCTTAGGCGTCACTGACCGCTCTACCATGTATGGAAACTTATTCACACTGAGCAGAAATCCCGGCTGCACGGAAACACTCCCGGACTGTTACTCAGGATGGGAAATGAATACAATAGAAAAAAGGTTCCAGCATGCCGTATATAATAAAATGTAACTTTTACTGAAGCATAGTTAAAAACCTAAACAATAGGCATGGATCCATATAAAATAAATTACATACAAGAGCTTACGTGTTTCGGGTGTTCAAAAAGAAACGATCCCTTAGTCATAGCATACTAACAAAGTATGAGAACATACCTTTATATTCACCCCCCTACGATACACTCCTGGGACTGATTAGGCTATCAGTATGCAAAGTATCATGGGCAGGACTTAAAATCGCCCTTTAGCAAATCCCCTTACTTGCATAGATACGAAAAATATATATTAGCAGATAACATATCAAAAAGGTTATACATATATTAACCCTTGCTTATAAGGAAACTGACTATGTGCTCACAAATGCTTCGTTTTGAATGCTTATAACTACATAGCTCATATGAGAAACAATGTTCACGTATCTAGATGATTTAAAGTTGCAGAGCAAACTACTCCCTCATTGCATATACTACCATTGCGTCTCAAATGAGCCAGTGATTAATGAGATAAAATTATAAGTTAAGAAAAAGCATACATAATACACTTACCATGTATGTAATTGAGGTAATACGCTCACATTATAAGTAAAGTAGGTAATACACTCACCTTATATGGAATGTAGGTAATACACTCACCTGATATGTAATGTAGGTAATGCACTCACCTTATATGTAATCTAGGTAATATAGTCACCTTATATGTAATGTAGGTAATACACTCACCTTATATGTAATGTAGGTAATACACTCACCTTATATGTAATGTAGTCCAAACACACCTTAGGTGTCACTGACCGCTCTACCATGTATGGAAACTTATTCACACTGAGCAGAAATCCCGGCTGCACGGAAACACTCCCGGACTGTTACTCAGGATGGGAAATGAATACAATAGAAAAAAGGTTCCAGCATGCCGTATATAATAAAATGTAACTTTTACTGAAGCATAGTTAAAAACCTAAACAATAGGCATGGATCCATATAAAAGAAATTACATACAAGAGCTTACGTGTTTCGGGTGTTCAAATAGAAACGATCCCTTAGTCATAGTAGGTAATACACTCACCTTATAAGTAATGTAGGTAATACACTCACTTTATATGTAATGTAGGCAATACACCCACCTTATATGTAATCTAGGTAATATAGTCACCTTATATGGAATGTAGGTAATACACTCACCATATAAGTAATGTAGGTAATACACCCACCTTATATGTAATCTAGGTAATATAGTCACCTTATATGGAATGTAGGTAATACACTCACCATATAAGTAATGCAGGTAATACACTCACCATATAAGTAATGCAGGTAATACACCTACCATATAAGTAATGTAGGTAATACACTCACCATATAAGTAATCTAGGTAATACACTCACCATATAAGGAATGTAGGTAATACACTCACCATATAAGTAATGTAGGTAATACTCTCACCTTATATATATAATCTAGGTAATACACTCACCATATAAGTAATGTAGGTAATACACCCACCTTATATGTAATCTAGGTAATATACTCACCATATAAGTAATGCAGGTAATACACTCATCATATAAGTAATGCAGGTAATACACTTACCATATAAGTAATGTAGGTAATACACTCACCATATAAGTAATCTAGGTAATACACCTACCATATAAGGAATGTAGGTAATACACTCACCATATAAGTAATCTAGGTAATACACTCACCATATAAGGAATGTAGGTAATACTCTCACCATTGTGATCACCTGAATTTCTTGCCACTGCTATTCAAAATGCATCATTTTTCTAGAGAGGACACATCTCCATCTGTTATGTGGTTAAAATTGGAGATGGTGTAAGGAGAAACGTGGGATTGAGGGACATTATTGTGGACAAAGTATGATAGAATCTCTTGACGTATTGTAGGCCATGAATCTTGTCCTTAAAATAGGAGGCACGCTCATGGACATTAAGACTGGTGACAAATGCTTGAGCTACAAGAGCATGGAGGGAGTGACTGGGTTATGGCTGTGAATTTGTTTGTTGGATGAGGATATTGTAGGCTCTTAGCATGAAGTTTTAATGGAGAAAGTCAGTGTATGAGCAAAACTTTCTCCACAGGCAGAACACCTACTGTAGAGCATGTTTGGGGTTGTACGTTATGATTGCCATTGGACAAAGGAATTTGGCACTGAATTTGATGCACTTTGGCACTCTTCTCATAATTCTGCCTCAAATTCGGCATTAAAATCTTTGTTGGATTTTGTCGAGCAGAATCCGCTTCAAATTCCTGAAGCAGAATTTTTTGCTTGGCAAATTCAGCATCAAATTCAGTGCTAAATTCTTAAATGTGAGCATACCCTTATGATTCTTTCAATAGCAACTTGGGTACAGGCTGACCAAAATAGATATGAAGAGCCTAAAAGTGAAGGTTATATCAGACAGATAGTTTTTGGATTGTAAAGTTTTTGGATTGTGCTAACGAAATTTGGAAATATAAAAAACTCTATATGGGAGTATTTTAAGGTTCTATTGATGCAAAACTACTTCATGTTTGGCCAGCAGAAGTGCCGTCACCTACCAAGAAAAGTGACATGGATGCCAGTCGCACCAAAGTCCTGTTTTTGAAGAGCTGTAGATCTATAATATCAAAACGTCTTCACTAAAATCTCCACCCTATATTTGGATGGTGCATGGGTCATTTGGGCTGGTGACTCCACAAACTTGCGGGACTTTGAGCCATATATTAACAAAATTTAATATAGTCAAATATTTACTTTGAAAATGGGGGGAAAGTGAGGTCGAACGTTTTGATATTTGTATAGATTGTAGGATTGACGTATTGGTCACCAATGGTTATCCCAGACCAATGTTAACAGCTAGCAATGGGCTACTTCCATATCGGTTTTATGGCTATATAGAATCAATAGTTTCAATGAGAATTTCCATAAGTAAGCAGAAGGCGTAAAGATTCGGTTACCGGTAAGAGGCTACCCAGCTTGTATTTTTAGACCAGGCTATAGGACGTGAACAGTAACAGGAGATGCAAAAATCTGCGGGATCACCTGGTTCCAGGGAAATTTAAGGAGACGGAACAAACTTGGGTAATATATTCAGTAGCACGGGGTAATTTCAAGGGTCAGACCAGTTCTTTTTACTAAAACATAACAAAAATAGACGGTTGCGTTTGGGCACATCTTGTTGCCACTTTTTGGTATGTAGATTCGATTTTGTGGTTTATGTGTTTTATGTCTTTGCAAAAAAATTCATATTGTCACATGTAAACATGTCCGCTCCTTGTAGAAGGGTGAAAGTCACCTTGGGTGACTCAACATGTTAGGGAGAAAGATCAAGATGATCCAGCCCTAGACATACAGGAGTCTCACTGAACATTGAGAACAAAATCTTTGGGGACTACCAGGTCTTCACGATGGGACGGAATTAATGTGGAATTATAATGAATGATAAAACTTTGTAGTGCTTGTTTTTAATGGGTATTGTAACTTACACTATAAGATCCATGTGCGGAACAATACCATAGGGTCACAATGAAGGGCATTAAAGTGCAGAACCAAGGAGGAGATCTGGAGTATGGAATACATTTACTGGGTTTTCTCACATTGATGGTCTATCCTTAGGATAGGCCATTGACATTAGATCTGCAGGGGTCTAAAAATTGAGATCCTGATACGGCACAGCTCACAGGATTGTACTACTTTTTCACTGTACAAACTTTAGCAGCGAATGTGGGGACGGCAGCGCTATCCCAAAGATTTCAGTGCCGCTGAAGAAGATAGGGTCAATTGAGAACTTAACCCCTTCCCACACTTTGACATATCAGTATGTCAAGGTCGCCAGGTGGGCAATTTTTTTATCATGATTTTGTAGTTCGGTTGTAGGTGACTGCTGTGGCTCAGAGGTCAAGTGTTGGGTACCAGTGACGTATCAGCAGTGATGTCACCAGTGCCCAACATGTGACTACTGAAGTCAGTGATAAGTCACATGGCCCAGGCAGTCTGTGCATCAGAGGGAAGGTGAAAGACACTGCCTAAACCAGTGGAAGACTCTGCCTAAACCAGTGGAAGACACTGCCTAAACCAGGGGAAGACACTGCCTAAACCAGTGGAAGACACTGCCTAAACCAGTGGAAGACTCTGCCTAAACCAGTGGAAGACACTGCCTAAACCAGTGGAAGACACTGCCTAAACCAGGGGAAGACACTGCCTAAACCAGTGGAAGACTCTGCCTAAACCAGTGGAAGACTCTGCCTAAACCAGTGGAAGACTCTGCCTAAACCAGTGGAAGACACTGCCTAAACCAGTGGAAGACACTGCCTAAACCAGGGGAAGACACTGCCTAAACCAGTGGAAGACTCTGCCTAAACCAGTGGAAGACTCTGCCTAAACCAGTGGAAGACTCTGCCTAAACCAGTGGAAGACACTGCCTAAACCAGTGGAAGACACTGCCTAAACCAGTGGAAGACTCTGCCTAAACCAGTGGAAGACACTGCCTAAACCAGTGGAAGACTCTGCCTAAACCAGTGGAAGACACTGCCTAAACCAGGGGAAGACACTGCCTAAACCAGTGGAAGACTCTGCCTAAACCAGTGGAAGACACTGCCTAAACCAGTGGAAGACACTGCCTAAACCAGGGGAAGACACTGCCTAAACCAGTGGAAGACTCTGCCTAAACCAGTGGAAGACTCTGCCTAAACCAGTGGAAGACTCTGCCTAAACCAGTGGAAGACACTGCCTAAACCAGTGGAAGACACTGCCTAAACCAGGGGAAGACACTGCCTAAACCAGTGGAAGACACTGCCTAAACCAGTGGAAGACTCTGCCTAAACCAGTGGAAGACACTGCCTAAACCAGTGGAAGACTCTGCCTAAACCAGTGGAAGACACTGCCTAAACCAGTGGAAGACACTGCCTAAACCAGTGGAAGACACTGCCTAAACCAGTGGAAGACTCTGCCTAAACCAGTGGAAGACACTGCCTAAACCAGGGGAAGACACTGCCTAAACCAGTGGAAGACACTGCCTAAACCAGTGGAAGACTCTGCCTAAACCAGTGGAAGACACTGCCTAAACCAGTGGAAGACACTGCCTAAACTGCCTATTTTACAGTACCCCTATCCCCAGTGAGATTATCCCAAAAACACCTTTTAATTCATTACTATAGCCTTTAAAAAAATTAAAAAAAAATAAAAAAAAATGTAGGGTTGGCGCTCCTTATCACCCAGCCCATATAGGGCTCACAATGTACATTTTTCCTCTACCAGTATGTCTTTGGAGTATGGGAGGAAATCCATGCAAACACGGAGAACATACAAACGCCTTGCAGATCTTTTGTACTTGGCAGGATTCGAACCCAGGACTCCAGCGCTACAAAGCTAGCCATTGAGCCACCATGTTGCCCCGTTACTATAAGCTGCTATAAAGGAGACATGGCATCCCCGTCTTTCTGATATAATTCTGTACCGTGCATTGTTTTATTCCTCTATATGTGCTAGCCTCTGATGTTGACTCTTAGACTTAGTGTGTATTAAGCCTGAACCTTTTATTAGCCGTATACTTCAGGTTCACATCTGCGTTCAGGGTTTCCATTCAGGGAGTCTACTTGGGGACCCCTGAACGGAAACCTAATCCACATAAAAAGCGGTTACATTAAGAAACCTGCGGACCCCATAGACTATAATGGGGTCCGTGTGGTTTCCGCTCAGTTTCCGTCTGAAAAAGGCGAAGAGAAAAGCTCTGTTTGCTGCACTTTTCTCTCCGCATTTTTCATCCCCAAACATAGAACAAGCGCTGGTATGAACCCAGCGTCAGGTTGATTTCTAGACCTTTACCTACAATGGAAGACTCCGACCTATATCAGCCTTTGTTGCACCGTATAGCTCTTTTCCCGGTTGTCCTCTGTATACTCTGTATAGGATTGTGCAGGCTGCTGTATTTCTTACCCATGACAGAGGCCAAACAGATTTTCTTTAGGAATCCTGACATCTACATTTACCCATACACTGGTTATGGGAGATTTATCTTTGTACATAGCTACTCTGCAATATAATGTTTGTGACACAATAATATCTCTGTCTCCCGACATTCCGCACCGAGCCAAGCAATGCTGCGAGTAAACATGTCTATAAAGTCTATGGGACACCAGTTACACAGAGACTCTGTTGCTGCAGCCCAGGCTTCCCATGCTGCAGTTGTGTCGTATCATGTACAGTATGTGACACTCACTGGACTAACACAACAGGTGGCGGGAATGTCAGCTATGCAAAAAGAGCTTAAAGCTGATTATGTACAGCCAGAACAAGAAGGCTGAAAGTGTCGGCATCTCAAGCCCTCCATACAAGCACCTTACAGTCTCCACCATTGGTGGCTGCTCCAACAGACCTTGGTCCCATGCAAGTTGTCCCATCCAAAGAAGAATTTGGGGAATAAGAATTATTTCAGCCCTTTGGTTTTCTTTAAACTGGCCGAATAAAATTGGACATTAGAATGAAGTTGCTAAAAGTCAAATCTCTAGCCCGAGGGGCCACACGGTGGCTCAGTGGTTAGCACTGCAGCCTTGCAGTGCTGGAGTCCTGGTGTTCAAATCCCACCAAGGACAAAAGAAAAACCATCTGCAAGGAGTTTGTATGTTCTCCCCGTGTTTGCATGGATTTCCATCCCATATTCCAAAAAAGACATAGGGAAAAATGTACATTGTGAGCTCTATGTGGGGCTCACAATCTACATTTAAAAAAAAAAAAAAAAAATCTCTAGCCCGGACAGAGAAACTTTAGGAACAAGATAATCTGCTTCCGCTGAGCCCTAGTCCTTTTCTGGAAGCCATGGCAGTGATTTATAAAGAGTCTTCAGAAGACAATCTGCTGCGTATCCCACCAGTTATCAGGCTTATAGAAGACTACACAACGGTAATGGTGGTGAAACCCAATAGAACTACTCAGGGCTAAAGTTCCAATTAAGTAACCAGCTCAAGGATGAACTGACATGTCTACGTTGTAGAAGCTATGACGTGTCTGGAGGATTTACTTCAACTGTTCTTCCAGATAAGTCTCTAAATAAGAGGCACAGGAGTGGATCAGTCGGGTTCAGACCACAAAAAAAACTTCATTCCCTAAAGTTCTTGAGAATACTGCTCCAAAATATGAGAAAATTACATATTTGTTGATTCCTCAAGAGTCAGTCGCTGTTTACCTCTAACAAATGGCGTAAGTAAGGTCTTGTAGGAGCTGGTGCAAACTTTTGTCTGGGGCCCCCTACCCCCTCCCTAGAGCAAATTGTGGCGGTTACAGGTGCTGAAGTGATATCTCATATACTTGAAAGGGATACAGCTGTATTACTCCCAACTGCAATGATCAAGAATACGGTGAGTGAGCAGTGCAGTGCCCAGCATGTAAAATTACTGGGACAGTATAATAAGCTCCACAGTGGCCCCCACACAGTGTTATATGCTCCACAGTGGTCCCCACACAGTATTATATGCTCCACAGTGGCCCCCACACAGTGTTATATGCTCCACAGTGGCCCCCACACAGTATTATATGCTCCACAGTGGCCCCCACACAGTATTATATGCTCCACAGTGGCCCCCACACAGTGTTATATGCTCCACAGTGGCCCCTACATAGTATTATATGCTCCACAGTGGCCCCCACACAGTATTATATGCTCCACAGTGGCCCCCACACAGTATTATATGGTCCACAGTGGCCCCCACACAGTGTTATATGCTCCACAGTGGCCCCCACACAGTATTATATGCTCCACAGTGGCCCCCACACAGTATTATATGCTCCACAGTGCCTCCCAAAGAGTATTATATGCTCCACAGTGGACCCCACACAGTATTATATGCTCCGCAGTGGCTTCCACACAGTATTATTTGCTCTGAAATTTCCCACACACAGTATTATATGCTCCACAGTGGCCCCCACATAGTATTATATACCAAACAGTGACCCCACACATATTATTATATGCTCCACAGTGGCCCTCCCAAGAGCTCCCCCTAGAGCTGGTGCTATTATTATATTCTGGGATCTCCTCAGACCCCAGAGTATAATAAGTAGAGGCCCAGGGGGAATGATTAAAAATAAAAAACACTTATACTCACCTTACTTTACCTCTCCTGGGCATTCTCACTCCGTCCATGTGCCTTTTGCATCTTCCGTGTTCTTCTTCTGTCTGGCGACTGAGTTTACGTGTCACAGATATCATTGCTGGGGCCTATGATTGGACCTCAGCAGTCAAATGGGGCGTGATGATGTCATTACCTGCTGGGGCCCAATCACAGGCCCCAGAAGTGAGGTCTAGGGTGCGTGACCTCAGTCACCAGCCGGAAAGCGCCAGAGTAGTTGTTGAGCCCAGGAGAGGTAAGTATATTTTATTTTTGGTCATCTCCCCTGAGCTGGGCCGGGCCTCATTCCATTAACAATAGATATAGTCATCAAGAAACCAGGCTTTCCCCAACCACTATCATGGTGGTCCAGGGCCCCGGCCATTTCTGGCTAGCTGCGGGCCCTGTACCCCTCTGGGCCCTGTCTATACGCCACCGTCTTGTGCTCTCATCTCACTGTAACACTTTATTTCCAGTGGGACCAGTAGTGAATACTTTTCTACAGAAATCCTTGATATTAGTGCCAGTGCTTGCTTTATTGGCACAAGACTTGCTGTATTACACTAATGTGCAAAGGTTTTAGACAGATCGGGGAGGGGGGGGGGGGGAATTCTGTAAAGTAAGAATGCTTTCAGAAATACCTTTGCCCTTTGTCTTCCATCAATTCTTCTCGGTACTTGCAGGCAGTTCTTGAAGGAACTCCTCGGCAGGGAGGTTGTTGCCGCCATCTTGGAGAACTAAGCCCAGGTCTTCTGTGTATATAGGCTTGCTCCAATCCTTCTGTTTCTTCATGTTATCCCAAACAGACCGGATCAGGGCTGTATCTGTGATCATCACCTCCAGGACTCCTCCTCCAAAGGGCAAAGGTCATACTAAATATCGATTTCTCTTTTGGTCATTTACTAAATTTGCTTAATTGAATCCAATAAACTTTGACTTCTAATTTATTAAAGATTCTTACTTTGCAAAATTTGCTCCCCACTTGGCAAAACCATTTGCACTGTACTAGCTGTAGTTGGTGGGTTTGACTAAATAGGTGAATATTCCCTTATTCTTCATCATCTGGGCATGGTATGGCTGGAATATTGTGATCTTCTCCTTCCATCTCCTCCTCTTACAGTCCTTCATGTCATTTACTTCCAGAGAACTTCTGTAGTTCTATCCTAGATAACTCCAAGATTATTATTCTGCCACAAGGGCTTTATCCGGCCTTCTATTTCTAGTGTTGGGATATTTGTCGAGAAGAAGGACCATTCTCTTTGGCCAAGTATTAATTATAGTAAATCTAATGACATCACCATCAAGAATTGTTACTCCTTCCACTTGTTCCTGAACTTTTTCAGAAATTATGGTCTGAAGAAGACTATTGTCCAGTGGCATAACTAAAGCCTTGTGGGCCCCAGTGCTATCTTTTGTCAAGGGGCCCCCGACCTCAACCCTACAGCGAATTCTAGATAGTGATGGTTATGTTGGTAGGTGTACGGATGGGAGACAAGGGGTTTAATCCTCCTTAGTGTGGTTAGGGTAATCTGAGGGTCTCCTTGGCTTATGGACCAGATGGAAGCTGCAATCTCAAAGGGGGTAGTATACTGTGTGTGAGGGCACTAAATTGGCAGTATACTGTGTGTGAGGACACTAAGGGAGCAGTATACCGTGTGTGAGGACACTAAGGGGGCAGTATACTGTGTGTGAGGACACTAAGGGGGCAGTATACTGTGTGTGAGGACACTAAGGGGGCAGTATATTGTGTTGGAGGACACTAAGGGGGCAGTATAGTGTGTTGGAGGACACTAAGGTTGCAATATACTGTGTGTGGGGGCACTAAGAGGACAGCATACTGTGTGGAGCCCTACTGGGGCATTATACTATGTGTGAGGGCAATAAAGTGGCAGTATTCGGTGTGTCTGAGGACACCAAGGGGAGCTGTATACTGTGTGTGAGGATGCTAAGGGGGCAGTATACCGTATGTGAGGATGCTAAGGGGGCAGTATACTGTGTGTGAGGACACTAAGGGGGCAGTATACTGTATGTGAGGACACTAAGGGAGCAGTATACTGTGTGTGGGGACGCTAAGGGAGCAGTATACTGTATGTGAGGACACTAAGGGAGCAGTATACTGTATGAGAGGACACTAAGGGAGCAGTATACTGTGTGTGAGGACACTAAGGGAGCAGTATACCGAGTGTGAGGACACTAAGGGAGCAGTATACTGTGTGTGAGGACACTAAGGGAGCAGTATACCGAGTGTGAGGACACTAAGGGGGCAGTATACTGTGTGTGAGGACACTAAGGGGGCAGTATACTGTGTGTGAGGACACTAAGGGGGCAGTATACTGTGTGTGAGGACACTAAGGGAGCAGTATACCGAGTGTGAGGACACTAAGGGGGCAGTATACTGTGTGTGAGGACACTAAGGGGACAGTATACTGTGTGTGAGGACACTAAGGGAGCAGTATACTGTGTGTGAGGACACTAAGGGAACAGTATACCGAGTGTGAGGACACTAAGGGGGCAGTATACTGTGTGTGAGGACACTAAGGGGGCAGTATACTGTGTGTGAGGACACTAAGGGAGCAGTATACCGAGTGTGAGGACACTAAGGGAGCAGTATACTGTGTGTGAGGACACTAAGGGAGCAGTATACCGAGTGTGAGGACACTAAGGGGGCAGTATACTGTGTGTGAGGACACTAAAGGGGCAGTATACTGTGTGTGAGGACACTAAGGGAGCAGTATACTGAGTGTGAGGACACTAAGGGAGCAGTATACTGTGTGTGAGGACTCTAAGGGAGCAGTATACCGAGTGTGAGGACACTAAGGGGGCAGTATACTGTGTGTGAGGACACTAAGGGGGCAGTATACTGTGTGTGAGGACACTAAGGGTGTAGAGTAATGCGTATGATAATTGCATTGCTGGTGTATTGGAGATAGAAGGAACCCCATCAGGATTTTTTAACCACTCAAGTGTGGAACTGTCGGTAGGTGTACGCATGCACTTGTTCTGACATTATGACAGTTACATCAAGTGGCAGGAAGGAGGTAGAAACAAACAACAGAATACACTTTGACAGGTGGGTTCACATTTTCAGGTTTTCAGATGCTTTTTCTCCTTTTATGATCCACACCTGATTTTGACTTCAAAAACTGCACCTGAAAACCTGAACATGTGAACCCACCCTAAGGCTAAGGCCCCACTGGGCGGAAACACAGCAAAGAACCGCAGCAGAAAAAAACGCTGAGAAAATGCTGCATTTTCTGTCGCAGAAAAAAAACACGCTTGTACATACGTTTTTCATCGCGTTTTTCAGTGTAGTGCTGCGGAAATTCATATGAGTTTTCTGTTGAGTTTTTCATCACGTTTTTGCCTTCATCTTGCCTTAGCGTCAACCAAGCAAAATAGTGAGTTTTTGTTTGTGGATTTTGATGCTTTTCTGGAGCTTTTCTGCGGAGTTTCCACAACACATTTGTCTTGCTGTGTTTTTCTTGCAGTTTTCAGACTCTTCATAGAAATCTATGGAGGGAAAAACAGCATTTTCACAACTATAATTGACATGCTGCATTTTTCAAAAACACAAATGTTTTTGAAAAACGCAGCTTTTGCGCAGCAGTTTTTCCCGCAGTGTGGGGCTAGGATTAGACAAAATTGCATTCACTATGTTGGTACTGTAAAACGCAGCGTTTCCGCAATGCCCAAAATCAATGCGTTTCCGCCCAGTGGGGCCTTAGCCTAAATGTGTGATTATTTTAGCATACTGATGTCCCCGCTATCTTTGAAGCAGATTCCTTAGATGTTGTAACGTGACATAAATCCTTGCAACATATTTAGTCCTGTGTTAAGTGTGTATGACTAGAGCCGTAGCTAAGCGTTTTATTACCTGGGGCAAAGATTGAGTGTGCGCACCCCAAGAGCTGATCCAAAGGTAATGGCTGCTGACGTTGGGAGGATGCGGAGACCTTTCCCAACCTCAGCACAGCGGGGGGACTATGAGGGAATATGATCAAGTGACAGGACCAGAAAGCCATCTGTTCACAGTATGAAGCAATGAAGGAGCCAATAAACCCATATATGCAGAAAGGAGGAGTGTGGCCAGACCAGAGAGGAGGGGTGAAGTAGGGCGAGTGAATGCGGAGACAGTCTGGAGTCACTGTGACAAAGCACATAGCACAGCTACGGCCCTTAGCCCGTCAGGAGAACTACAGAGCCCAGGTAACATCCTGAGCCATTCAAGACACAGAACATGACTGATCGCTGCCTACAAGCAAGACATGGCTGCCTGAGAGATCGTCTCTGCCTTCTTGACAGCTGCTCAGGTATGGGTAACCTCCTAAGAGTCAAAGGGGCAAGACGCGAAATGACACCAGGGAGGAGCAATGTGTGAGTGAACTCAGACCTTCCCAAATTTTATGAGATACCTTGAGCCAAAAGGCCTACCAAATGGAATAGAGGAGCAAAAAGGTGTAACAAGGCTTGTCTAAGTGGGATGAACTCCCGGGGTTACTCCCCATATAGCCCTGGAGGAATGTCCAAGGTCTTCCCTGGTATATATCCTTAAACCCCTATACAGCAATCTGGATCTAGCTACAGGAATCCTCATATCAAAAGCCGCAGCATCAAATAGCAGATGACACCACAACAGGGTGCCATGTCAGGAATCAAAAGTCATAGCCAAGCAGCAGAGGTCAAGGCTGGTGGAGAATGTTCACAATGATACACAGGCCTGAGTCAGGGCAGGCAGAGTTCAGGCAACACAGTAGACTTGAAATAGGTCAAGATAGATAACAGACAAGAAGACATCAGGAAATGTCTGGTGAGGAACAGTAATGACAAATTGTAGAACTGAGCAAAGGGGGAAGGGCACTTTAAAAGGACCATTCACCACCTCCACCACCTCCAACTCTTTCCGTCCTATAATAGGTTTCTACGGCCCCTATTGTTCATGAGTAGAGATGAGCAAGTAGTATTCGATCGAATACCTAGCCGCCATAGGAATGTGTGTAAGCAGCCGTATATTTGATGTGCTTAACCGCTTGGTGTTTGGCCGCTTACACGCATTCCTATGGCGGTGAGGTATTCAATCGAATACTACTTGCTCATCTCTATTCATGAGTAATTGGGGGCGTTAATTTCAGGCAATCTATTGTCAAGTGGGCAGGTCCAGGCTGTCTTCTCAGTTTAGGACCACCTGTCAGACAATAGAAAGCCTCATTAGCATATTAGGTACTGAACCTAAGCACCAATTACTCAGGAATGGTGGGGGCTGGAAAAAATTCCAATTGCATAGGAATCAGTGGAGAAGGACCTACTGGACGATGCAAAGAGTTAGTGTACTACCAGTAGTAGGTGACAATTTTGTTTTTTGAATTGCACTGTATTTATCATATAAGGTTATTACTTCTCCTATGTGACTTTTTACGGCAATGAATGCTTCTCCATTGTAGTATACCGAACTGTAGCTTTATTGTTTTGTTCTCTTTTAGTGAGAGCTGGACAAGGGCTTCGAGAATCGCTCCTGGTGGAAGAATCTCCCCATCCTTAAAGGAAGAAGGCTCAAACACAAATGGAAGCAGATGTACTCAGGTGTTACATGAATACGTCCACACCATAAACATAACATACTGTGCATATTACTATACTACACATAGTACCGCTATGCCACATACCACATACGACTGCTATATGATGCACATAACACACATTCCAAGACTATTTAATACAAAAAGACGACTACATACATGGCTACACATTTTTGAAGCACAAAATATATTGGGACCAATCTCAGAGGGTTTGCCGGTGGCATAACTGTAAGGGTCACATGGGTTGCAGCTGCGACAAGGCACAGGGGCCATGAGGGCTCACAGTTCGCCACCCCAGCACACAGGGTTGGATAAACTTGGTTGATGTCCTTTGCTAGCTGGCAGTCTGCGTCATAAATGTATTCCCCCTGTCCTCTGGTGCCCTGGTGTGAGAAGATTTATTATACACAGCCTTACACTGTCAGAAAGGAGAAAACTTTTTCATGATAGAATAACAGTAGAGATGGGCAAATCAACCCAAATATTATAAAGTGTTCAGTTTTTAATGAAACCAAACAATTTGGAATTCATCTCAGATGAACGAAATGGCCACTGGTTAATTATTACACCCTGGGGTCTCCTCAGAGCCCAAAGTATAATATCTGGAGACCATGGGGAGGTGACAAAATAAAAAAAAAACATCTAGACTAACCTTCCGTTACCTCTTCTAGATGTCCTCACGGCTTCCTCTGATCCATGTCTTCCTCCACTGGACAGATGATGTCATAGAAGATCTTCAGAGTCGGCATTTGGTGCTCTTCTCTGACATCATGCCCTCCACGTGTCCTTGTCACCACTGAGGCCCAATTATGGCATATGTTGTCAGAAAGGAGCGCCAAACGGCGCCAGGAGGAAGACACAGAATGTCGGAGGCCACAAGAGGTAACGGAAGGTGAGTATAAATGTGTTTTTTTATTGTTGTCACCTCCCCTGGGCCTCTAGCTATTATATTCTGGGGGCCGGAGGGGCACTCACAATATAATATTTTCCCTTCTGGCTCTATCCAAACAAGTATTGGGGGTTCGCTTTATCTGAACACAGGACGAAATAAATCTTCTGGGGTTCTCTCATGTTTAGTCAGCAGCACATAGTCAAGGTGGGATTTTGTAGGGGAAGCTGGGGCACGATCACTATGGGGGGCACCCACCGGAGATGGGAATGATGGGTATCTTGTGTGCACAGACAGGGGTCCGAACAAAGAAGGACAGGGGGATATGTACACTTGTGAGGCTCAGTTGCGCAGGAAGGCCCAAGCTGAGCTTTTGCACCAGAGACCATGAGCCTTTACTTATGCCCCCAGAGTAAGGCATGGGGACCCCCCGAATGGACTGGCAAGCAGTGTCCAGTGAAAGCACACGGACCCCATAGACTATAATGGGGTCCGTGTGCTTTCCACATGGTCTCCGCACGAGTCATGCGGACAGGAAAGTATATCGTTAGACTGTGTGCTTTCATAAGCTCACCGCTTGTCAATGCACTCAGTAGTCCGTTTGGAGGAGTCCTCATGCGGACTCCCCGAACATATTACCGAACACAGATGTGAACCAGGCCTAAGCTGCTGCAAACTCATCATTGCCTAACCCACTGCAATATACAGTTACAGTATAGTCAATGGAGTATCAGCAAATCTCCTGTGTATGCCATGACGAAAGCCAAAAAGTTCCCAGCACTGCAGTTTTGCTGTTGCCGCCACCTTTACAGACAGGTGATTTTTGCCTCGGCGGGGGTAATTTCCCTTCCAGAATTTCAGCATCATGTTCGTCCTGTGTGGCCACGGCCTACAAGTTGTTATATTTAAAGCCAATTACAAATCCCGCAGAGACAGGCGAGTCTAAGGATACAAATTTATGGCAGTTGTTGACACACTTGACACAGGACTAAATTCGTTGTAAGGATTTATGTCTTGTTACAACATCAAGGAATCTGCTTCAGGGATCCCGGGGTGGGGGCGCCGCCGCTCTGAACTAATATCAATGTGGAGGCAATAAAACATTGACATGGCTTACAGTATCTAATGATAGATTTACTCTTCAAGTTCATTCTGTCTTATGTCTATTTATCAGGCCACACCTGTTCTGTCTACATACAGTAATGTGCAAAAGTTTTAGGCAGACGTGTTAATAGTAGAGATGAGCGAACACTAAAATGTTCGAGGTTCGAAATTCGAATCGAACAGCCGCTCACTGTTCGTGTGTTCGAACGGGTTTCGAACCCCATTATAGTCTATGGGGAACAGATACTCGTTAAGGGGGAAACCCAAATCCGTGTCTGGAGGGTCACCAAGTCCACTATGACACCCCAGGAAATGATGCCAACACCTCTGGAATGACACTGGGACAGCAGGGGAAGCATGTCTGGGGGCATCTAACACACCAAAGACCCTCTATTACCCCAACATCACAGCCTAACAACTACACACTTTACACACTCAATACCACCTCTCTGACAGTAGGAAAACACCTTGAAACATGTGTATTTGGCACTTGCAGTGAGGAGAGCTTGTCACCAGCAGTGAATTTTGCCCTTGTAGTAAGTTGAGGTTGGCACCAACATTTGTTTTGAAAATCAGGGTGGATTGAGCCTCTAACCAGCAGAGTTTGGGCAAATTCATGGTGGAGGGAGCCTCTAAAAACCCCAGTTTGGACCAATTCATGGTGGAGGGAGCCTCTAAAAACCCCAGTTTGGACCAATTCATGGTGGAGGGAGCCTCTAAAAAACCCAGTTTGGACCAATTCATGGTGGAGGGAGCCTCTAAACAGCCCAGTTTGGACCAATTCATGGTGGAGGGAGCCTCTAAAAACCCCAATTTGGACCAATTCATGGTGGAGGGAGCCTCTAAACAGCCCAGTTTGGGCAAATTCATGGTGGAGGGAGCCTTTAAAAACCCCAATTTGGACCAATTCATGGTGGAGGGAGCCTCTAACCAGCCCAGTTTGGACCAATTCATGGTGGAGGGAGCCTCTAACCAGCCCAGTTTGGGCAAATTCATGGTGGAGGGAGCCTCTAAAAACCCCAGTTTGGACCAATTCATGGTGGAGGGAGCCTCTAAAAACCCCAGTTTGGACCAATTCATGGTGGAGGGAGCCTCTAACCAGCCCAGTTTGGACCAATTCATGGTGGAGGGAGCCTCTAACCAGCCCAGTTTGGACCAATTCATGGTGGAGGGAGCCTCTAACCAGCCCAGTTTGGGCAAATTCATGGTGGAGGGAGCCTCTAACCAGCAGAGTTGTGGGAAAGCAGGGTGGAGGGAGCCTCTAACCAGCAGAGTTGGTGGAAATCAGGGTGGAGGGAGCCTCTAACCAGCAGAGTTGGGGGAAATCATGTTGGAGGGAGCCTAGTATTAGCAGAATTGTGCAACGCTTATGGTGGATGAGTATGAGGATGCGGAGGAATTGGAGAGGTTGAGTACAGACATGGAGTTTCATGTTGGGGTGCTTTACACAGGTGGGCACAAAAATGAAGGCTCTATCCAGTGGTGGTTCATTTTTATCAAAGTGAGCCGGTCGGCACTCTCAGCTGACAGACGGGTGCGCTTGTCAGTGATGATGCCACCGGCTGCACTGAACACCCTCTCAGATAGGACGCTGGCGGCAGGACAGGACAGCACCTCCAAGGCATATAGGGCAAGTTCAAGCCACAGGTCCAACTTCGACACCCAATACGTGTAGGGCGCAGAGGGGTCGGAGAGGACAGGGCTGTGGTCGGAAAGGTATTCCCGCAACATGCGCCTATACTTCTCACGCCTGGTGACACTAGGACCCTCTGTGGCGGCACTTTGGCGAGGGGGTGCCATCAAGGTGTCCCAGACCTTAGACAGTGTGCCCCTCGTTTGTGTGGACCGGTGAGAACTTGGTCGCCTACTGGAGGAACTGTCCTCCCTGCCGCCAACATCACATGCTGGAAACATCTCCATCATATTCTGCACCAATTGCCTGTGGCAAGCATTGATGCGATTGGCCCTCCCCTCTACCGGAATAAAAGACGAGATGTTGTTTTTATACCGGGGGTCAAGGATAGCAAAGATCCAGTACTGGTTGTCCTCCATGATTTTGACAATACGCTTGTCGGTTGTAAAGCACCCCAACATGAACTCAGCCATGTCTGCCACAGTGTTAGTTGGCATGACTCCTCTGGCCCCACCGGAAAGTTCAATCTCCATTTCCTCCTCATCCTCCATGTCTACCCATCCGCGCTGCAACAATGGGACGATTCGAAGTTGCCCGGAAGCCTCCTGTATCACCATCACATCATCGGACAACTCTTCTTCCTCCTCCTCCTCCTCCTCCTCCATTAAACGCAGTGAAGCGGACAGATGTGTGGACCTACTCTCCAGCTGTGACGGATCGGATGCTATCCCTGACTCCTCTGTGTGATCTGAGTTATCCCTGATGTCAATCAGGGATTCTCTCAGAACACACAAGAGCGGGATTGTAAGGCTCACCATCGCATCCTCAGAGCTCACCCTCCTTGTGGACTCCTCAAAGACCCGTAGGATGTCACAAAGGTCTCTCATCCATGGCCACTCATGGATGAGAAACTGAGGCAGCTGACTTTGTGGCACCCTAGGGTTTTGTAGCTGGTATTCCATCAAAGGTCTCTGCTGCTCAACCACTCTATTCAACATCTGAAACGTTGAGTTCCAGCGTGTGGGGACGTCGCACAAAAGCCGGTGTTGTGGCACATGCAGGCGTTGCTGGAGAGATTTTAAGCTAGCAGCGGCTACTGTCGACTTGCGAAAGTGGGCGCACATGCGCCGCACTTTCACCAGTAGCTCTGGAACATTGGGGTAGCTCTTTAGGAAACGTTGCACCACTAGGTTGAAGACGTGGGCCAGGCATGGAACATGTTGGAGTCCGGCAAGCTCCAGAGCTGCTACCAGGTTCCGGCCGTTATCACAAACGACCATGCCTGGGCCCAGGTGCAGCGGCTCAAACCATATTGCCGTCTCATCGAGGAGGGCATCCCTCACCTCGGAGGCAGTGTGCTGTCTGTCCCCCAAGCTGATCAGCTTCAGCACAGCCTGCTGACGTCTACCAACGCCAGTGCTGCAACGTTTCCAACTCGTAGCTGGGGTCAATCTAACAGCGGAGGAGGAGGCGGTGGCGGAGGAGGAGGCGGTGGCGGAGGAGGAGGCGGTAGAGGAGGAGGAGGAGGGGGTGTTCTTCTCGTGTCCCTGCCAGGAATGTTAGGCGGGGAGACGAGGTACACCGGGCCAGTTTGGGAAGCAGTCCCAGCCTCAACTACATTCACCCAGTGTGCCGTCAGTGAAATGTAGCGTCCCTGTCCGCATTCACTTGTCCACGCGTCGGTGGTCAAGTGGACCTTTGTGCAAAGCGCGGAACTAAGGGCCCGCCTGATGTTGAGTGACACGTGCTGGTGCAAGGCGGGGACGGCACACCGGGAGAAGTAGTGACGGCTAGGGACGGCATAGAGAGGTGACGCAGTTGCCATCAGGTCCAGGAAGGCGGGAGTTTCAACAAGCCGGAACGCCAACATCTCCTGGGCCAGCAGTTTAGCGATGTTGGCGTTCAAGGCTTGCGCGTGTGGGTGGTTAGCAGTGTATTTCTGCCGCCGCTCCAATGTCTGAGAGATGGTGGGTTGTTGTAAAGAAGCGCCTGATGGTGCCTTTGATGGTGCAGGAGAAGGAGATAAGACAGGAACAGGGGAGGATGAGGGAGAAGTCAACAAAGTGGCGGAGGCAGATGAAGTGGTGTCCTGGCTCGTCCTCTGGAGTGCATCGCCAGCACAGTCAGCAGTGGCAGTGGCAGAGGCAGAGGCAGTGGCAGAGGCAGTGGCAGTGGCGTGAACGGCAGGCGGCCTTTGTCCTGCCGTTGCTGCCTGCCACTGATTCCAGTGCTTGGATTCCAAATGACGGCGCATTGAAGTGGTGGACAGGTTGCTCTTCTCAGAGCCCCTAATCAATTTCGAGAGGCAAATTGTGCAGACAACACTATATCTGTCCTCGGCGCATTCCTTGAAAAAACTCCACACCTTCGAGAAACGTGCCCTCGAGGTGGGAGTTTTTCGGGGCTGGGTACGAACTGGAACATCTTGGGAGATTCCGGGTGTGGCCTGGCTTCGCCTAAGCTGCTGACCTCTGCCTCTGCCTCTAGCTACCCTTTTTGGTGCTGCACTTGCCTCAACATCCACACTACTTTCCCCGCTTGACATCCCCCCTGTCCAGGTCGGGTCAGTGTCCTCATCATCCACCACTTCCTCTTCCAACTCCTGTCTCATCTCCTCCTCCCGCACAATGCGCCGGTCAACTGGATGCCCTGACGGCAACTGCGTCACATCATCGTCGATGAGGGTGGGTTGCTGGTCATCCACCACCAAATCGAACGGAGATGGAGGAGACTCTAGTGTTTGAGCATCTGGACACAGATGCTCCTCTGTTAGGTTCGTGGAATCGTGACGTGGAGAGGCAGGTTGAGGGACAATGAAAGGAGCGGAGAACAGCTCTGGGGAGCAGGAACAGTTGGGGTTATTGTTCTGTGAAGCTTGGGAATTTTGGGAGGAAGGAGGACAAGACTGTTGGGTAATAGGAGGAGAGGAGGCAGAGTCTGACTGGCTGCTGGACAATGTGCTGTAAGCGTTCTCTGACAGCCATTGCAAGACCTGTTCCTGGTTCTCGGGCCTACTAAGGTTTGTACCCTGCAGTTTAGTTAATGTGGCAAGCAACCCTGGCACTGTGGAGTGGCGCAATGCTTGCTGCCCCACAGGAGTAGGCACGGGACGCCCTGTGGCTTCACTGCTACCTTGCTCCCCAGAACCATTCCCCCGACCTCGCCCACGGCCTCGTCCACGTCCCTTTCCGGGAGCCTTGCGCATTTTGAATTCCCAGTTAGAAATTGGCACTATATACCAGTAGCAAAAATTGTGGGTGCACGTAACCCCAATATATTCTTTGAATTCCCAGTCAGACAATGGCACTATATACCAGTAGCAAGAAATGAGGGTATTTATAACCCCAATATATTCTTTGAATTACCAGTCAGAAACTGGCACTATATGGCAGTAGCAAGAAATGAGGGTATTTATAACCCCAATATATTCTTTGAATTCCCAGTCAGACAATGGCACTGTATACCAGTAGTAAAAATTGTGGGTGCACGTAACCCCAATATATTCTTTGAATTCCCAGTCAGAAACTGGCACTATATGGCAGTAGCAAGAAATGAGGGTATTTGTAACCCCAATATATTCTTTGAATTCCCAGTCAGACAATGGCACTGTATACCAGTAGTAAAAATTGTGGGTGCACGTAACCACAATATATTCTTTGAATTCCCAGTCAGAAACTGGCACTATATACCAGTAGCAAGAAATGAGGGTATTTGTAACCCCAATATATTCTTTGAATTCCCAGTCAGAAACTGGCACTGTATACCAGTAGTAAAAATTGTGGGTGCACGTAACCCCAATATATTCTTTGAATTCCCAGTCAGACAATGGCACTATATACCAGTAGCAAGAAATGAGGGTATTTATAACCCCAATATATTCTTTGAATTCCCAGTCAGACAATGGCACTGTATACCAGTAGTAAAAATTGTGGGTGCACGTAACCCCAATATATTCTTTGAATTCCCAGTCAGAAACTGGCACTATATGGCAGTAGCAAGAAATGAGGGTATTTATAACCCCAATATATTCTTTGAATTCCCAGTCAGACAATGGCACTGTATACCAGTAGCAAAAATTGTGGGTGCACGTAACCCCAATATATTCTTTGAATTACCAGTCAGAAACTGGCACTGTATACCAGTAGTAAAAATTGTGGGTGCACGTAACCCCAATATATTCTTTGAATTCCCAGTCAGACAATGGCACTATATGGCAGTAGCAAAAATAGTGGGTGTATATAGCCCCAATTCTATTGCTAGGGGACTTGCAGGGTATTTCTGGGGTGAAGGTGGGGGGGCACACCGTTGGAACGGGTATCGGGGGTATATATCGGGTATACGGGAATACACTGACAGTGTATTCCATTCAGGATCCTGGGAAAGCTGGGTTGCGGCGATTGAGCCCGTCAGTGCCACGTTACACTGACAAGCTTCTCCCTGGAATTTAGCTCTTATAAGAGCTGTTGGTTGTCTTCTCCTTCCTATCCTAGCCTGTCCCTGCCTACCCAGAATCTAAGCCCTAGCTAGCTGGACGGAAACCTCCGTCCTCGGTGAATTGCAAGCTCAGAATGACGCGAACCTGGGCGGCGCTGTTCTTTTAAATTAGAGGTCACATGTTTTCGGCAGCCAATGGGTTTTGCCTACTTTTCTCAACGTCACCGGTGTCGTAGTTCCTGTCCCACCTACCCTGCGCTGTTATTGGAGCAAAAAAGGCGCCAGGGAAGGTGGGAGGGGAATCGAGTAATGGCGCACTTTACCACGCGGTGTTCGATTCGATTCGAACATGCCGAACAGCCTAATATCCGATCGAACATGAGTTCGATAGAACACTGTTCGCTCATCTCTAGTTAATAGTTTATTTCTGTCAAACTGTGGACAATAAGAAGTTCTCACTTTAACACCTTCACAATCGGGGAAGACGTCCGTTAAGTGTCGGTAAGTCGTCTGCGTGTCCAGTTAGCAGCCAGTGGCCCTGGAGGATCCTCATTAACCGTAAAAACATCAAATATTATTATTTCATGGGCTGAATACGCCAGTGTGACCTTATCAATGGCATTCAATGTCAATCAGCTGCATCTAAAGCACATTGGGGAAGATTTATTAAGACTGGCATATAGTACGCCAGTCTTTGGTGCAGAGGATTAAGTTATAATGAACCCATCCCAACCCTGGTCCGCCCCACACAATGGGGACAATGAGATTCGGGGTTATGGTAAATGTTTGGTGCAAGGAATGGCCAGAAGCCAAATGTGCTCCATAATATCATCCGTCTATGCCCGAAAACTGGTGTAGAGGATTGATAAATCTTTCTTATTATATAAGAAACCCATACTTCCCATACCCATACTTCCCCATACCCATACTCCCCATACCCATACATCCTATACCCATACTCCCCATACCCATACTCCCCATACCCATACTTCCCCATACCCATACTCCCCATACCCATACATCCTATACCCATACTCCCCATACCCATACATCCTATACCCATACTTCCCGTACCTATACTTCCCATACCCTAACCTGGCTTCACCTTCTGTAGGGCGAGTACTTTAATAAGTTTTGTTGCCCCCTCTCGTCCAAGAAATAAGAAGGGACAAGGACAAGGAAAGGAGTCCAGAATATGGAATTATTACCCTGGAACAGGGGTCATAAATAATCCAATAAAAAGAGACAAGATTCCTCCGAGGATGCGCTGTAGCTCCTATTCCATTGTACACATGATACAGCGCCCCCCACAGGCTTCTGTACATCGGACAGACTGTTCACAGACTGGGAGAACATCTAACCCAGCAAAAGCCCAATATAAACAGGCAATACAGCTGACGCTGGTTCACACAAGTGCCTGAACTCCATTTTCAGGTTTCTGTCTTCTGTCATGCCAAGTCCGTCCGTGAGTGCCGGTGAGCGTTTTACGCGCTCCGCGGCTAAACCGTTTTTTTTAAAACCAGACACAGAGTACTGCATGTCCGTCTCTGTGTCCAGTTTAAAAAAAAAACGTTTTCGCCGCGGAGCGCATAAACGCTCACCGGCGCACACAGCCAGAGACTTTTCAAACCCATTCAAATGAATGGGCTTGAAACATTCCGGCAGGTTTCCGTCTCCTGCCTCTGTTTTGTGCAGGAAACGGAAACCTGGAGAACGGAGTATGGGTGCAGATGTGAACGAGCCCTTAGGGAGAATTCACACGGAGTAAAGTGGCACGCTATTTGGCGTGACCGCAAACACGCACCGTCAAACACGTGGCGCAAACGCGGCGCAAACGCGCCAAATAGCGTGCCACTTTACTCCGTGTGAATGCTCCCTTAGAAGGGGTCCCTGAAATATTTTTTTTAGAAATGTTTTTGGATCTACAAATTCCATCTCATATTACCTTTTGCTATGGTAGAATCTCTAGAATATTCTATTTATTAGAGAAATGATAATTGATAGATAGAATTAAGATCCTTTACAAATTCACTTTCTGAACCATCCAAATCCACAAAAATTAACTTTTAATATCTTTAATCTTATCTATAAGCAGATGAACCATTATAAGTATTGACTTCTGGGTCCTAAACTCATATTGCTAAAACTGGGCGTGCCCTTACAGTGTGTGCCGGGTGGTAACGTTATTGTGATCCCGGGCGGAACATAAAAGTCTCAGGAACGTTCTCCCAAGTGACGCTTCCACTCGCTTTACACGTATCCTTGCCTTCCCGTTGAATGTTGCCTGGTCTCATATACTAAAATTCTGTGTCATTTTCTAATACAACTATGATCTTTGGCTCGGACTTTGTAGCCTTCTTATCATATGTTTTTACTAAACTTTATTTCTAATTTTTAACTTTACAATTTGACACCTCTGCTTGTGTTTAGAGGTTGGAACGCATGAAAGCTTGATTGACACATGAATTGATAAATTCCCCCCATTATATGTATAGAACTCTGTATATTTGGGTGATAAGAGGGGGGTATTATATCATTGCTCCCCTCATGTTGTATAAAGTTATACTGACAACTTATGCCCGACTATCCTTGTATATTGTGTACAAGAAGGAGTTCGGGTTCCAGAATCTCCAAAATGTATTACAGACAATTTCATCAGGGATTATTATATTTTCAGCATGTCCCCTGTGAATTGCCAGTTTCATGCAGGAATTGGATCATGATGTTCCTTGTGATCAGTGTGAGTTAGGGGATCAATGATTTATACATTAGTTGTACAATCGTAATAGGTCTTGTTAAAGAAAAATGCTTCTTTCTCCATTTGTCAGGCGGCCGCCGATCTATCCCTAATAGATGCCCATATCCACAGAGAAGATGAGAAGACGAACTGTCAGCCATGGGGAGGAGGAGGAAGAGAGACTCGATCTGCGGGTGAGACTGATGGTCTGTCTTATATGTTTTATATACTTTTTATGTTATGTACATTTTAGGCCTTGTTCACATCTGCATTGGTAATCTGTTCGGGGAGTCCTCATAGGGACCCCCTTGAACGGACTACTGAACGCATTGGCAAGTGGTGTGCAGTGAAAGCACACGGACCCCATTATAGTCTATGGGGTCCGTGTGCTTTCACTGCACACCGCTTGCCAATCCGTTCAGTAGTCCGTTCACAGGGGTCCCTATGAGGACTCCCCGAACAGATTACCAACACAGATGTGAACCAGGCCTTATGTATTTATGCTATAGATGCAGGTTCATCTCTAGAACCATTAACTATTGGGAGAAGTACGATCCAGTGACCCCTGTTTGCTATTTCAGATTCCGATCCTTTTCTAGTGAGACCTAAAAATGTTATGGAAAGATCTTGTTCCGCTGTATATCCGAGACGCTAAAAAACCACAGCAAAATACAGAGCAAAACTGATCCAAGCTTCCGGATACATGTTATAGAAAATATCTGTGCAGATTCTAGAACACAAGGATATATACTAAGGGCTAGTTCACACGGGAGCAAGGAGGCGGATTTTGACAGCGGATTTCGCCTCAAAATCTGTCTCCATACAATGGTGGTCTATGGAGACCACTAGCATTCTTTTTTCCGCTAGCGGCATATCGTTGCAAGCGGAAAAAAGAAGCGAGCTGCCCTTTCTTCAGGCGGATTCCGCGGATCGCTGAGCCACGGCTTTCGCCTGGCGATATCAACCTCCGGGGTCAGCCCCCTCCGGAGTTGACTCTGCAGGGGGAAGCCGCGACCGCGACAGTCATGGCAGGCGGGTTTTGACCTGAGACTGATGAGGCTCCCCGCGTCACTCTCGGTGCCAAAATCCGCCCCCCGTGTGAACGAGCCCTAAGGATATACAGTTGTGAACAGTTTTAAGCCTGACTATGTGCTTCATAAAACGGAGGCTGGGGAGTTGAGAAAAATATAAAATTGATGCAGCCAAAATGTCCTCTTACCTGTATTCTGCGGGTTGTTACCATTACTGTAATATGAAATTTATACCATTGTTCTTACATGTTAACAAACTTTTAAAAACAAAACAAACAAACAAAAAAAACAGAGCTTAAAAAAATTTGTCGCCATAGTCTGACACCTGTAACTTTTTAGATTTCCATATATATGGCTGTATAAGACGTATTTCTTTACGGGGGACAGTTGTTCCTTTTATTTAGACTTTTTGTAAACTATTATTTTGAGACCCTCTACAGTCTTAAACCCTGGGTGGTCTGATCACTAGTTTAATATACTGCCATGCTAAGTCATTGCAATGTACTGCAAAATCGATTGAGTTCTATTACAGGCTGCTCAGTCAAAACTTTGACCAAGGCACCATTATGGGGTGGATCACCGGCCCCCAGAATCAGATCTGAGGGTGGGCATCCCATTACCATGACAGCCGGGAGCCTACTGAAGTCTCCCAGACTTGTCATTAGATTACTTCTATCACAGGCTGTGCTAGGCAGCCTGTAATAGAAGTATAGGGAGTTTTACTATACATTGCAATTCATTAGCATTGCAGTGTATTGTATAAGTGATCCAACCCCCTAGCATTCAACACTCCTAAGTGTTTTAACAGTAAAAAAAAAACATATCTATATGTTAAAAAATATTAAAAGAGCTTAAGTCACCCCCCATTTCCTTGGATCATACATAAATATGAATAAATACAGTAAAACCAACACACACCTTAGGTATCCCTGTGTCTAAAAATGCATGGTTAATAGACCTAAAAAAAAAAAAAAAAAAAGTCAGAGAGGTGTTCTGTACTGCCTGGCGATGACATTAGACTGTAAGGTCCACAATTGTGACAGGGGAGAGTTATCTCCACCAATATCTCTGACAACCGGGCACATTCACAAAGCTGACAGTGCTCTGAAGCCCGTGCGTTGTTGGTTTCCTAGTGGTATATACAAGAAAGCTCCTCTATAACCAGTCTACAACATGTGAACATGAAGGGTTAATCCCAGCTTCAGCTGATACGTTGGGGTCTGGTCACCTCACTGTTTAGCAGTTGCAAATACGGCAAAAAGATGGCCATCCAGTCACATAGAGATCAATGTAAATACAACAAATAGATCCGTTCCATGTTTTCAGAACACCAAAGAGTCGTATCCAATACTTTAGTGTCCACCAGTATAAACCAACAGGAACGCAATTAGGTCTTATGGGGAGAAACCTGTAGTTCTAGATAAGGATTCACATGAGACGGTAAAAGAAGACTCCCACTGACTTCAATGGCATTTTTTTTTTTTACACGTGTAAAATGTCATTGAAGTCAATGGGAGTCTTATTTTTACACATGTATTTTTAGATGTGTATTTTGCCAAAATACATGTGTGTTTACTCCATGTGAAGGGGCCCTAAGACACTTAGACTTGTTCTTTGCTTTCCCACCTAACACATCCGGAATTGTTGCCGGAATTATAATGTCTGTAGTGGATGGATCTTTTTTCCCCCAACGTTGTGATCCTTCTACTGTGGATTCATGGAGCATTTGTAGAACTCTCTATATTATGGTAAAATCTTTTATTTTGCCAAACCCCTTTAGGTAGGGGCCTACATGGCATAAATGGTGGAAACGCAGCGGAACAAACCGCAACGTTTTACAATCACTGTGTAGTGATTCTAGAAAATTCCATCCCCACAATGCGATAAAATATGCGGTCGCAGTTTTAGAAATCGCAGCATATCAATTATACCTATGGAAATGGCAGTGGTTTCTCTATAGGGATAATGGAAGCAGAAAGTCCGCAGAGGAGCGCTACGTGGGGTCTTATATGGGGTTCACTAATAGATGTATGGTCTGGGGCTATAGATTTTTGCCTCCCTTCTTCCTTTGTTCCCTCTGATTGATTTTTTTGCATTGTTGACTACTTGGTATCCTGTCTTAATGTGAACATTGATTTGCTATGTTTTATGGATTATTGCCTGTTTTCTAGCTTAGTCAGAAAGTTTAAGGGGTTGTCCAGTTTCTATGATAGATAGGCTATCCGTAGGATGGGCAATCCATAATAGATCTGCGTGGCTTTGACACCTAGGACCCCTCAGATAATCGGTACCGAGGCAGCAGGGAAGAGCCGCGCTGCTCACTCTCCATACAAGTGCAGGTACGGCAATACCACACCATAGACTTCAATGCAGTAACTATACGAGGCTGCTCTCCTCCTCCTTATTTTCACTCAAGCTGTTTATCTGTACAGAATTCATCTCCATTCTCAGCTCACACAGAGAAGTCTATGGAGGAGGAAAGGTGGAGGAGGAAGAGATCAGCCTAGTGTAGGTACCGCATTGAAGTCTATGGAGAGGGAAGGGTGGAGGAGGAGGGTGCAGTGGGCAGAGTCATATCTTGAAAGATACCATAATAGTGTCAAAAGAACTGTCGCTTACAGTGTAGCAGCTGCAGTTATTTATGTATCTTTTCCAGCTGCCTCCTCCTCCTCCCCTCCCCTTTCCATAGACTTCTATATAAAAAAAAACCTCATCCTGATAAGTGGAGAAGGAAATAGATTTCTTTAATAAGATGTGTTATAACATTTCTTATATTTACCTGTACTATTCTTTTATGAGAAGTTGGTTTATAGTTGCAGATAAAGTTTAAGTCTGCCTTGGCTAAGTTTTACTGTAGAATGTATTCTGGATGGTAAAAAGTATTAAAAACTGAAATAAGCCTCATATTTGTTATATCTTCTGGTAACAACGCAATGAAGTAGAAATAAGATAGAAATGTGAGGGGTCAGGATATTAGAATCTGGAAAAGGTCATAAAATTGCTGCCTAAAATAAAGTATAATAGGTATAATATAGTATATAAAGGGGCGCTTACTAAAGAAACCCCTAGCTAAGAGCCTGTAGGATCCCTAAACATGGCTCCTAAAGGGGTTCTCTAGCTCTGTATAGTCATAGCTGATATAAGTGCTCACTGGCCATGTTAACACATCTAGTACAGGAGGTAATTGACTGAATGGAGACATGGAGGAAGACAACGTTACATAAAGGAAACGTGAGCAAGGCTGAGACCAGATGGATTGCACCCAAGAGCACAGGCTCAGATCTGGGCACCGCTTCATAGAAGAGATGAGGAGTAGGGAAAAGGAACAAAGTATAGCAAGTAAATTTATAATAAGGGAAATGGAAAATCTTCAAGAAAAACGTCTTCAAGATGGTTTCGAAGGGGGTGTTCACCCTACCATGGAAATCTATTAAAATGAAAAATCTGACACCTATCATAATGGACATTAATGGAGACTGATATTAATGTGTTCATTTAATGTATACGTTGAAAAACGGACAAATTAACATAAAGTAGGTAATACCGTATATACTCGAGTATAAGCCGAGCCCCCTAATTTTACTACAAAAAACTGGGAAAACTTATTGACTCGAGTATAAGCCGAGGGGGGGGAAATGCAGCAGCTACTGGAAAGTATTTGGGTGCAGTAGATGCTGGTGCTGGGGAAGGGGAGGGGGTGTTTTGGTTGTCTGTCTGCCCCTTCCCTGAGCTTGAGGACTGGGTTTTCTTCCCCCTCACTTGGAATTCAATCTGGCTGAATATAGGGGATCTGCAGTGCTCCTATTAACCCCTTCCCTATGTAACAGGAGCACTGCAGATCCCCTATATTCAGTAGACCGGGCACTGTCAGACACAGGGAGACCTAATGTGTATGTGTCTCACAATCATTTTCTACTTTTATATGTATTCTAGGGAAAGGAGGGATTTACAACTTTTATTTTATTATTTTTATAAAATCTTTTTTTTTTTTTTTTTTTTTTGCACTATTTTATGGGAGCAGTTCATAGACCCCCCCCTCCTAAAAAAAAAATATATTTTTTTTTTGCTGACCTGAGTATAAGCCAATGGGGGCTTTTTCAGCACAAAAACTGTGCTGAAGAATTCAGCTTATACTCAAGTCAGGGCTAGAACCTGTGATGTACTTTATGGGTTTTTTTTTTTAAATCTTTTTTTTTTTTTTTGTATAATATATTTTTGACCCCCCCCCCCCCCAAGGTCATAATAGACGTGGTGCCCCAGTTATAATAGTACTAGAGCCTCCTAGTTACACTGCAGAGCTGATCTAGGTCCTGTAGGCCCCAACAACTTGTGCTGTTCCTGACCTGCAGCCGTCATGTGAGCTGCATCATGGCGGCCCCTGCAGTTGTGTACATAGGGCTCACTAAAAAGGGGTCAGGGCTCTTCTGATATCTAGTACTAGTAGCAACCCCAGACTGGAACTCAACACCAGTACAGAACAACTAAGCCGTTCCAAATTACTCACATTTCATATAATTGTCTCCAAGTATAATCTTCCAGTCCCTTGAGCTGAAAAGCATCCTCCTAATGATAGACCCCCCACCAGGCCTTCCTGTAGGGTCGGTATTGGGCAGGTGATGAGTGACGTCTTCTTTCCTCCAGATGTTCATTCATTCAGTAGACAGTGTAACCATTAGACCAAATGATCAGATTTCTCAAGGCCTGAGAATGCTTTAAGTTCTGGTTGGAAATCTTCAGGCCGGCTGTCATGTGCCTATGTGCCTGTCTGACTGGTCTACCTTAAAGACCTGAATGGTTCCTTCTGGAGGATTATGTCATCTCTGGATAGTCTACCATTACTAAGCCTGACTTAGTTACTCTTGGTTACTACATCTCCACACTCACCCTGATTCTGTTACATGTAGTAAGTTTAGGTCTAACATTACATAGATCCATTAAAGGGGCTCTATCAGCAAAATCATGCTGATAGAGCCCCACATATGCGTGCATAGCCTTTAAAAAGGCTATTCAGGCACTGTAAATGTTAAATTAAACTACCCCCCCATTTTAAAATAATAACTTAAAAAAGAATGTTCTCTACTTACGGAACGTGCACCCTGGGCGGGCATTCAGGGTGTGTCTTCATCTTCTTCCACGCCTCTTCTTCATCTGACGTCCTCCGGTCCCGTCCTCCTCCGGCGCTCGCGAAAAAAAATAGGGCGCATGCGCAGTAGCCTTAGTAGAAGCCACGTGCTACTGCGCATGCGCCTGGGCTATTTTTTTTTATCAGTGTCCGCGAGCAAGCGCCGGAGGAGGACGGGACCCGAAGACGTCAGAGGAAGAAGAGGCGGGGAAGAAGAAGACGGCACACCCTGAATGCCCGCCTAGGGTGCACGTTCCGTAAGTAGAGCTCATTCTTTTTTAAGTTATTATTTTAAAACGGAGGGGTAGTTTAATTTAACTTTTACAGTGCCTGAATAGCCTTTTTAAAGGCTATGCACGCATATGTGGGGCTCTATCAGCATGATTTTGCTGATAGAGTCCCTTTAAGTTTAATGTAATTAGGCCGGGGGAGGTAAAAAAAAATTTTAAAATAAAATCCTCATCTGCCCCCGATGCTCTGGTGTCCTCCCAGAGTGCGGCAGGTACTTCTGCCAGAAGACAGCAACGGAGCTGCGAGACCTCACGGGGAGGCACCAGACCACCAGGGACAGGCGACTATGGTTTTATTTAATATTTTTTCACCTCCCCCAGTCTAATTAATAGATAAAATTTTAGGCCGCACAACCTCTTCAAATTCAACCAATGTTTGTATGCAAGAGAAAAGCAAAAAAAATCAGGTAGTTGCAAAAACGACATCTTTCCTAACTCTAAATATGCCAATAACCAGGGGTGCAATGATAGCATGTGCGCTCTCTGCAGACTCTGCTTGGCCGGCACTGGTCTGCACAAGCCAACAGAATCATAAGAGGCTAAGTACAGATGTCCACACGGATGTCAGTGGAGCCCCCTGCTGGTGAGTCAGTCTCTGATGACCTACCTGCCTTGTTGATTACTTGCAGACAAGGAAAATATATCTTTGTACCGTATTAGCCAGTGGATATGAAATATAACAATTGAGTCTTCAGTAGTTGATACCTTTTTAATGGCTAACAAAAAATGATGACAGATTGCAAGCTTTCGAGACTACTAGGTCAGAAATTGTCTTATACCATGCCTGATGAAGAGGCCTAGTTGTCTCGAAAGCTTGCAATCTGTCATCATTTTTGTTACCCAGTGAAAAGGTATCAACTACTGAGGACTCAATTGTTATATTTCATACCTGTGGACATTCGGACTATGTGGGGTTGTTGTTGTTCCTCGCCATCTGCTTTCTGCTGCCCTATAACCCCCATCTAACATCTCCATTGTCTGCTGCCCCCCAATCTAACTTCTTCGAGTTCCAGGTATTAAGTCAATTCACAGAATTATCCACAAAAAAGAAGGCAGCCCTCCAAAATGGTGTATCAAGTTAGGGTGAATTTATTCAATGTCCGCATTGTACAGTGCAGTGTACAGTATACTGTAGACCGTATATATAGAAGTATTGCAATATATTGTATGAAAAATTAAACTCCACTCCAGGGTTAGAACCCCCTAAGGGGGCTAGAAACTAAAGGGAAAGTGAGTTTTAAAAAATATATATATACATATTTAAAATAATAATAATAATAATAATAATAATAATAATAATATCATAAATACCAAATAGATTGGTCCTCAGTATGAAAAATCCATTTGGGGTTGTCCAGGATATATATAATTTCTACAAGGAGGCCGGGGAAGGTGAAAAATAAAAAAATATAATAAAGCAAAAAATACCTATCTCTGGTGCCTTGATGTCTCCTGCCGCTGTCCAGTGCTGCAGCACCCCGGGGCTTCTTCCAGCAGAAGTCTTCACCGCATGTGATTGCTTATATTAAAGATGAAGGTTATTGTTCAAAAAACAAAAATTTCATTTCACTTTACACATAGTCACAACAAAAATATACAATGTGTACCATTATTGATGTCTCTAGGAATAGCTTCACACCTATGTCTGGATTCCGTTACGAGACTCCATTCCAGAATCCGCTTGAAAGATTTTCCCACATTTTATGGGGAGGAAACCTGGTGGACCTGTTATAGTCTACGTTTACGCAAGTAACTGCTAAGTGAATTGGGTTTTCAGTTTCTCGTCCCCCAGTGGATGCCAAGAGTGGAAACCCAAACACGAGTGTGAACTTAGCATAAGTTGGGTTTAGTTTTCTACAATAAGAATTATTTTTCATGAGCAATTTAATTGCATGGATTTTCCTTCTACCAATTTTTTATCTTCTCATTTTTTTTTTTTTTTTTTGATCGTAATTTTTATGGAAGTTTTTCGAAATATTTAAAACATAAGATAAAATAAATAGGCAGGTAACACTCATGTTACAAAATACTCAGATAAAATAGGCAAAATAGAGAGAGCGATAGACCCTTGAGAGTAATAAGTAAAATAGTAGAACTTTTATTGGTTAGGATAACGCGTTTCGGGGATATACCCCTTCATCAGATCAAAAGCTGTTGATAGTCAAGAGCTTGGTGTGCTCCTTGTAGAATGGTATGCGGCTAGTGGCGAAAAGACTCTTCTACAAGGAGCACACCAAGCTCTTGACTATCAACAGCTTTTGATCTGATGAAGGGGTATATCCCTGAAACGCGTTATCCTAACCAATAAAAGTTCTGCTTGTACTATTGTGTCCTGAGGTGTGCGCCATACTCCAAAGACATACTGACAGGGAAAAAAATGTACATTGTGAGCCCTATATGGGGCTCACAATCTACATTTAAAAGAAGAGAAAAAAGTCTTGTGGGCCCCAGTGCAATCTTTTGTCCGGAAGTCCCCTACCTCATCCCTACAGTGAATTCTTGATAGTGATGGTTCCGAGTGCTAAGGAGTTTAATCCACCTTAGTGTGGTTAGGGTAATCTGTGGGTCTCCTTGGCTTATGGACCAGATGGAAGCTGCAATCTCAATACTAATGCCAGTGCTTATGGGGCCCCCTAAGGCCCCTGGGTCCCGGTACGACTGCAACCTCTCATCTTATGCCCCTGGATACTCTTCCCTTGAAAAAATGTTCTTAATCCCAACATGTAACACTTACCATTATTCTTACATTCTAATTATTTTTTCTGTTTTTGTCTAAATTTTTTTTTTTTTTTCATGGTCGCAGTAGCTCATTAGATAAATGCAGAATTTTATGCGACACCACGTCCATCATAATATACGTGCGATACTTATTGCTATCCATCGCTTGCAAGGTATATATCTTATTTAGGGACTTAGTTACACGCGGCCATTGTAGCTGCCATTGATTGGTTTATCGTTGGAAATAAAAAATGGAGCTGACTCAGAAAATACGCAGCCTTTACTATAATGTGGTGGCTCTGTAAAAACACACAACCCCTAAGAAGTACTGTACTCCACAAGTCAGCAACTCGCTGCCAGCAGAGTAACATTTTACTTAGAGCTGACGGTGCCATAATTCAGGCATGTGACCTTTATGACATTTCACATCTACGACAGCCATTGAGCCAAGAGGCCTGATTCTCGTGAGTGTCACCGCACGGCATCTTTGCAGCAGCTTCTTTTACAGCAGGGGACGAGTATTTTTGTTCATTAACACCTCGAGTAAACTCTTGACGGCAACATATTTCGGTTCAGTAATAGGATCAGTAACAACATCATGGTCCTCCTCGGCATCCGACATTATGAAGGGTGAATCACCTAGACTACTGCCAAAACATGAGCTTGACACGTATTCCTGGGGATGGCTACAACGCACACACAGACAATGAATCTACCGGTCATCGGAGGGTTAATGTAAACAGAATTTTGGAAGTCAATGCGAAACTTTTAATAGCACAACGACAAGTCTGAATTCTACAAGAGAACAGACCAATAGTCAGGACAAGAAACCCTACAATGGCCATATACTCTCCTACCTAACGTACAATAGCTGCCCAAATAGGCACAATACTGCTACAAAACCTTCCTTCTTCTGGTCTATTTACCATTAGTTTTTCCACTTCTTGATATGGCTCAAAAACACAAAAAAAAGCTGATTTAATAAGATTTGCGCTATTGTGACCACTGAGGCCAATCAACAATCTCTGAAGGCCTCGGGAAGAGAACCGGTGATGTCACGGATAGTGACATTCAAGCCCTTCTCTGATTGGCCTTAGCAGTCACGTGACTGTTGAGGCCAAATAACCGCTTCAACACAACTCATTTTTTGCCGGGCCAACCCCTTTAACCACTTCCGTACCGCACCAATTTGTGGTCCAGGACCAGACACATTTTAGGTTTATTTTGTATGTTCATCTACATTCATTCATCTAATTTTTGCGTCTTTTTTTCAGGGACACATAGGGCTTTATTTTTATGTTGTTTTTATTTTCGAATGTGTTTTAATTTTTTTGTATATCCGGAAAAATATAAACAAAATGGGAGGGAAATTGTGTCTGGTTTTCAGTTGTATTTTTTATTAATTTAAAAACAGAAAGTGCCACTGAAAAACTTTAGAAAATAGTTTTTCCTCTCCATTACGGTAATTTTTATTTTGTATGATGTTGTAGGTGGTGGGGCTATAACCTTTCATAACGGCGTTATATTGGCGTATTATTTCACTTATTTTTTAAAATTATTTAATTTTTTAAAACTTTTTTATTATTTTTTTTTAAATGGTATCCCCATAAGGTCATAAAAGACCTTTGGAGACATTTGATCACTTTTTTCTTTGTCAGAGAGGCTGATTTCCCCTGTAACTGGGGCTGGTACGTTTAGCCCCAGTTGCAGGAGGAATACAGCCTCCTGCACGCTGTATACACACCTTATAGAGCTCATCTGGGTCCTGTAGGACCCAGCAGCTCTTGCAAGACACTGAGCCCGCTGGGTCAGAGGGCGGGCGCATGATGGCAGCGCCCATAGCTGTGTATACAGTGCTCATTGAGCGCTGTATACACAGTGATCGAGAAGGCAGGAACGGGAATAAACCTTCCCTGCCTTCTCTCCGGGAGCTCCGTCTGAAGTTACAGCCAACTCCCTGTTTCAGCAATTGCACAATCTGATGCAATAGCTGTGTTCTGACAGGACATACCGGCACGTCCTGTCTGAACAAGGCAACCACTTCCCGGACGTATATAGTCTATGGGCGGTCCGGAAGTGGTTAACTTACACCAATTTTCTAGCATACATGATAGTATATGTGATGGGATAAAGCTTCCCTGCCTCAGAGCTTAGGTTCCTGCCCTTCTTCACCCAAGTGGTATGTGGGTAGTAAGAAAAAAACTAGCAGATAAGGCATACTATATCCGCTCCAATGTAAGTCTTCAGCCTTAGAATCAGAAATGGCGTCCTTGGCCACTAGAGAGCAGGTAGCATGTAGTTATAACATCATACATAGACCATATTCATACAAAGCAAACTGACCCAACACATTATTCTAAGCCCAGTTCATCAGGGGACACAAAGAACATGAACCTGCCGTCTACTAAATAGTGATATAAATAAAGTATAACCCCAACCAGAATAGACCATGAGTCAAACTGCTACGTGTAAACATTACAAGGTGGTACAAGGTGTTTAGCCAGACGCAAAAGGGCCATCAGTGTCTTCCAGACCTTCATATCCCAGGAATAGTCGTAGCCCGGGGACCTTGTTCATTAACTTGTTTGACTTTTTCCCATCATGCCATTTTTCATTTTTTGAATTTGATTTTGCTGTGGTTTTTTGAGCCAAAAGCAACAATGGCTACAAAAGGAAAGGGAAACAGAGAAAGTTCTTATACTTCTACCTCCTGTTCAATGGCGCTGAATTTGGTGTGGAATCCGCGTCAGATTCGGTGCTGGAAAAAAAAGCCTCCCAATGATTCCACACCAAATTCAGTGCCATTTTCCTCCATGTGAATGCGCCCTTAGTAACTTTTTTTTGCAAGGCAAGCTGTATTTTTTATTTATACCATTATATGTAAGTTTGACTGTTTGATCACTTTTTATTAAATTTTATTGGGTAGTTAAAATGATGGAAAAACTTGCATTTTGGCCATTTTGATTTGTTTTGATGAGGTTCACTGTAATTATTTTTAGATTTTTATGGTTCAGGCATTTTCAGATCCAGGATACCTAATACGGTTATCTTGAAGGTGTTTTAGTATGAGATCTGTGGAAAAAGGGGTTGCTTTGAATTTTTATTTATATATTACATTTTTTCAAAAACTTTTTTGCTTTTATTTTTAGACAACTTAGGGGCATTGAACCCTTGGGTGAGCTCATCACCCAGACAATATACTGCAATGTTAATTCTGGAAATTAACATTGCAGGAAAAATTCTGCTAAATTTCTTCAAATTCTTGGAAACCTTCAATGAGCTCTCGGCTGGATCACCACCTCTGAATCATGCTATAGGATGGTAAACCCAGGCAACACGGTGGCTCAGTGGTTAGCATTGCAGCACTGGAGTCCTGAGTTTGAATCCCGCCAGGAACAACATCTCCAAGGAGTTTGTATGTTCTCCCCATGTTTGTGTGGATTTCCTCCCATGTTACAAAGACATACTGATAGGGGAAAAAATGCACATTATAATCCCTATATGGGGCTTACAATCTACAAAAAAAAAATGTATTACTGGGCTGAACACCTGTAAAAAAATATATATATATTTTTTATTATTATTTGTCCATTAAACTGCCATATCAGGATAAATGGTTCATTATGTTTTAAGTTTTTTTTTTAATATATATTTTTTACACCATCATAATTCTAGCTGAAATTTGTCCAGAAACCAAATGACAACAATCAGAATTTTTTACACCAATTTTTTTTTGTCAACTATTTTGTCTAAATTACTAAAATGTTTTTGAACTTATAACATCAGGTTTCGTTTTTATCTTTAGGAAAAACATGCATGGTAGGATGGTTTTCTTTCTATATATTTCAGCATGACTTGATAATACAGAAAATCACAATTTAATCCGTTCTTTATTATATTTTAATTTATTTATTTTTTTCTTATGGAAAATTGTAGTAACATTTGTGGCATTATGTGACCACCTTATTTATATAGTATTTTAGGACTATTCTGATACCACACAGCTCAAAAACAATAAGGATGGTGGGATATTATACCTAGAAGGAGATAAAAATTTTGATCTTTTTGGGGCAAATGGTGGCTCAGTGGTTAGGAGTAAAAAATAAAATTATGTTTTTGTGGTTTTTTTTATCTTAAATTTAAACAAAGAGCAAATTGCACAACTTTCATAGATTTGCCTTACAAATACATAAAATTTGGTAAAGTCCCGATCACTGCACCTTAAGAAAAATAATAAAAAATAATCAGTAAATTATATACAGAATAAAACTTATCCCACAAAAAGTTTGAAAAATAAATCAGTTATGACTATCGAAATACAGATCCATCAAGGATTGGCCACAAATTTGCAGAAATTTTAATACCAGAATATAGTACCACTATCTGCTGTGTATACTCATAAACCTGAAGAAGGAAAGGAGCACAATGGAGAAAAAGTAGAATAGAAAGATTGAAAACTCAAGTTTTGGTCTAAAAATACTGATGAAAATTTACAACAAATAATTATATTTTAACAATGCAAAATTAAAAAAAAATTGTACAGTTTTCTAGCAGATTAAAATGAGTATGACTGTGACTCAGACTACTGTGCGTAGATAGAGTCATAAATGTGCAGATAAATTGGGAAAATTTAATTATAACAATTTCCAAAAAATCTTTAATTTTGATCAATTGGAACAATTTCTTCACCTTTGTTCCTATTCTGTTCATCATTGAAGGTGGAATTTACAGAGGCCGTCTGCACAGTAATATCACATAACAGATTATTCAGTACTGAATACATAACATGGAAGTAGCATCTGTCGTTCCTTCTGTCACGTCTGTTTAGCACATACATGTACTCGCCGCGAAATAATTATAGGACACATTTTCTTAGAATTCTGCCTTCCACCATCCATATGTCCTTCCTTCTATAAATTGGGTGTTATCATTCTCCTTGACTATATGAAACTTTCTAACTCATTCTAATTCATTCTAGGTATGAATTACATTTTGTCCTGTAAAAAAACAAGCCCTCAGATAATTTGGTGAACAGAAAAATAAAAAAAATGTTATGGTTTTTGGAAGACAACGAATATTTTGGTTCTGGTTCTTCTGCTTTTGCGGCTTCTCACGGGTCTTTTCCTGAGTTCCACTGAAGCCGCCATGTGACCGCTGTGGCCAATCAGCAGCCTCAGCAGGCCTCAAAAAGAGACCCGTGATGTCACAGATAGAGACATTCAGGCCCTTTACTGAGGCCACTGATTGGCCTCAGCAGTCACATGTGGATGGAACTTCTGCCACATGCCAAGAAGACGAAGCAAGAAGGCACCAGAGCACTGTGGAAAGGTGAGTATGATTTTTTTTTTTTTTTCACTGCCCCCGTTCAATTTTAAACTTAAACAGGCCTAGACAACCCCTTTAATACATGTGGCTAATGGTATATGTGCCAGAATCTGCTGCATTTGTATGAGTAAATTCCCCCATCTAGTGTCTCCCCCTTTCCTCTACAACTTGGCCAGTAGGTCGGAAATTCACATCAATCTGTTGAGTGGAGGGTTATGAATATGGTTGAGCCGATCTTGAGATTTCAAGATCGATTTTAAAATCCGATTTCCGATCTTTTTCCAGCCGATCTCGATTGTGAAATTTGCTCGATCGCCGATCGGAATCCAATCATTTCCGATCCCGATTCTCAACCCTAGTCAATGCTTCTCTATGGGAAAAGTCACTTTTAGGGTTGAGCTGATCTTGAGATAACCTCCGATCTCGATCCCGTTGGAAAAGATCGGGTCAGAATTCCGATCGCGATTGTGAAATTTACTCAATCGCCGATCAGAATCCGATCAACCCTAGTTATGAAGCCATCTTTGTAAATTTTTCATGTTGCAAATCTTTGTAAATTCAAATTTCTAAATTTCAACTTTCAAAAATAACTTGGCTGAACTGGATAATTTTTGCAACTTTTTTAGAAGTTGTTGCTTTACCTTCACCCTTAATACACGTGACTAATGCAAAAAAATTTATTTTACAATCTGTAGAATATAATAATCTGATAAGCCTATAAGACCCCCAGAAGGTCACCCTGGCTGTATACGTTACAGTGATGTGTGCTAGTATTCAGCCCTATAAAATTGTGGTGGAATTAAATCAATTTTCTGAGTCTGCTAATATTTATTTTGATCAAATAAAATGGTAATATGAGAGATTGTTCCAGAAGCAAGAAGGCTTCCTGTTAACTGCCAATGTGTCACAGGACACCGCCATGCTTACCAGATATCAGTCTTCAATCTCAGATTGCATTTTGACAAGATTTTTTTCCACCTGAGCTGTAGAGAAATGATCCAAGTTCTCCTCCCACGCAGTAACAACAGCTGTTTTTTTCCACACACTCTATTCTCTGTACATCCAATTCTATAAATAATTTCACACTAGGCTCTTTTAAAGAAGGTCAGCTGTCTGTAGAATAGAACAGGATAAATATTTCTTCAGAGCTAATTAATGTTCTTTCTTCAAAGGCCACTACGTGACTATGTTACCGAGACATTAAAGTTCAAGACGGACAATGCTGAAGATGAAACTGCAGAAGAATAATACGGCAAAGTGACCTACTGTTTAACTAGAGTTGTACGTAAATTTAAAAAAATTGTAATTTAAATCACTTTGACCACTAAGCCTAATAATAGGATACTACTTCCTTTTTTATAGAGATCACTTTTCACATCTCATTATCATCACAGGCAGGATTACAATGGAATTAAATTCCTATATATAGTTAATTCAGGGTCACAGCTCATATCCTCTCCCTTCCTGTATAATGACCTCTGCACGAGACTCCGAGTAGGTCAATGACACTCTCCGAAAAGAGTCATCCAGGCTAATAGCTGAGATAGAACTGTTGGACTCATGTAAACAATGGGAGCTTAATATATTATTGAGGAAGTAAAACTCGGTATCATAGTCCAGGAAACTCTGTTTATTCTCTTTTAATAACTATTTTTATACTCTCTTATTTTTTCAGCATCCTGCTTTGATTGCTGCCTCCCTATAAGGGCAGGATTTGGTGCTGATTTTGAGGCTGAATACACCCTTAGGGTGCGTTCACACAGAGTATTTTGGCGCTGATTCTGGCACGGAATCCGCGTCAGAAACAGCAGAAAAAGGAACTCATTGAAATCAATTGACGTGGATTGCGTGCTGTATGAATGGACATTTATCGCTAGGATATGGTCCACCATTCTACAATTCAGGTCTACATCAGTGTGAGTTTTTGTATTTAGAACCTCAGATGATATCCATCTTGACTTGGTGACGCAGAGCTTCATGTTCCCGTCCCGAGAGTTTCCCTTGATCCAAAAAGTCTGACATTCCCCTTTCATGGCAAGAATACCAATGTCTTTGTACTTTTGTGCACCCTTACTCTCCCATATCTCATTTTGGAGCAACTGCAACACCCCTAGGAGACCTTAGCCTGCAAAAGTCCCTCACCAACCAAATTTTTGGATACATGAGGTTAATCATGAGAATGGAGGAAGGTGTGGTGGATGATTCTGAAGATCCCAGTAAATGCTTAACATCATGGCTACCTTGGATTGCATCTCAAAGTAATTCGGGATTTCAGACCTTCCTTGGTTAACCCCATCCCAACATGCCCAATAATAGAACAATGGGTGTTTGGGCTTTAAATATGGCGCCAGCTGAGGAGGTGAACGGGTGCCATCACCACCTGGTGTATGCTGTATTCCACAGTGAGACCCAGCAGTAATGCACACAATGCAAATCCTCTCTGATCACGAGGCATGTGAGGTCCCCCATGTTCTTCATGTCCCCCAGGTTTTTTCCTCCCCAACAAAAAAGCATCAGACAATCCCCAAAATTATATAAATAAAAAGGAGTGAAAAAATAACATAGAAATTTGGTAGAGAATTTGGTATAGAAATTTGGTTTTGCCGTAGTCAAATCAAGCCACAGTATATGGGTAATGTAATTTTGGTTGCATTTTTCTAATTCCACCCCATTCTGAATTTTTTTCCAGCTTCATAGTCCAGAATATTTATTGGTGTCCTTACAAAAAATAAATTGTCCAGCAAAAATAATCCCCCAGTTCTGTGAATAGAGAATTAAAAATGTATGGCTATTGGAGGGTGGCGAGCACAAAATTAAAATACAAAAAATTTCGGTGGCAAGGAGTTAAGAGCTATTTATGATATTGTTTCGCTTTTTATAGTGTTTTTGTCCCCATTTTATTCTCCGTATTCTGTCTTGCTCTCTTTTTTTAGAAATCTAACACACGGCATTGGTGCATCTGGTATCGCCTATACTATAAAATGGTCACATTACGGTATATTTCCAGCATGGCAAACAAGGTAAAACAAAGAAATTTCAAAACTATCTCAAAATTGTTGTTTTTGTTTCCACCTGCAAAAAATATAATAAAAATTTATCAAAAAGTTGCACTCACCCCAAAACAGCACCTATAAGGACTACAGGTTGTTCCACCAAAATGTAAAGTATTTTAATGGTGCAAAAGCAGATATTTGTGTAAGGCCTCGTTCACATCTGCGTCGGTAATCCATTCGGGGGAGTCCGCATAGGGACCCCCTCCGAACGGACTGCCAAACGCACTGAAAGCACACGGACCCCATAGACTATAATAGGGTCCGTGTGCTTTCCGCACGGTCTCCACACGAAACATGCGGACAGAAAAGTAGTTCACGATCTACGTTCCTGCCCGCATGACTCAAACCTAAAACAAAAGGTTGGGTTTGTAGGTATCAGTAAGGTCAGTGGGTGGGTGGTCATGTTTGCTGTTGACCTTACATCATTACAGTGATATACTATATACGCTACGTGATCAAAAGTATCCGGACTCCTGGCTGAAAATGACTTACAAGTTCTTGGCGCCCTCCATCGGTAATGCTGGAATTCAATATGGTGTTGGCCCACCCGGGCATTCGCCATACCCACACCTTGCCATCGGATCGCCACATTGTGTATCGTGATTCGTCACTCCACACAACGTTTTTCCACTGTTCAATTGTCCAATGTTTATGCTCCTTACACCAAGCGAGGCGTCGTTTGGCATTGACCTGCGTGATGTGTGGCACCCAATCACCTGACCACGTTCGAAGTCCATGAGTTCTGCGGAGCGCCCCATTCTGCTCTCTCACGATGTCTACTGAGGTCGCTGATACGGAGTACCTGGCAGTCGGTGGCAGCACAATGCACCTAATATGAAAAACGTATGTTTTGGGGGGGTGTCTGGATACTTTTGATCACATAGTGTATGAGACAAAGCTGTGACCCCTTTAACTGTCCTGTTATGGTAAGTATCCGAATATGACGTTCAGATATATTTAAAGGCAAAGGCTCTACGTTGTGGAATTGCAAACATTCTCCCTATATAGTTAATAGGGGAAGAAAAAAATTAGCAAAAACACAATAAAAAATGCCATAAAACTAGCACATAGTACACCTTTTGTTTACAGCATTTTTTATCTACACGAGGCCGTAGCCTAACAACGGTTCTGTCACCGTTCCTGATACATATATTTCTCTACGTACTTGTATTCCCCTCGCTCATCCTTTCTATTGTGCTGGCCTTCTGTTACTCCTCCTGACTTTTTATGAATAGTCTGACCTCTAGGTGTTACCATTCCCCTTGCCAAAGGGATGTGCATCATGAAGTACAGACGTAGCGGGGTTTAACTTGACACTTAATGCGTTATCCACACTTTGGCACAGCGTGATATTTCAGATGTGTCAATGACTTTGTTTTCTTAGCTATCACAGTGCAGAAAGTCAAGGTTAACTCGGCTACATCTGTACGCAAGTATTTCCTAAAGTAGACGTGTCAGGAATGCTGAGCTGTCCTGTTTAAGCGAAATAGAAAGCCCCCCGTTACGCAATGCTATTTCTCTGAAACACAGAGGTGTAAGGTTCATAGTCATTAGTGGAAAGGTTAAGATGGCAGCTTCAAAACATTCGGCTTCCAGGAGCATCCCTGTAACGTTATTAGCAGTGTATAGTTCCCAGCAGGCGGCCATTCTTAGATACACTGTATGTGGCACCTACTTGTGCTGTTACACTCCCACTCCTCCACATTAGTACAATAATATATAGAAGGTTCATTTCTCCCTCTGTCCCACGTTGCGAACCGCAGCAAAAAAATTGAAAAGACTGCGGTGGAGGCACATTGCTTTTTTCCCATAAAAATTCTGATTAGCTTTCCTCTGCCACTATTATATACCTATACAGCGTTTACGCAGGTATAATTGACACGTTACAATTTACAAAAATGAGAGTGTTTTTGAAAACGTTGCTTTTTTAATGCAGATTTTTTTCTGCAACATGTGGATGAGATTAGCCATAATCCCATTCACTTTGCAGTTACTATAATGCATATCTGTTGCATTTTCGCAACGTGGCCTTCAGTCTATAGGCGTTTTTAGGGTGAAACCAATTGGAATGTAGGTGTACTTGTTTTCACATTGTGCAAATTTTGCAATAACAAAATTGAATGAAATGTTTAGTAACTGTAGTAAGAGAGACGTCAGACTAATAGAAGGCAAAAGTTATATCTATAGAATATCAATATTTAAAGCATTGACTTAAAGAACCAAAAAGAACATAAAGGAACATATTAAGGCCCCACGTTGCGGAAGTTTTTTTGTTGCAAATTTTGCTGCGGTTTTTTGAGCCAAAGCCAAGAATGGCTACAAAAGGAATGGGGAATATCTAGGAAGTTCTTGCACGTCTCTTGCTCAATCCATTTTTGGCTTTGGCTCAAAAAACCGCAACAAAAAAAAAGCAGCGTTTCTGCAAGTAAAGCCTTAGCCTAAAACTAATTTAAAATCTTTTTATTTAATTAAGGCCGGGGCCCCGCGGGCCAGAAAGGCTGCGATTTGCCCGTGGCAGAAATTCTAGAGAATCTAATGTCCACGTTGCAGTAAAAACCGCGGAGCGGACACGTTGCAATTTCAACAACTGGCGCAGTTTTGGAAATCACAGCATGTCAATTATATCTACAGAAACGCCGGTGGGTTCCCCATAGATATAATTGTAACAGAAAGTCTGCAAAAGAAAATTCTACAAACTTTTTGCTTAAAGCGCTGCGGCAAGAACCGTAAGCGTGCCACCCCATTTTTTCCCGCAGCGCTTTATTGCTGCAGGATGTCCTGTGGGGCCTTAGCCAAGGCTAAAGACCTACATTGCGGAAAAACAACATTTTTGCAGCTGCAGAAACGCAACAGAAAAAAAGCTGCATTTTACATTACCTGCAAAGTGAATGAGATTCTGGCTAATCCCACCCACACATTGCAGAAAAAAAAATGTTGTGGAAAAGCTCCGTTTTCAAAAAAAAAAATTGAAAATCACAGCATGTCACAATCACATTTTCCCTATAGGTTTAATAAGGGAAGAAAATCTGCGAGGGAAACTCAGCAAAAATGCAATGTGGAAAAAACTGTGATGTGTTTCTGATGTGTTTTTTCACAACGTTTTTTAGCTTTGTTTCGCTAGGTGGGGCTTTAGCCTTCCTGTTTTTGTTTTTCTCTTCCTTTACCAGCGCCTCTGTCTTGGCTCAATAGTTGGATACACTTTGGGTTATATGAAAAGATAGAAATATTCTAATATTATATCTAAAATTTTGTATTGTGCAATTTTTAAAATTACATTTAAAAAAAAAAAAAAATTTAAAACCTGAGGCCAATAATAGCATATTGATGTTTCTTTGGTAACTATGTGTTAGAATTAGAATTTGCAATATTTAGCTACAATTTGAAGTATGATTGAATATACGGTGTAAAATATTTTATTTATTTATTTAACTTTTTACTTTTTTTCACAGGATGGATAATGATTTTTTAAGCAACGGTCTCCTTAGGAAAAGCTGGCAAATTCAGATGTAGACTGAGGCCCCACGTTGCGGAAACAGCTTTTTTTTTTTCACTGTGTTTTTTTTAGTCTAAGCCAGGAGTGGATTGAGCAGAAGGTAGACGTATAAGAACTTCCTATATACTTCCCATTCCTTCTGTAGACACTCTTGGCTTTGGCTTGAAAAAACGCAACAAAATCTGCAACAAAAAAGCTGCGTTTCTGTAACGTGGGGCCTCAGTCTTATTGAGATTTGAGAACATTCCGGGTCCGGGTCCCCTGAGTTGGAGTCTTGTTTGATTCCAGGCCTGTTTAGGAAATGAAAATGGAACTGTGATGCTTCTTTATTGCTTTCTCTTCTTCTCCTCCCCAACTTGACTCCATCGATGGATGAGGTAGGGCTATATGTGTCGTGATAAAAATATTCTAATAAGATTTGAAATTTTTTTGTATCGTTTAATTAAAAAAATAATAATAATTATAAAAACATAAAAAAAACTGTGGCCAATAATCCCATTGTGGATGTTTCTTTTCTATGTATTAGATATTATAGTGCCGCTATATTGAGTATAAAGTTTTTGGATTATTTAACATTAAAATCCAGATTACATTGTGGTTAAAAAAGGTCTATTTTGTCATTTCTTAAAAATCTAGAGGAGTTCTCCCAACCCACTTTTAAAGCACCAAGGAGCCACCACCAGAAGAGAACTGGAGGAGAACCCAACTGGCACCGATAGACAAGAGTATCCAAGAGGTTAATCGTATTATAAGAATGGGGCGAATGGTGATGGATGATTAATAGCTATTTATGGTATTCATTTCCATGGTGTTGTTTGCTCTTCCATGTCCCTTCTTCTCTCTCCCCCAAACCCTTTCCACCCTCTATATCGCTTAAGAAGGTAGACATGTCCTTTTTACCTTATTTGTCTTAATAAGGATATGTGAAACAGGAGATGACCAGCTTTTCAAAACTACACGATTTAGTGATAGTCTGTTAAGAGATAGCCATCCTTTATGTATACAGTGTTGGCCAAAAGTATTGGCACCCCTGCAATTCTGTCAGATAATACTCAGTTTCTTCCAGATAATGATTACAAGCACAAATTATTTGGTATTAATATCTTCATTTAATTTGTCTTCAATGTGAATGAGAAGGGACTGTATGGTAGGAGACCCAAGAAGACCCCACTTCTTACCCAGAGACATAAAAGAGCCAGGCTGGAGTTTGCCAAAACTTACCTGACAAAAGCCAAAAATGTTTTGGAAGAATGTTCTCTGGTCCGATGAGACAAAAGTAGGAAAAGGCCTCAACATAGAGTTTACAGGAAAAAAAGAGGCCTTCAAAGAAAAGAACACGGTCCCTACAGTCAGACATGGCGGAGGTTCCCTGATGTTTTGGGGTTGCTTTGCTGCCTCTGGCACTGGACTGCTTGACCGTGTGCATGGCATTATGAAGTCTGAAGACGACCAACACATTGTGCAGCATAATGTAGGGCCCAGTGTGAGAAAGCTGGGTCTCCCTCAGAGGTCATGGGTCTTCCAGCAGGACAATGACCCAAAACACACTTCAGGTCAGCACTAGAAAATGGTGGTGAGAGAAAGCCCTGGAGACTTGTAAAGTGGCAGCAATGAGTCCAGCCCTGAATCCCATAGAACACCTGTGGGGGAGGAGAGATCTCTTGGTGGCAGTTTGGAGAAGGCCCCCTTCACATCTCAGGGGGGACCTGGAGCAGTTTGCCAAAGAAGAATGGTCTAAAATTCCAGCAGAGCCTTGTAAGAAACTCATTGCTGGTTACCGGAAGCGGTTGTGCGCAGTTATTGTGTCTAAAGGTTGTGCTACCAAGTATTAGGCTGAGGGGGCCAATACTTGTGTCCGGCCCATTTTTGGAGTGCTTTATGTTTGGTGTGGAATTATATCCAATTTGGCTTTTTGACAATTCTTTTTGTGGTTTTCCATTGAAGACAAATTAAATGAAGATATTAATACCATAGAATTTGTGATTGCAATCATTTTCTGGAAGAACAAGAGTATTATCTGACAGAATTGCAGGGGGGCCAATACTTTTGGCCAACACTGTACAAGAGCTAGAGCTCCATACAAGGGCAGACCCAAATAAGGAGTAAAATTGGAATAAAATTAACATTAGGATTAGAAAAAGATGAAAATAATCATTGTATATGAACAAGTTATAGAACAAGTCAGAGATTTAGGGACTGGTGGACGGCTCATAGTGGTGGAGTATAGTTATGGGGTTAGGTTAAATTGTCAGAAAATGACCTTTGACATCATGAAAACATCATGAATGATACTGGAAACCATGTCCAAGGCGCGGTTCACACCAGCGCCGGATTTTCATTCAAGGATTCTGTCCCCCATTCCGCTTGAAAGATGGGGACAGTAAAGCCCTACAAACAGGTGGATAATACATTTACAACAATAGGTATTAGGAATAATAGAGTTTGGCTAATATAGAATTACTTGAAAGTGAAAAGGGGGAGGAGTTATCTTTTTGTTTCATGTATGTTTGTAAAAAAGTATCTGTCTTCCATGAAGTAATTAGGAAGTCAGGTGCCTCAGTGTTGCAAACCAATAGAGGGCGCTCACTGGAATGTGCTAGCCTGTCTTCCCTGATGTAATTAGGAAGACAGAATTTCAGTGATTGACTTCCTAATTACATCATGGAAGACAGATTTGCATATTCTTCCCATGGTCCATTGCACAGTGGAGTGCTAAAGGCTTAATAAGTATTCACACACCTAAATGGTGGTCTCTCCCCAAGGAGTGACGATATCCCCCTAACCCTGTCTAAGCCTCTCACCTCTACCAGGTTAGTCTTCTCTACACCGGGCTGATGAGATGCAAAAACATTGAATCGGCTGTCCTCGGTTGAGAGACTATACCTGGTAATAACCCCAGCATCATTGCAAAACAAAGGCCTCTTGGAAGGTCGAGCATGACGTTAAAGGGAGCAAACCTTTATTGGGTTATTTCACTGAAATTTTGTCTTCCTAATTACATCAGCGAAGACAGGCTAGCACATTCCAGTGAGCGCCCTCTATTGGTTTGCAACACTGAGGCACCTGACTTCCTAATTACATCATGGAAGACAGGTTTGCATATTCTTCCCATGGTCCCTTGCACAGTGGAGTGCTAAAGGCTTAATAAGTCTCCACACACCTATATGGTGGTCTCTCCCCAAGGAGTGACAATATCCCCCTAACCCTGTAAAAAAGTATGCAAATTTGCTCTACTTGCTGGAAAAGGAAAACTGTGCCTCTAGCACCACCTTTTGACCGGTAGCATCTGTACAAGTCAATGTATAACCTTCAAAGAAGCCTTATAACATGACTTGGGATAGAAGCCAAACTGGAAAATTCCTTCCAAAAATAAAAACTTATCTGTAGATAGTCCCTACCTCAGTGCAAAGCAGGGTACTGGTTGGCTAGGTAGGTCAGGAAGGGGATTATGTCTCCTTGTGGACACCAACATATCAGAGTAGGGAAGTGAAAGGTCATTCATACTAAAAGTGGGAAAAGCTAGGTAAATGAGATCTTTTTGGAAACTAGACATCTGTGCCTCTAGCGCCACCTACTGGAAAATAGTATCACTATAAGTCAGAGTCTGCCTTTCAAGGAAGCCTTGTCTATAAGCAAAACTTCTTCAGGGAGTTCCCTGCTCTGAACTGATAAAGGTCAAGAACCACAAACCAAATGTGTGTTGGGTGTTTTCTTTCCATTTGAAAGGATTTCTGGATTTTCTTATATCTCAGGTCACTGGGAAAACTGTTAAAGGGGTATTCCATCTTGAAGATCATACTTAAACTTAAAAGATTGGGCTGTTAAGGGCATTTATTCCCTATCCACAGGATCACCAGATCCTCTAGAAATCAGGGGAATTGGGACCAAAAGTCCCGTAATGCCTCCTTGTGAATGGAACATCACTGCACTTGCATGACCAGTGCTCCATTGACTTGTGTGGGGTGTGGGCATTAGTCGGAGATTTGAATTCCATAGCAGTGGTAGAGCGCTCATCATGCAATCGCACTGGTGCTCCATTCACAAGCAGCCTTAAGGAGAACCTTCGATCTCCTGTTCTCTTGATCACTGAGGATCCCCTTAGAAAAATATACAAATTTTTGTTCCATATGGAAAAATACAATAATGTGAAAAAAAATTCTGAATATAGCATTTTTTTGTTTTGCATCCCAAAAAAATTCAACCTGAAATTATTTAAACACCGCGCGTTTCCCAAAATGCTATAAAAAAGTGACAGGCATCACAATATAAAAAAGCAAACAAGTTTTTGTTTCTCACAAAGTTTTAATTTTTTGTTTCGCTCCAGATATTATTCTGCAATGTGTGACTGTAAAACCAAACCGTGGCATTTACGCCACATTGACCCCCGGCTTAAATTTCTCTGTGATCTTACTAAGCCACAGGACATAGGGACTGTTTTTTCCAATTTTTTTTTTTCATGGGTTCCCAATAAATTACACAGAATAATAAATCAGTCAATTATGAAGTACAATTTGCCAGACAAAAAATAAAAGCAACGTGACCAGAAGAATTAAAAAAAAGTATGACATTTGGAATGCAAAGAGTAAAAAAAAATTTGGAAGAGAATAATATGATCTGTTATTATTTTTAAAAAATTCTTGCAAATTCTTTTTTTGTTGCCGAGTGGATTGAGTAGAAGGGAGACGTATAACACCTTCCTAGATATCTCCCATTCCTCCATTCTTCTTTGTCTCAAAAAATTGCAACAAAATCTGCAACAAAAAAAGTTGCATTTGGCATTGGAAATTAGTTAGATTTTTATGCCTTAATTTACATTTTATTTGAAAATTGTCTTAACTACCAGAGATATAAAATATCCAAAACTACTGACTTACAGTAGAGACGAGGTTAGGTGAGGACCTGCCACCACTTCTGACATGTCTTTTAGTAAATGCTTCATGACACAATAGCTGTATAGCTGTACTCTGTAGCATACAGAGGCACTGTTCTCCTAATTACATCCTGGAGAATAGATTTGCATATTTTTTACCCAGAATCCCTAGCGGAGCAGGAATGACTTGTAAGTCTCCATACGCCTATGTAGGCACACACTCTCCCTAATGTGTATGATTATCCCCTGACCCTGGTCTATAGTCTCTCACTCTGCCAAATCAGTATCCCTGCGCTATGCTGAGGAGGCCCAATAGGCCGAAACAGCGCTGTCCATAGCTGGGAATCTGTTCCTTTTGGGACAGAAATACTGATTTGGCAATTAAATCCATATTATGATTAAAAAGACTTTATAACTGAGTCGTTCATGATGTTAAGGATGCTGCCCTCTATAGGGTGGCGTACAGAGTGCACTGTTCTCCTAATTACATCCAGGAGAATAGATTTGCATATTTTTTACCCAGAATCCCTAGCGGAGCAGGAATGACTTGTAAGTCTCCGTACGCCTATGCAGGCACACACTCTCCCTAATGTGTATGATTATCCCCTGATCTATAGTCTCTCACTGTGCCAAATCAGTATTCCTACGCTATGCTGAGGATGGCCCAATAGGCTGAAACAGCGCTGTCCATAGCTGGGAATCTGTTCCTTTTGGGATAGAAATACTAATTTGGCAATTAAATCTGCATCATGATTAAATAGATTTTTAAACTGAGTCATGCATGATGTTAAGGATGCTGCCCTCTAGAGGGCGGCGTATAGAGTGCACTGTTCTCCTAATTACATCCTGGAGAATAGATTTGCATATTTTTTACCCACAATAGCTGTATCGCATATTGATGGTGTTGTCCAGGACTTGGAGCCACACATGGGGCACCCAAAAAGTGTATCTAAAAAAAATGCATGTGCCCAGCACTCCCTAAGGCTCACATGACTGCGAAGACTAACTAGTGGCCATAGTGGTCTCTCTGCAGGAACCAATAATGTCACTCAAATACCACCGTTTCCTTACCAATGACTGGTCTCATGGGTCACGGCTCACGGCTTCTTTCGACAAGACCTCAACAGATGACATAAAGGGCACCAACATTGGACAACTGTGTCCCGGGACAGGTGAGTATGTTCTTTTTCATTTTACACCCCTGGGCCTTCACGGGTAACACCAAATTCTGGACTACTCTTTGAGTCAATTAATAAATTGCGTCGTACCTCTGCTACTCCTAAAATTTTTCGAATACATTGACCAACCACCATGCTGACAATGCCCGGCTACAGTACATAAGGGCAAATCTCTCTGACAATATCTTATTGTTCAGTCATTACAATTTCTAGAAAGAATAACAGAGAAACTTCACAATACAAGAAAAGATGCTCCAAAATTGTTATTATGTGAAAAAAAAAAGTGTCTACTGAGATTGTTTCTCCCAGGTGACACTTGGGGATCGGAGCTATTAAATGTATTCTGTAATCTCTGACTGCTGGATATGTTCAGTAATATCGCTCGGGAAAGATTAGTTCTTGTATAAATGGCCAAAGGTTTACAAGAACACAGTGTGAACAAAGCTCTTGTGCCTCACGGCTTACATTCTCATGTTCTTACAGATCCGAGCTCGGAGACGGCAAAACAATTCAGTTTGCAATTAAGAATCTTATACAAAGGTAAGGTATGAATAGACCAGCGGAAGGCCATTGTAATTCCCATATTATCGCTGCATTTCACATAATCCTTAGAAATTATGTAAAAATAGTCAGCGCAAGCAGCACGACTTTATACAAGCAAGGATATGACAAACTCATTTACCTTAAGGGTCTGCTAAGAGATACAACATACTTGGATTTCTTAGTACTTCCCATACAGCTGTTCTGAAGATTTTTTTATGTATAGATTCTTTAGAAGGCTTTTGTCTTTGAGAATTACCTCTACATGTCTACCATGCTAACCACCTTCAAATTTGACCCAATAGCCAGTGTTGTCTCAGACTCTCTCTCTGAACCATAGCTAGATTCAATGTTCAAGGATAGTAGAAAGACCCACCTGTAGCTTTGTAATGGAGGCTTAACAGGGTTCTCCAACCTAAAAGTAGCAATGACAAATCCAAAGGATAGATAATCAACATCAAGTCAGTCATAATATGACACCCAGCACCCCCATCCATCACCTGTTCCCCACAGCTGATATGCAGAGAATGGACCAGGAAGCAGACAGCTTAGGTCCTATTCAAGTGAATAGTTGTGGATCGGCAGTAACCTGGTCTGATCCCTGCACAGATCCGGCTCCAATCTTTGTTTTTGGACAGGGGCGCTGGGTGTCTGATAATGATTATTTATCATTAGTTAAGTTTTTGTGTCTTTTTCTCCTAAATAGAAAGAGATAGACAGAATATTATCGCTGCAAGTACAGCGGGCAGAATATATGACATCCCAGACATACTCCAAAGATAACAAGCCACGCAGCTTACAGAAACACTCTGAACAACTCCTGGGGTTCTCTGCATATGAACCCAGATTTTCTGGGGATGTCTGATGTATTGCAAGAATTGATGATTCACATGGAGAAATCTTTTCCTCATTCACTTCATTTTGTTAATTGACAAAAACAAACTATTAACGAATAAATTTCCGAAAGCATTCTTACTTTGCAGCATTCTTTACACATATGCCTGAAACGTTTTCACAATACTGAATATATCTGTCTTATTCTTTAAACTAACATCAAACTTGTTAGTACTCATAAAGGAATCATTTTGGACTTCATGTTAGAGAGTCATTGCTTCTTCCAATACCACCGTCTGTCACCACCTACCATCTGTTTGCCCATTGACATATCTCTTGCTGCCACTTTGACATTACTCCAAGACCTCCGATTGTCATACACAATTTTTTCAGTGCTATCAAGGATTATTTTGGACCAAAGGGAAAATCTAATTGAATCGGAGCAAAAATGAGAGATTGATTGAGAGATTTGCTCCATTCTCTTTTTATATCTCTTTCTCTTATATATAAAAATGAGTTTCTGTCTGTTTGTCCACCTATCTATCTGTCTGTTCTTTATGTGCAACCAAATGACTGGACCTATCTTCACCAAATTTGGCACACGGGTACATCAGGTGTTCGGGAAGGTTTTAGACCACGTCTCAGCTCTCTAGGATGTACCGTTCCTGAGATACAGTATTCCCAAGAAATGACCTGCATTAACCAATAGAAGCCTGAAAGTATTTCACTCATATTCCAACTACCATACACACAGTCACATGTCCCTTATCATCTAATAGAAGCTCGCAGGCACTTAGTCTCCACATGCACACAGCTTTACTCCAGGTTTTCATAACATTTGTTTTCACTGCTATAGGTCAGCTTTAAAGGTGTAGAGCATTGCGAATGACATATTACATACACACAGTTTTACTCCAGGATTCCAAAATAACCCAGCCATTTTTCTTCACTGCTGTAGGTCAGCTTTAAAAGGGCAGGAGGCCTTGGATGACAATGTTACTCCAGGTTTCCATAATAACCAATTGCAGGTTTTTCACTCACAACCAAACTGAGATTCACATGATCACATGACTCATATGGACCAATGTAAACTTGCAGGTTCTTCAATTTTAACATACACACAGCTTTACACCAGGTTTCCATAGCCATAGAAAGGCAAAAAGGCCAGCGGCCCTACCAGAGATGATCAAATATAGCCCTCCAGCAATACACGCGGCACTGGCAAAACTATTCACCCTTGTGCTCAACACTGGATACTTCCCCCAAGACTGTAACAAAGGCCTCATAACCCCCATTTACAGGAATGGGGACCAATATGACCCCAACAACTACAGAGGGATCTGCGTCAGCAGCACGCTGGGGAAACTGTTCAACAGCATCATCAATAACAGAATCCTCACCTTCCTCACACAACACGGGTTCCTCAGCAAGAGCCAAGCAGGGTTCATGCCAAACCACCGCACCACGGACCATATCTACACCCTGCACAGCCTCATCAAGACGCACATCCACAACACCAGAAGAGGCAAGATATTCACCTACATCGTGGACTTTAAGAAGGCGTTTGACTCAGTATGGCACCCAGACCTGCTCCTGAAACTCCTAGAGAGTGGAATAGGAGGAAGAACGTATGACGTCATCAAGAGCTCCTACACCAGAAACCAGTGCAGTGTGAAGGTGAATGGGAAAAGGACAGCATACTTCCAACAGGCCCGAGGGGTCAGACAAGGCTGTAGCCTGAGCCCAACGCTCTTCAACATCTATATCACTGAACTGGCTACAGCCCTGGAGGCCTCACCAACCCCAGACCTCACAATCAAGAGGTGAAGTTCCAGCTATACGCTGACGACCTCCTACTCCTGTCCCCCACCAAGAAAGACCTCCAAGAAAGCCTGTCAGTGCTGGAAAAATTCAGCACCACATGGGCTCTACCCATCAGCCAGAAGAAGACCAAAGTCATGGTATTTTAGAAGAAGGGCCACAATAAAGCCTCCACCACCCCACAATTCACACTGAACGGCTCCACACTGGAGAAAACCAACAGCTACATCTACCTGGGGCTGGAGCTCAGCCAATCAGGAAGCTTCAAAGCAGTAATAGAAACCCTGAAAGGAATAGCCTGCAGAACCTTCTACGCCATCAGAAGACAACTGTACCTCCTCAAACCACTGGTGAGGGTCTGGCTGAAGATATTTGATGCAGTCATTGCTCCGATCCTTCTCTATGGCAGTGAGGTTTGGGGCCCAGCCACCTACCCAGACCAGCCAAAATGGGACTCTAGCCCAACAGAGACCTTCCACCTGGAGTTCTGCAAGTACCTGCTCCAGGTCCAACTCAGCACCTCCAACATGGGATGCCGGGCAGAGCTAGGCAGACTTCCCCTATGGCTCACCATGCAGAAGAGGGCGCTATCATTCAGGACACACATACAGGGCAGCAGTCCTGGCTCTTACCACCACCAAGCCTGGCTGAGCCACAGAGCCCCGAGAAAAACTGATACCCCCCAACCAAGCATCAGCCATCTGCCAAGCCAAAACCCCCAACATGCCCTGAACAAGGCTCAAATAAAAGGAGTCATTGAGAGAGACAAAGAGCGGTACATCGAGGAATGGAGAAGCGCAATAAATAACTCCAAGAAACTCACTGTGTACCAGTCACTGCAAAGAGACTACACCATGGCCACCTACCTGGAGACGAGGCCCATTTCCTGCTACACTGCGCCAAATACTCAGCTGTGAGGGCCGTCTACTACCAAAGACTCTCTGCCCACATCCCAGACTTCATATCTGCAGACGAGAAGAGAAAACTCTACATCCTACTGGGAGAAGAAGAGGCCACTGTGGAGATCGCTGCCCAATATGTGTCCACCTGCCACCAAACAAGAGGAAGATGAGACTCCACGGACTGTTATACCCCAAACCACCCACCCCACCCCCCCACCCCATACTCTCCCCCTCGACTCCAACTCCCCCCCCTCCCACTTTACTAGATTTGACAATGCCAAATATCCATTCGGACGTGCCAATAAAGCCTATTTGATTTGATTTGCAAGCAAGCAATTTAGGACCTGTATTAGTCAATAACAGTTCGCAGCCAATATAACTTCACATTACATATACCAGGTTTCCATAACAATGCAGCCATAAATAGACTGTACCTATACTGGACTGCCATACTGGATGTCAGCATTCTTATAAATTGAAACGTATGTGTGTATACAGTATATATATATATATATATATATATATATATATATATATATATATATAATTTTTCTTTTTTTCTTATTTTTTTTTATTTAATTTTTTTTTTTGCAGATCATGTACCGTCAAAAGTCCTTGTAATTCTTCTTCCATACTGCAGCATGCCCCTGCTGTAAAAATAAGAATTGAACTTTTCCATTAAGTCCAGGGCATAATGACAAATGTCTTTCAATTCATGCACAATGGAAAATTACAGCAAATAGGAATTCTCTTTATGGGGTATGTAAAGTTTGACATAGTGGCATTATGTATCTGCCGGCACCTCTGTTCATATTAAGAAATCCATGCACCTCTGACCAGAAGGCCTGAATAGCCGCACAATCCAAACCATATGAATGAAAGATCCCCTGTGGATTTTACAACCAGAACAACTCTCTTATGCGTTTTATTATGACATATTGCTGGCTCTTGGCCCAGTCATTCAATGTTAGGAGGTCTGTACAAAGTGCATTCTCTCATCTATTATGGAGATCCCTGCAGGTTTGGGTTTTTACAACGTGTTTGCTCTACAAGAATTAAAGTCCCAGCCGTCACTTGTATGTCATCCGCCTCCATTGGCCACCTATCTGTTCATTCTTTATTTAGATGAGGAGGCCGCCAGTTGCGTCCGCAGGTGGGATGAGGGTAGGGAGACTCCCTTCTCTTTACAGAGAGGCCTAGGAGACATGCCATAAATGCCTGAACTGCGAATAACCCTTACGTTCCATCCCCGTGTGGGAAAAAAATCGCTCTATGGTAACGGACAAGTTTCTACTAGAATTTACATGTGGTCAAAGTAAGAGGTTGGTGACATTTTTTTACTTCTTGTTTGGAAGAAATAGCTCATAAGGCTGCAACGATACAATACACGATGTGACAAGAAAGCTTCAGTAACCCGAAATAAGAAGTTCAGAAATAAGGCTACCTGCATCGAAACCAACCAAGTCTCTTTGCCTCCGAAAATTCAATTCCTACCTGAGTTTTGCTTATAATACAGTAAGTACCATGTAGGATATCACAGAAAGTCTCCGTGAGCAGCCACAGGAGCCAGGTCAGTGTCTGGTGGTGGCTTGTTCAAGTCTCAAACAATATTCTGCTTTTTCACCCATTTCCTATCACTCCACTGCCTTGTCAAGTCCTAATGGACAAGTGTGCAGCCTAATGGGTGAGTGTGCAGAAGGTGATTGGTTAACTCCTTAGATATCATATTCAATAGCGGCCATGGTGTCTAAGGGCTTTGACAGAGGAAGGTGGCTCCCTCTGTCACTCATCGGCACCAAACACAATCATTGAGGGTTGCTGCTTTTCTATGGTCTGACTATAGCCCCCTTGTTCAGTGTCGGACTGGAGTTTCTTGGGCCCATTAGATTATTTTGAGGGTCCATCCACCACCAACCCCAAAGAAAAGGACCTTAGTATCTTGAAAATTTGACAGCCTTCTGTTGGACCATTATTGTGTTACAGTCCGAGCCTACTGAAGGCTTCTCCTGCACTCTGGTGGGCCAGTCTGACATGCTCAGGCCTACCATGATAGTCTGCCCATGAGATATTGAAACAGATTTGACCTTGCTGTGACCTTTAGTGGTGGCACTTATCCCAAATCTACAGTTTTTTGGAACATATAGGCATAAAGAAAATTCCATTCATACCAAATAAATGCAAATCTGTCTTCCATGATGTAAATAGGAAAACAGTGCCTCAGTCATGCAGCCCAATAGAGGATGCTCCCTTTAACATCATGCCTGACCTTCCCAGAGGCCTTTGCTGCAAACAATGTGGGATTTTACCAAGCCAGTCTTCTCAGCCGAGGACAGCTGTTTCAATCTGATTGGATCTCGTCAGCCCGGCGCAGAGAAGACTGACTTGGCAGAGATGAGAGGCTTCTAGACAGGGTTAAGGGGATATTGTCACTCCTTAGAGAGAGACCACCATTTAGGTGTGTGGAGTCTTATTAAGCCATAGACACTCCACTGTGAAGAGGATTATGGGAAGAATATGCAAATCTGTCTTCCATGATGTAATCAGATAGAAACAGCTGTCCTCAGTTGAGAAGACTAGCTTGGTAAAATCCCACATCATTTGCAGCAAAGGACGGGCATGATGTTAAAGGGAGCGCCCTCTATTGGGCTGCATGACTGAGGCACTGTCTTCCTATTTACATCATGGAAGACAGATTTGCATATTCTTCCCATGATCCTCTTCACAGTTGAGCGTCTATGGCTTAATAAGACTCCACACACCTAAATGGTGGTCTCTCCCTAAGGAGTGACGATATCCCCTTCATACCAATAGTCATAGGTTTAGGAATGTTAATGATGCACAAAAAATCAACATAGGATCTTGATATGGAAATAAGACCTAATTGGAGAAAAAGAGGAATTTGCTCTAGCACCACCTTTTGGAAGATAGCTCTTTATAGATTAATGCATGGTTTTCAAAGAACCCTAAGGTACCCGGAACAAGTTCCTCTTTTATTAGCATATTCCCTGCCCAGAAATGTTAGCAGGGCATGCATTGTCTTATTATGGTCAGACTAGGTTTTACCCGCGACTTCGTCTGCGGAACCCCGACCCCCTACAGGTCCCACCTGAAGCGGTGTGCAGGCTTGTTCCTTTGCCTTGTGTCTGCAGCGGGCCCTTCCTACACCTGTGGGTCCATGGACCCTCGGGGCCCACCCTGCGGCCCGTTGGAACTGTTTACCTCCTCTTCCTCCTGGTGCCCCCCACCCCCCTTTCTCCTTACCTGGTTCCCTATGTGGTCACTCCTTCCTCCTACCCTGTGCCCCTTTGCCCCCCACAAAAGTGCCACCTTCCCCCCTAACCCCATGCCCCCTTCTCCTGTGTTACCTACTCTGTGCCCCCTTTTTCCCCCTACCCCATTCCCTCGTCTTACCTACCCCATGCCCCCCCACCCTGCGGCCTGCTGGAACTCTTTACCTGATCTCCCTCCTGGAGCCCGCCACCCACCTTTGTCCCTACCTGCTTCCCCATGTGGTCACTCCTTCCTCCTACCCCATGCCCCCTTCCCCCGTCTTACCTACCCCGTGCCCCCTTTTCCCCCCACCAGACCCTGCCGACCGTGTGTCCCCTTTACCCCTACCAACCTGTGGCCCCGTCCTCACCAAACCCTGGGCTTCCCGTGCACCGAAGTTCTGACTTGTAGTGTCCAGAGACGGCAGACGCTGTGGGACAGCTGGCCGAACCGGCATTCCAGAGCGCGACCCCCTGTCTGGCCACGGCAGAGTACTGTGGTCCCGTGGTGAGGCCACACAGGTGGGGCAGTGTATGAACTTGTCGCTGCCCCGGAGTAGAGGCCCTTGTGCAGGACGCTCCAGACCTCTAAGAGACGCCATGATGGAGTGGATGGTGGCCAGACGATAACTCCGCCCACATAGAAAAGCAGCACCGAATCAGGTGAGCTGCTGAAAGGGCTGGGATGACGTCATCCCAGGTCTTACAGCGTGCCAGGTCCTGCTGTGAATTGAACGGTGAGAAGCACCGGGCACCGGAGTGAATTGTGGTGGTGTACGGGAATTCCATGTAGCCTATCGTTCAATCCGGGACCCAAGGTATGTATGTGCGCAATTTCAGACAAATCCGTTCGCCCGTGTAGGTGTGATTGAGGAACAAACATCCAAACACACAAACTTTCACCTTTATAATATTAGTAGGATAGAATTATGCCTTAGGGTTCTTTGAGAACCAGGCATCAATCTATCTTCCAAAAGGTGAAGCCAGTTCCTCTTTTCCATCGAAGAGGTCTTATTTGCATACTCCTTATCCAGAATTCTTAGCAGGGCGTGCATGGTCTAATAAGTCCTTGTAATGCCTCTTCCTAATGAGACACATTACCCTTCATCTGTCTACTTGGAGTAGAGTATGGCTCTGGATCCTACTTGCCCTGTACCTATTCTGGGCCCCACAGTCCAGGGTCTGATATTGACCATAGCATTGACCTATATTGGCATCTGTCAACACCAACCTCGAATTGGAATAGAATTCCTTGGACACAAAATGTAAACAATTCTCCTACACACTTGTCTTTCCAAGAACCCTTGAGCAAATGAGGGCGAGCTAGTTCTACTAAAAGTAAAACCCTCTCGCAAAGGACCCTCAACACTGTCACCAGGACAACCCATAAACAAGTGCCTCTGAATCCCAGTCATATGTCCGTGCTATCAGATTTCTTCGTGCTTTTACTTTGTGCCCTGTCTGCGGATGTGCGAGAACATCACAGGAAAAATTCTTTCATCTGTTACGCATTCCATTGTTCCTGTTACCCACTTAACAAGATATGTGGACGCGTTGTGATGGCTACGTCCCATGTTATGCAACAGTAGTAGCCCACAAGATGGGAGCCTTGGGCTCAACAACCCCATTAACTTCTGATTCATGACTATCCTTCTCTTACAGCAGACGTGTAGAACAGGATCTCAGCGACAGGCAAGATACATTGTGCACTGCTGGCACCTTGTAAGTCAGATTGAGGAATGCCAGAACAGAATGGCTAAACCCCCAACCCCATTAATCCTCCATTAGACATCCTAGATTTACCATTGCCAGTAACAGTGCTAAGATTAGGTTACTGTACTTTGCACATGGGTACATTTTGACATGTGATGTTCAACCTATTTATTTGATGGGATTTTGCTGAGTGCATGACCTGGGGATTGGCAAGTGGCCTCAGCGCTCTGCAGAAAAGGATCATTACATTTGCAAAAATAAAAAATAAATAAATAAAATATGCAATTACTTTTTTCCATTAGGGCCTTTGCAGGAGAATTTTCAACGATCGGAGTAATATATTCATAGCATGCAAAAATAGTCAGAATAATAATGGAAGTAGAAACATAATAAAGGAAGTAGAGACATTTAATATTTTTCCAATTTTTATAGAAAGAATATGCAAATATGTTTCCCAAGATGTAAATAGGGAAACACTGCCTCTGTATGCTGCCCTCTATGGGAAGCTCCCTTGAACATCATGCCCAACTTTCCAACAAGCCTTTATTGCAATGATGCGGGATTTTGCCAAGTCAGTATCATCCCAACTGTGGACGGTTCCATTTCTATCTGATTGGATCTCATCAGCATAGTCTAGGGAGAACTAACTTGGCAGAGGTGAGAAATTTCTACAGAGGTGGTGTTTCCCTATTTACATCTTGGGAAAGATATTTGCATATTCTTTCATAATCCCCCACAGTGGAGCAAAATGAGCTTTTGTAAGACTCCACACACCCACAAGGTGTCTCTCCCTAAGGAGTGACAATATCCCCATAATCCAATTATTATAGTTATTTAGATTATTTTATTAATAATTATAATATCATTTAGATTATTTTTATTTTGAGATTTAAATTTGCAGAAAAGTATATATTCCTCAATACTGAAATTGCAACACTAAGGCTTGGTTCACATCTGCATTCGGGTTTCCGCTTGGAGACCCCATGAATGGAAACCTATATGCATTAAAAATCAGTTACCTTCAAGAAACCCGCAGACCCTGTAGACTATAATGGGGTCCGTGTGGTTTCCGCACGAAACATGCGGAGAGAAAAGTGCTGCTTGTAGGACTTTTCTCTCCACATGTTTAGTGCAAACACGGAGCGAAAACCACCCATTATACTCTATGGCAGGGGTGTCCAATACGTCGAGGTCGTGATCTACCGGTCAATCGCAATGGACGTATGGGTCGATCGCGGGATGCAGCCAGGGATCCCCGGTGTATGCTTGTTCACAGTGCAGGCTGAGAGTCGATTCTGAGCCTGCACTGTGAACAAGCACTCCGGACACTTGCAGGCCGCTCTTAGGGATGGAGGGAGCCGGGGTGCTGCTTGTTCACAGCGCAGGCTGAGAGTCATCTACAGACACAGGCAGGCGGGGCTGCAGCTGCCCCAGCCTGCCAGTGTCCAGAGATAACTCTCAGCCTGCGCTGTGAACAAGCAGACACCGGGGATCCCTGGGCGGCCACAGAACGCTGCTGTCTCCTGCTCTCATGATCAGCCCGGCCACGCCCACATGCCCTGCCCCGCCCACAGACACGCCCACAAGAAGTGGGTAGTAGATCTTTCAGCTTTGTCATGTTATAAAGTAGCTCACATGCTGACAAAGTGTGAGCACCCCTGATCTATGGGGTCCGCGGGTTTCCCAGATAACCGCTTTTTAATGTGTATAGTTTTCCATTCAGGGGGTCCCCAAGCGGAAACCTGAACGCAGATGTGAATAGGGCCTAAGAAGTACAAGACGTAAAATTATGCAAATGGAGGAAGTAGCCGGTGTCGCTAAGATATACAAATGATTACACATTCAAACACTTAACTCCAGTCTGGAATGTGAAGGGCCCTGTTGAATGCAAAGTTTTTAAGCCAAATGAAACCTCAAAAATCGAAACCTCAATTTTTACGAAATGATTGTCTGCTGTCTCATTAATAAAGGTATCAACTACTGAAGACTTCTCTCAAAAAAATGTTTTATTTGCTGTCTCCTGTTCATTGACGTGCCAGTTATCGCCACTTGTCACAAACAGAGAGGGATAGAATCCTTGAATTGAGGAAACTTGGTTTATCACTCCGGCAGATTGCTACAAGCCTTTAACAAGATGTCAGCACTTCAAGGTTATGTATCTTGGTGGTTGGGAGAATGACGATGAACTTGAATGATATCAAGAAGTGTGCAGAGGTGGACCTCTGCCCGGATGGGTCATCTGATTGGAGGAATGGTGCGTAGAGATCCATTTTGTATTGGACATCACTTTTCATTCCTAGGGTAGGACACCATCTATCATAAGATATTTGCAAGATACTGGGTCATGAGCCTTGACATCCGGCTCATGTCGTTCCATTGACCTCACTTTACCATTCTCTTAGACTATCATGGTGCATGGGAGTGGAGACTGGAGCAGAAGTCAATCCCCTTCATCGATAAATTCCACTTTTATCTCGGACACAATGATCGCTGGAGTTCTGTCTGAAGATCATGTTAGCAATACCACGAAGAGCCCTTTACAAAGGAAAACCACACTGGTCGGAATCAGTTCGGAACAAATCAGTTTGCCCTTTGCTAGTCAGCAGCTGCAAAGTGAGATGTCAGTAACCAATCTTGATGATTTCCTTGTCCAAATACATTTAGCATGGTTTAACATTCCTCATTAATAACCTCGCTGATAGATGTATGATAATTTATATATCAACAACATTACTATGGATCCTGTAATTTCCATAAATCCAAGATACCTCGATCTTGAGGAGTGTCTATGGGGTTGGGGCTCCATGTTGCGAAAATGCTGCAGTAAAGAATCTTGCATGTTACAGTCCCTGAAAGTGGATGGGACTTTGGCTAATCCCATCTACACAATGCAGAAAAAAAATTTGCAGCAGATAATGTTGCAGCTTCAAAAACGTTGAAATGCAGAAACATTGGCGTTTTCCATATAGAAGGGGGCAGAGAGTCCGTAGAGGAAAATTCTGCAGACTTCCTGTGAAAAATGTTGAGTAAAAAAAAGTGATGCTCTTCGCTGCGGGTTTCAGACGAGGATGCAGAGTCTCTATTCCGGTCCGTGGAGTCCCTGGAGTCAGCCATTCAGTGATGCTCTGCACATATGGAGCACCAGTGCACACTGATGTGCACGCACTTAAACGCTTGTGCACAAACAGTACACAAAGAACAAGGACCCAGACAGAGACTCCATGGTATATTCCAGGCCCAATGGATAGGTGAGTATATGGTCTTAAGTCATATTTCGTCTACCCAAACAAACTAATTCCCCATCGTGTAATGAATCTACTGCAAATTTTTCCAGAGTCAGGCTGAGGCCCTACCTTGCAGAAACGCTGCTTTTTTGTTGCAGATTTCGCTGTGTGTTTTTGAGCCAAAGCCAAGAAGTAAGTAGTAAGTTCTTATACTTCTCCCTTCTGCTCAATCCACTCATGGCATTGGTTGCAAAATCTGCAACAAAAAAGGTGCATTTCTGCAACGTCGTGAATTGAACATGTCAATTTTGCTCAGGATATGCAGCATAACTCATGCTATGCACTGCAAAGGGAGAAATCTGCACTGCACTGTACACTACAATCTATAGATGAAATGCAACATCTCCCCCACATTGCTAATCCTGTAACACTACGGGCATTGTGTATTTTCATGTGGATTTCACTGCAGTTTCTTGACCAATCCACAGATTGTTGCGGATTTCACCCTAAACATTTCAAAGGATATCATTCTCATTGCAAATCTACTGAAAGAATTGATTTCAAAATCTGTTTTGTTATACTCTTACTGCAATTTTTGACTTTTCTGCATATTTATAGACTACTCAGAGAGCCGACGGTATTATGATAGTTTTTCACATTTCTGTAGGTTCTTTGTCTCCTATGTCAATATATTTGATAGACGAACTTATTGACTTGCATTACAACGTAAAGGGATATCGTAAATCCAAGGTGCATGGTCTTTACAATCTTGAGCTTGGCAGGACATATAAATAGAAGCCGTGATAAGAGAAAACAGTGGATAACGTGTATGCTAAAAGGTGCTGGTTCAGACTAGTTGAATGATGTTAATAACAAGTACAAGTACGAGGAGGGTGTAGACTAAATTTAGAAGCACATTCTGGAAACTGGTTTATAAGTGGGACACATGCAGATTCACCTCTAGCTCTATTTTGTTCAACCTGTCGTGTATAAACAGTGGCAGACACCACTGCTGCAGTCATAAGGTTTCGCTCCATCCAAAAGACACTTTAGAGAAGGAAGACTAAGAGGACAGAGGTATTGACGTTGTCGTCTTTCGCTGCTGTTACTTTGAGGTCAAGGAGAAATTTTCAAGTTAGTTGGATAGCATCAAACTTCTTCACCGGTATACTAAGGTATGCAATGTGCAATCTAAGTGTTATATGCATAGTCATATATGTCTTTAGTGGTAGAATAGAAGATGTCTAAGTCGTGCATGTCAATAGCACTTTCGCCTTTCTAAGAATTTTAGCAGCCTATCTGATTTCCACATCTGAGATGTATTTCTGCCGTCGATGGGCAGAGGTTGCGGTCAGAATTACTAGTAGTTTGCATCAAGTTACAGATAAGAAAGAAGTAAGGAGCTTAATAGAAAAAAACAAGGCTCGATGATATTGCACTTTGTGCAGGTGATTTTTCTGCAGAATTTATGCATTACATCAATAGGAGTCATATTTTGGTGCTTTGTCCAGTTCATGCACCCTACACCCTCAAACCTCTTATCTGGTCTTAGTTTATGGGAGCGTGCATTGGCTGTTCATAGCTTTCTGCTTGGTCATTACTATGGAGGCATATGTAAGTGTATGAGATGGCTCTACAGGCTACAGGCATCTCTGAATTTTCCATTGGATTTCACTGACAGATCCACAGATTGTTGCAGAGTTCACTTGCATATTTTAGTAAATCCGTGCGTAATTGGCACCATGTGCATGTACCTTCATGTGCATTGTGTATAATTTGCAATGGAAATCCATTGAAAGAGTTAAAAATTTGTGCCACAGGTAAAGATGTTTGGGGCCATCCTGTATAGACCACCTACAGTACACCTTCTATCTCAGTCGATATAAGCTGGGGAGATTCAAGTTCTTAAACATACCCAGAGTCATTCCACCAGCAGGATTCTATGTGTTTGGCGTGCTTGCACCCTTAATCCTTCCCCATCTTGGCTCTTCTGCCACTGGGAGCGTACACTGGTTGCTCAGGGGTGGCGTCTTCCTGCTTGCAAGCTTTTGGCCAAACCTTGTTTATCTGGCTTGCTTTCATGGGAGCGTGCACTGGTTGCTCATGGGCGGTATCTTTTTACTTGGCAACTACAACAGAGACTTAAGATCGATCAAAGAAGTGTGGAGTCATCCTTCACCTATGTAGACAACCTATAACTCCTTCTATCTCAATGTCATTCCACCAGCAGTTTTCCGTCTCGTAGGTGTGCTTACACTCTTAGTCCTTCCTTGGGAACATGCATTGGTTACTCATGGGTGGGATCTATCTGCTTGCAAGTTTTTGGCCACGCCCAGAGACATTCCACTGGCAGTGCTGTTTGTTGATTCATACAAAGACCGCCTATCTTCTCACTGATATGAACAGGAGAGTTTAGATCTTCTGGGCATGCCTATAGTTGTTCCGATCCTTTGTTATGCCCAATTACAATTTTTCTTCGTAGCAGGAACAGATAAGGAACATCGAATCGATGATTCTGTCCTGGGAACCACTGGAACAAGTCAGGAGAGGAGCAGAAGTTTACCCTTCTCCAGTGTCACTTCTAGGAATCAGACTCATTTACACTGAATGTTGTACCCAACAATACTAAGAACTGGGTAGATGCTTCAGCTGCAAAACTTGAAGCTCTAATTCACAATATGATAACATGATGGATCCTATCTGTAAGCTTACCTGTGACTTTCACTGAAGATGTCTGCAAGCCTGAATGTATTTATGTGCATACACTGTGTACCAACAAATATTTGCACCCCCATGCAAATGAAGATATCTGCGGTCGTGATCTACGTCACGCCTTTCACCATTAAATAGGAAACAGCATTGGCATTAGTCGCATGCATGCCACAAATTGCAGAGTTGTCCGATTTCGAGAAAGGGGTAATTGTCAAGTACCACAGAAATGGTCGATCCTTAAGGGACATATCAAGCGAACTGAATTACCCCAAATCGTCAGTGACCTGTGTGATTACGAAGTGGAAGATGAACTGTGATTGTCAGAATGTGCCCCGAGTCGGCAGACCCCCGAAACTGGGAGCTAGAGACCAATGAGTGCTGGCCAGAGAAACCGCACCCAACCGATGGCTCACATACACCAGGAGTTTCACCAGGCACCCAGGAGGATTGTGTCGCTCAATACCATCCGTAAGGAAGCATCTGCTGGGGACTACCAACTATTGAATAGGAAGAAATGTAAGTCCAAATACTTATTGGTAGACAGTGTATATAAAATTCTATGACAATGGAGAAAATGGTTACCTTTTTTCACTCAGAAACAGCACCACTCCTGTCTGCGGGCTGCATCTAGTACTGCATCTCTGTGCCGCTTAATAAATGGTCAATGGTATTTTGGGCCTGATAAATTTATCTTTGAGAAGTCTTTAATCTTTTTCTGAACTTTAAAATTCAGAAGTGTATCCTTGTGTGTCTGTATGGTATCCAAATAATGCCACAACACTTTTCACCATCTTGATAAGCTCTGCACAGCACCTTTGTTTTGATGCTGCTAAGGCTTCCTGTGAGTTGAATTACCATGTAAAGGACCACAGTTTCCATTCTATAAGAGGGTCTAACTTCATGTCATATTAAAACTATGATTATTCTTCAAGAAATAATTTCCTTTAACAGATCTGTTGCTAGTTGGGTGCAGCAGTAGAAACAGTCACAGTGTTAGGTGCAAACACCACATAGATAGCAGGCAGAAATTTTTTTGGGTCGTATGACCAAATTCGTCATATAGCCATAACCTAAAGCTGCATGTAATGACTGCCTTCCATTAGAGATTCATGACAAATATTGGTCACTTTTATAGCCCAAGGATGGGTCCAACTCCACACTACCATTATTCATTCACATTATTAACCAATTGTATCATTTTATCCTAATACAGATCATCTAAGAAAAATGAACCTCAATGAAATAAGGTGGAATGAGAACTATCTGGAAGAAATGCTCCTTCACACTTCCCAAAATCTTCCCATGATCAAGGTTGAAGATAACTACGTCATCATGAAGGAACTGGGCAGCGGTTCTTATGGACATGTCCTGCTTGCCTTAAACCAAACAAAAGGTATAAGAGAAGATATGGCAAGAAATGTATCATAATGTGCAAAGTTTTATATATATATATATATATATATATATATATATATATATATATATATACTATAACCATTAGGATACAACTTAGCACAAGCCTATCTCCGATTATAAAGCCACTTTCCATAAATGATTAGTACAGTGGAATATAAGAAACTTTGTAGTATATATTATTAAAGAGGTATGATTCCTTCTATGGAGAGGGGAGGGGGAGACTGTTAATTGCTTTATTCCCTCATTCTGGACAGTGGTAAAGTCTTATCTTGAAGTACAATAGTATCAGAAGAACTCTCTCACTCACGGTTTAGCATTGCGTCTTTTCCAGCAGCCTCCTCCTCTCCTCTCCCCTCTCCATAGAATTCTATGTGAAAAAGTATATCAGCCTGGTAAATTGAGAAGGGAACATATTACTTAAATCATATATATAGCAATGTTTCTTATATTCACCCATACTATTCATTTATGAAAGGCTGTTGTATAATTGGAGGTATACAAAAAGTTGAGAACTGCCATAATTCCTCTCTATGGATTGGGGCACCGCCCTCTGCTATATTCATGTGCCCTAATAAGCACCCCCTTTAAACCCATCTAACCCAAGAAACATATAACAATATTTTGCTATTTTGAAGTTTGCGTTGCATTTTGGGGTTTTATTCAATTTGGTAAAATGCTCATAATTTGCAACATATAGAATTCGTATGGAATCGTACAGCTTATGCGAACAAAAATTAGTATAAAAACACATTATAAAAAAATAAATATGGCCAAAACCCACAAAAAAGCAATTTAAGAACAACTTACGAAATTTGTGAAACATTCAGTATCAGTCATTACTTTCATCTAATAAATACTTTAACAATAATCAACACAAAAGTAAAAATTGTTAGAAAGTTCCTGCATCCGTGGTCTTAGCCATTGACAATCTATCAATACAAAAGACCACTAAGAAAGTCTAGAGAAAATTTTGCAAAATTTTTTGCCTATATTTGCAAAATTGACTAAATTTTAATTGGTTACAAATTTCTGCTAGTATAAATTTTGGTGTCTCTGCAGATAAACGTGGCTACGACTTATTCCGTGTGGATTAGCCCATGTAATGGCGCTTATCCCTACACATACCCAAAACTCTACGAATTATATCCATCATTTTCTCAGAAATGGCTTATACATAAAAGAATTCTATAACTATTTATTTTTCTTCCATTTTTAGGAAATTTAATGGCTCTGAAGTTCATGCAGAAAAACAATACGGATCTTCACAATTTCCTAATCGAGTATTGCTTGTCTCTATGTCTATCTACTCACCCGTGCATTATTAGCACCTTTGGAATTGCCTTTCAGACGGAGAGACATTACATATTTGCTCAAGAGCTGGCGCACGATAATCTCTTCTCTCTCATGAAGCCTCAGGTATGTCATCAAAAGAATGAGATTATACTTTAACAACGTATTTGGTTTCAATAGCAATTTGTGTTAAGTAGATGAAAAAAACACAATAATAGAAAACTTTACCGCTGGATCTTTGGTTCTGCTGTTGGAAAACAAACAATTGCTCAAGTCATTGGGACACATGGGATCTCCGAGTAAACACATGCTGTGATAGTTTTTAATGATCATCTGATGGGGACATCAGGGATAATAGGGGCACTAAACAAACCTCAGGTCCCGATGGGCCAGTGGCTAAGGGTAAGGGTAATTTGCATTCCGCTTGTGAACATTCTGCGCAGCTAGCCGAAATGGGATGCAGGTGCTGCAAACTGGCATCCAGTCGCGGCATTCCGCTTTGGATTAGGCCCAAAGGAATGAGCAAGCAGCTCCCATTGCAGTCAATGGGAGCCATTTTTGGCAGCGGATTGTGAGGCGGATACCACGTCAAAGTACGCTGCCAAAAGATCGCGACCACAAAGACATAAACAGTCTTATACCTAGAGAAGAGGCTCATTGGACTCATCTCTTATGTACCTCTTTACTGAAGCCAGAGAAATGCACCAAAGCCTCACTGTACATCTACCCAAGGTCCAGCGCATGTGCACCAAAGGTGAGGTACTACCCCAAATGCACAGGCAACAGTAGAACCAGAGTTGGGTTAATATAGATGATCTTTTTCTTTTAATCCCACCACGGACGGAATTAACAGAGGGATAGTGGGAACGCTAAACCGCTGGTCCCTAAAGACTTGTGGGTGGGTTTGGTGTCCTCAAAAAGTCCTAAGAGGTTCCCTTAAATTCACCTAAAAATACCAAAGGTGAAAAACTAATTTCGCCAAAAACTTTAACACCTTCGGTAGCAACAACCTGTTTGACTATTGGTAGGATTTTCTTATTGTGGAATGCATGTAACAGGACCCTCGCCTTCCAAAAAGTTCCACAATCAATTTATCAGTCCACAGATTATTATCCCAACACGTCCATGTGTGTTTTTAGCAAATATAAGGCTAGGTTTACATCTGCATTGGAGACTTCGCTGTACAGTCCGCCAAAAATTGGCAGAAAAAAGAGTCCTTAACAGAGGATGTTTTTCTCTGCTGATTTTTGTTTCAAGGCGCCTGAACCTTGACGGATCCCATTATAGTCGATGGGATCTGCCGGGCTCCGTGCGTAACCATTGTTGTACCAGTCCACCCTTTTGTTGTTTGGGTTTCCTGAAAGAAAGAAAAAGCGACAATGTGAACCTAGCGTAAGATGAACCTTTAAATTTCTCTTGGTTAGTAGAACTTTTTGTAGATATAAAAACCAATTTAAGAAGGCAGGGGAGGAAAGCAACCTGAAAAATGGAGAAAGAAGCATTTTTCTATAGTAAGATATACTACAAAGTTTCTTATATCCACTTGTACTATTTATGAACAGTTGTACTCTCAACCTTGAGGGTAAGCTTTAAATCTGCAATATGGTGGCCTTGACCACTTTTTTCTATGACATTCATCTAACATTTTCTACAATTTGATCACAAAAATTGTTGCTCTGACAAAAAGAAAACTCAGTATGGGAGAACATTTTGTTTTGACTAATTAGGCTACAATAATTCCCATTGCGATATTCGGTTCTATGATGTTTTTGTAATTTTTTTTTTCAACTTACCCCAATTTTCTGCCCTTCACAGATTGGATTGCCAGAAACTACAGTTAAACGGTGCGCCATCCAACTCGCCAGCGCTCTAGAGTACATGCACAAGAAAGGACTTGTCCATCGCGACATAAAACCTGAAAATATTCTCATCTTCGATCAAGAATGTCGGAAGGTTAAGCTGACCGACTTTGGTCTCTCGTGCAAAGCTGGAACATCTGTTGAATCGATGCCTGAACATCTGCCATATACAGCCCCGGAGATGTGCAGTCTAGGAACAGCGGATATGCTCAACGTACAAGGAAGTTTGGACACGTGGTCATTTGGGGTGCTGCTCTATTGCGTTTTGACGGGATATTTTCCATGGACCTTAGCGGTCTTGGCCGATAAAAATTTCGTTCAATACAGTAAATGGCATAGAAGCAGCAAAATATTTCGGCTCCCGAATCAATGGAATACGTTTAGCAGAGAGGGGCTAGAAATGCTAAAAAATTTGCTTGTGCCAGACCCAAGCAAGAGATGCGCCTCAACGGAAGTCATAAAATACGTCAAATTGCCTTGGAAGACGTGTCTCAACGCCAACAAGTACAAAAAGATGCGATAATATACGAGATTTATCATTGTAGGGTCGATTTCACACCTCACTATAGGTTAGGTTCAATAGTACTGGAATATGGACAGTCAAACATGGAGAAGGCATTACTTATGGGTTATTGCCCTGTATCGATCTACATTACATAATAGTTGCTCGTAGAATCCGATCAGAACTCAGATTTCATTCCTTAAACCATTCAGAAAAATAAGTCGCACAGTAATAGGTTGCTAAAGGACAGCACGGCCAGGTCTCTGTTATAAAATTTTTTGATATATGAAGTCCACTTTGCTTTGTATGTATACTGTATATAGGTTATAGAAGCGGGCAATGTGCTATAATATAATGGGTTAGATTTACTAACCAAAATGCATCCAAAAATTGCACTAAACTGTAGAGCACAAGGATTTTATTTGTGTGTTATTGTCACTTTTTTTGGTGTCTCTAATTTGGCTGAAAACCCAACTGGCACTAAATTTACTATGGCACCTATGCTAATTTTTTTTTTTTTTTTTTACACATTTGCTCAATTTGCACAGTTTTTGCTCTTATTTTACATGAATATTCTTAAAGGTTTCCTGTCATATTTTTTTTTTGGAATTTTAGACATTGCACTTAAGAGTCTTTCTATGCTATTCTTGCCCTGCCCTTGTTAAAATCTACAGGTGGCCCTCAAGAACATTGAGGGGGATTTATCAAGATCAACGTTCAGTATGTTGACCTTAAGGCTGGTCTTACAAGACCGTAATGTAAGTCCGCAAATGAGGGTTTTCAATTGCAGACACATTATACTCAATGCGGCCTCTTACACCACCGGATATTTTATCCGTGGTGTGGCCGGGTCGCAACCGTGGTCCGCAATTTATTGAGCATGTCCGTAATGCCCGTGAATTGCGGCACTGCATGGACTCGCCCATAGAAGTTTATGGGTGAGTGCGGCAGAACACGTACATCGGCAGAGTGTATGTTGCCGATCAGCAACATGCGGACCATAGAATTATTACGGTAAGATATGCATCATTTATGGAGAGTGGTACATCCTGTACATTCTCCAGCAGACCATGTCCCTGCACTGAAATGGTCCCATCCATGAACCTCCTTTCACGAAAGTGGAGAGGGTGACGGAAGAGAAAGTTGACTTGCTTAAAAAATTGCACATTTTTTAAGTTTTGTGCAGAAAACTGGAATACTAGGCATGATATATACCTCCCAAAACGCAGAATCCAAGGGTAAATTCGGATGGGGTTTTTTGGACCGGATTTTGACACAGGCCGCCTCAGAATCTGGTCCAAAAAATGGCTAGCTGCGACTGGATACAGCTACAGTTCAGATTAGATCCAAATGAATAGGACTAGTCAGGAGGGAGTGCTCGCACCATGGATGCTGTGGCGGATTTCACTGCGGAATCCGCGGCAAGAAAGGACAGGTCGCTCCTTCTTTCCACGAGCGGCAAAAAACCGCTAGCGGAAAAAAGAAGGTAACGGCTCCCATTGAAGTCAATGGGAAGCGTTTTTTGGAGCCAGATTCTGAGGTAGATTCCGCGTCAAAATTTGGTCCAAAAAACTCCGTCTGAACTTACCCAGAGTTTAACTGGTGTGACTGTCTGCTAACAGCATATCTGTAGACATCAAGGCAGTGACAGCATTGACAGCAGTCTCTCGGAGATTGACGTTCCCCTTGCCTGTTGACGTTAGGGGGGAGAGATCAATCACCTATTAATAGGTTTACTTTCAGCGCTTCCTCTGGAACGCTACGAGACCACCCAGATGACTCCAGGCATGCTTTTAGCATATAGCAGTCGTAAACTACTTATTCTGCATAATGGACCTCCAGAAGATTTTAACAAGGACTTGGTTAGAATAGGGTACAAAAGACTTAGGCCTAAGGCTGAGTTCAGATGGAGTTTTTTGGTCCGGAATGTGACGTGGACGCCGTCTCAGATTCCGGACCAAAAAACGGGTAGCCGCGACCGCAGTGTACCGGCATCCAGTCGTGGCACTCCGCTCCGTATTAGGCCCAAATGAATGGGCCTAGTTGGGAGGGAGTGTCTTCAGGAGGATGTCCGTGGCTGAATCGGCCTTGGAATCCACTTGAAGAAAGGGCAGATCGGTTCTTTTTGCCACGAGTGGGAACAAACCGCTCTCAGATAAAGGAAATGACCGGCACCCTTTGATTTCAATGAGGTGTTTTTTTCGTCAGGATTTTGACGCAGATTCCGTGTCAAAATCCTGAACAAAAAACCCCATCTGAAATCAGCCTAACACACAACCGAGTGTGCAGAGCAATGCTCCTCTGTGTAATAGTCCGTTCCAATGAACACAGAGCAAGTCCATATCCTGAACCATGTCATTGGAACAGAATGCATTGGAAGTCCCATAGAAGGACATCATGCAATACCCTCAGAATATCATCCAAGTGGATTCCGCTGCAAACTCGGCCCCGCATTGTACCGCACATTCGGTCAGGTGTATGGGGCCATAAAGGATGACAGCTTCCCTTTAAAACACTTTTTATATATGGTATATCTCTTCTTTTGTCTTACGAAAACTTTGCTGTGTCTTTCAGAATTTTTGTACTAAAATTAGAAAGTTTTTTTTCTATGATAAACGGCTACAAAATATGCTTGGATGAATGCTTCATATATAAAGTGATTGGAACACGCAGTGTACATGTATCTGTTTCACCATTAAAAGAACCATCCATCATTACGATTGGGTGTCGCTTGTTATTTTATGGATAAGGGACAAGAAAAAAAAAACAAAAAAAACCCAACCCACTAAGATTCGCACAATTGAAACAATTTTCTGTGAATTTCTCCGAGATGACGCAGAGCTGTGTTACATTACTTCGCATTACAATAATTCTGCCACAATTCATATCATATAAACATGTGAAATTATACAGAAGGGTGAAATTAACCACTTCACGACCAGGCCATTTTCTCCTGTACCAGACTGGACAGATTTTCAGTTAAAAAAACGGTTTTGCCGTGGAGAACATAAAACGCTCACCGGCGCTCATGGCCAGACACCTTTCAAACCTATTCAAATGAATGGGTTTGAAAGATGCCAGCAGCTTTCCGTCTGCTCACGCCTGCTTGCCTGCTCCTGCCTGACACAACAGTATGTAAACAGTGACCAAACCGAAACACTTATTGCTCAGGAACAGTGGGGGCTAGAGGAAAAATTCCAACTGAGCTGGAATCAGTGGAGCAACTATTAACCACTTTCCAATGGCCTTTTTCTTTATTATTATTATTTTCGTTTTTTGACTTCCCACATTCCAAACCCCGTAACTTTTTTTTATTTTCCCGATCACAGAGCCATATGAGGGCTTAACGTTTGCGGGACAGATTGTTTTTCATAATGATACCATTTAATAGTCCTTACAATGTGCTGGGAAACTGGAAAAAAATTCAGAATGGAGTGAAATTAGAGGAAAACTGTCTCTCTTACGGGTCAGTTCGATTATGGGGATACAAAATTTATTTGGTTTTATTTACATTTTAACCCTTAAAAAAAATACAAAACTTTGCAAAAAAAAATAAATAAAATTCTTGGCGTCGTCATAATCCGACACCCATAACTTTTTCAAATTTCTGTGTACGGGAATGCATAAGGCACCTTATTTTGCAGGGTCAGTTGTATTTTTTTAGTTATATTATTTTGGGGAGTGAGTCTTTTGCTTTGATCACTTTTTTTGGAATTTTTAACCTTGGGGGGTCTGATCACTGAAACAATGCATTATAATGCTAATACACTGCAATGAATTGAGTTTAGAGCATCCTGTAATAAAAGTGAATAAGAGACAAGCCTGGGAGCATTCAATAGGCTCCTGGTTGTCATGTGAATGGAATGATCCACCCCATAATGGCAGTATTATGCATCGCCAGAAAAGGGTCCTAATTAGGATTGAGCGATCATGTTCGGAAAAGATCAGATTCCAAACGGCGATCGAGAAAATTTCACGATCGCCATCGGAATTCCGAACACGATCTTTTTATGTGGGATCAAGATCGGTGATCTTTTCCCCCAATGCTTTGCTTAGCCTTCACACTGAGTATACGCTGTATACTTAGTGTGAAGGCTCCGCTGCAGTTCCATAGGAATGAATGGAAGCAGCCGGCACACAGCCTTAACCCCCTGCACGCCGGCTGCCTCCATTAATTCGAATGGGAGGCTAAACTACACATCTCTAGCAGCTACTTACCTCTAGAGATGGCTGCTTCGGTGCCCTCCTTCTTCTTGTCCTCGCTGCCGCTCCACTCTGCAGTCTTCTTGCCTCGCTGCCCCGCCTCTCAGGTTAGTGTTTAAAGCGCTAGGTAGGCGGGGCTTGTGGCTTAGGAGAGTGTGGGCGGGTACAGGGCGGGGAGACGTGACGTCTCCCCTCCCAGTACCCGCCCACACTCTCCTAATCCGCCCACACTCTCCTAACCTGGCAGGGAGGGGGCAGCGAAGGGAGAAGAGCAACGTGGAGCGGCATCGAGGCAAAGAAGGAGGAAGGCACTGGGTAATGGACCAGCCATCTCTGGAGGTAAGTGGACACCAGGGGGGACTAAGTAGCCAGAGGATTAAAAAAAAATCCTCTGGCTACTTTAATGATTCACTACACAGCGTGGAATCTAACAATTGTTAGATTCCATGCTGTATAGTGAATAGGATTGCTTTTAAAATCCGATCTCTGATTAATAAAAAAAAATCCCATTGACTTGCATTGAGATCGGAATTGGGATCGAGATCGAGTTCGAATGAAAAATGATCAGAAATCGGATTTTAAAATCGATCCTGAAAAGTCAAGATCGGCTCAACCCTAGTCCTAATGCCTGAAATCAGTGCGAGTATTAATCATGGGCATTGAAGCCAGGTTGTATAACTCAGCTCCTGAGCAGCCGCCATATTTAAGTACCTGACATCCGCTATACTATTATGGCATGTCGGGAAACCCTAAGAACTGGTGTTGGTGGAGAAAGGTCCTCTATAAACCATATGCAAGAGCACTGTACAACTTCAGAGAAACTGGATCCACCAACTCTTGGCTACTAAAAAGAGCCTGGTAGAGGCAAAAGTAGACACAGCTCAAGGTTTTTATTTGCTTAAGACAACCTTTCACAACCTCCACCAATTACAAGTCTTTCCATCGTTCAATAGGCTCCGCTCCTCTGATTGGCACAGTTGGAATTTTATTTCTAGCCCCCACCGTGCAGATTGCTCAGAAATGGCGGGGGCTATAAAGAAAATTTCAACTGTGCCAGAGTAAGTGGAACAGAGCTTATTGAAGGATGGAAAGACTTGTAATTGGTGGAGGTTGTGAAAGGTCGTCTTAAAGGTGTTTTCTGGTGATTAAACTTAAAAAACTTGAACTTAAAAAAAAAAAAAAAAATTCCTGCAGTACTCCATTCAGTTGTTCCAGCATTTCCAACAATAGTAACGACATATCGACACTCAGCAAAATGGGGACCAAAGGAGGGTCTAGTGAGATGCTATGTACAGTACACAGAGTGGAGAACTACAATGGGAGATTGGAGTAAGAAAGGGAGAAGCTGTACCAAACAGGATTCCAGAGCTGAAGATTACAGGGGTGTGCGCTCCGATCCTGGACTGCCCCATAGTGTGCCGGTGGAGATGAGAAGCAAGGACAACGAATAACGAGAACAAGCACAATGAACAACAAGAAAAACGATGGTCAAGAATGACGTCAAGCCCATGTACAAGTATATTTTTTTATTTTTTTTTGCTCCTGCAACAGTATATAGCGAAATGCGTGATCAAGAAACAACATTCAGCGAAAGGGGATACTGTGGATGTGAAGGGGTCAGAGTAGGACGTAAAAGTACAGTATCAGTATGATGAACACGAGGTACACAGTCAAGCCAAATATATCAGCGATGTTCCAAGTAACATGTCTGAATGCAAACTCTTAGGCACGTCTCGGATACAACAGCCAACAACAGTTTCAGCGCCACGGCTGTCTGTGAAAAACAGAGGCAAGGGGGCAAAAATGAGATCACCCCGAGGCCTTGGATACCTGTGTATGTCATTACAGTTAGTTATGGTAGCCAAAGGAGCCCCAATGCACTACTAGATGGACGTCTCTTGGCCATTCCGTATATGTGGATAGCTTTCACCACTGCACAAATCTGATCTAGTGTAACAAATTATATTGTGTTGCTGCGACTGTGCAGGGCAGACGGCTAGGGTTGGTTACATGGCAACTTTGGCTGCGACTCTCCTAAGTGAACAAATGTTCGCCAGGTTGCAGGGCGACTCTTACTGTGGCGCAACAACTTCATAAAAAGCAATGCTTGACATTTTTGTGAACAGGAAGGGCGGTACACTAAAAGTGGCACTGTGACTCTATTCATTAACATTAGTGAAAAAGTCACAGGCCAATCCGACGATCTTTGGTCATGCGCGCAGCCCAAGTCGCCACGTAGTCCTAGGCCTTAGGACGGATGACATACATCATTGATTGAATACATTATATGAGTAAATTTATAGGTCCGCAGTAAGTCGAAGTTCACACTGCTGTTAATACAGTCTCATTTATCACAGGATAAGAGCAACGGACATTAAAAGGGGTTGTCTACAAATTGTAAACAAAATGTGAAACAAAAAGAACAAAACCCACACATCATACTCACCTGTCCCCAGCACCATCAAGACCATTAAATTGCCACCAGAAGTTGTGCGCTGCACGTAACTACTGAAGCTACGCAGCAACAGGAAAGGAACAAGTGACATAAGACAGCAGCACCGGACACCAGGGACAGGTAAGTATGTTTAAACTTCCCCAGCCTCCTCTGTGAATCCTCATATTCCTGGACATGCCTTCAAATAACGGTAGTGTGTACCCTCCCTGAATGGAGGTCTTCTGGTCTTGTGACAGGACAGCACTCTTAAAGAGGCAGCGTACAGGGGCACTGTTTTCCTAATTACACCCTGGGAAACAGATTTGCATATTCCCCATAATCCCTTAGTGGAGCGAAAATGGCTTTGGAAGTCTCCATACGCCTGCAAAGGTGCCCAGTCCCTAAGGATTGTTGTTATCCGCTGACCCTGGCCTAAAGTCTCTCACTCAGCCAAACCAGTTTCCCTACGCTGTGCTGATGAGATCCAACCAGATAGAAACAGTGCTGTCAACAGCTGGGATTCTGTTCCTTTTGGAATGGATATACTGGTTTGGCAATAACCCTGCATCATGTTATTAGGCTTGTATGATGTTAATGGGGCTGTCCTAAGAGGCAATGTACAGAGGTACTGTTTTCCTAATTCCATCCACCAATGGCAAATGTCAGAGATAATAATCAAGTAAACTGAAGTCCAACGTGTGTATATCTTTGCAGGTTTCCTCATGTAAAATTATTATATAGAATTGGTACATCACTGCATTCCGTGTTTTTACAGCATGTGGTACAATGATGCTTCCTATGTTTTCTGGGCTGGTATAAACTTGGCAAAAGCAAATTTAGTTTTTGTTTCAATTCCTTTACAAAAATTCAAAATTTTGAAAACACTTTGGAGTCGCCATATTCTAACACCGCCATATTTTTTATATTTCCTTACATGGAAATATTCCTTACATGGAGCATTGTATTGTATCTTATTTCGCAGGACGGGTTTTTAACTTTTGCTTCCACCATTTTGGGGACTGTGTGGCATTTTGATACTATTTGATCAACTTTTGAGGGAGGCCAGACAACAACAAAAAGAACCAACCAAATCGGCTATTTTGTTTTTTTCTCTTTATGGTATTCACTGGATATTATTTTTAATTTTTTTTTATACTTCCAAAAAATTAAACAATGTCTATGGTAACAGTCAGCAGTGTATAGTGGGATAAATGTGTGTATAATTTAGGCATTTTTGGACTTGGGGAAACCTGGGAATAGGTTTATTTTTGATTATTTTTATACTTTAAGATAAGATAATCCTTTAATAGTCCCACAGTGGGGAAATTTCAGTTTCATAGATGGTACAGTAGTATATAACAAGAGAGAAACACATACAAGCACACAGCAGATAGAGAAATCCTAGGAATCATAGCAACTAAAAAATAAAGAAACACAGACACACTGCAGGATCATTTAGTTCTCTGTGCGGAGTGATGTTAATAATACACCCAAATGTGATTGAAGCACATGAGGAGGGGTCACAGCATGTAGATATAACAGGCAAGTTCTCCAAGATGGTGGGAACAACCTCCCTGCCAAGTTCCTTTAAAAACGGTCTACAAGTCCTGAGAAGAACTGATGGAAGGTAAAGGGCAAAGGTCATACCAAATATCAATAGAATTTACATTTCTCTTTTCTTCATTCACTTTATTTTGTTACCTGTCAAAAAAACCCCAAAACATTAACCCTTCTATGTCTGAAAACATTTTTTACTATGCTGCTCAGTCGTAGGACAATGAACGAAGAATCCAGAAAGACTTTAAAAGGAAATCTTTATTTTAAAACAAACAAACAAACAAACAAAAAAAAAGACATAAAAAAAACTGCACACTTTAGCAGTTTGCCCCACTGCAAAGACATCTTTATTTTATAACATCTCTGCAACTTATTATGTGGAGATACAAACACGGGGTTATAAACGATGACGTATATACAAAATCACTTAGGTAGATGGGGCGGTCTAATAGGAAACCACCAAGAGAAGCCTATCTAGATCATATCATTCAAGACGACGAGAAGTTGAATGAAGTTATAAAGAGTTCTTTATTAAAAACAGGCACAATTTAGGTGAACGGCTCACCCCATATTACATGGATGGCTCTAATAGAAGTCGTCGTCGTCTTTCTCTGTCGTACCTACGTTTTGTATCTGCTGCTGCTTTTTGTACAGGTCTGCAACCTAATAAAGACGAAGAAAAATAGTTAGACGTCCATATAAAAAACACAAACGTCTCTTTCACATCTGTTAATTCTGACATACGCCTCAACCTCCATAAGGCTCCTCTGGATATCATGACAAGCCACTTCTGCTAATACCCTGCAGTAAAACTGCTCGGTCACAAGGAGTCTGAAATGGAGGAGCATGTGTTTAGTGCCCTTCTCCTTAGGTAAGATTTACGACACCCCTAGGAACCAGGAAGGTTAAACCACTTTCTGGATTCTAGCCTGTCAAATACTTGATCCAGAATAGCTTAGGCCCCATATCCATCCAGACATCCATCAGAAGCTGCCCAAAACAAATTCCACCTTAAGTCTGCCTCGACATGACGTGCGCGAGAGATCTGCTCTGCCCTACATCTTTTTCAACAAACACATCCGAGTGCAAAAGAGAAGGGAAACTTTCCCAAATATTTCCCCGGGAAACCTCTTTCCATCTATACCTGGATCCATTCCCACCTTGAGAGCGACGTCCCAAGTATAGTGTGAAGGCGGCCTACTACTAAAATTACACGACGAGAGTATCGATATGGCCTACGCTGACATGTCACAGCAGAGTGCTTGGCCGTCCAGCTCTGCCTTATACCACCTGCAGGGAAACAAAGGTGACAATCCCTCTATGCACCCTTCTTTGGCACTTGCTCTGATATTTAAAACAGATACAAATTGGATTTGCTATGGGTAGGTCTAAAGCAACATAAAAAATTCCAATATATATATATATATATATATATATATATATATATATATATACACTCACCGGCCACTTTATTAGGTACACCATGCTAGTAACGGGTTGGACCCCCTTTTGCCTTCAGAACTGCCTCAATTCTTCGTGGCATAAATACAACAAGGTGCTGGAAGCATTCCTCAGAGATTTTGGTCCATATTGACATGATGGCATCACACAGTTGCCGCAGATTTGTCGGCTGCACATCCATGATGCGAATCTCCCGTTCCACCACATCCCAAAGATGCTCTATTGGATTGAGATCTGGTGACTGTGGAGGCCATTGGAGTACAGTGAACTCATTGTCATGTTCAAGAAACCAGTCTGAGATGATTCCAGCTTTATGACATGGCATTGCATTATCCTGCTGAAAGTAGCCATCAGATGTTGGGTACATTGTGGTCATAAAGGGATGGACATGGTCAGCAACAATACTCAGGTAGGCTTTGGCGTTGCAACGATGCTCAATTGGTACCAAGGGGCCCAAAGAGTGCCAAGAAAATATTCCCCACACCATGACACCACCACCACCAGCCTGAACCGTTGATACAAGGCAGGATGGATCCATGCTTTCATGTTGTTGACGCCAAATTCTGACCCTACCATCCGAATGTCGCAGCAGAAATCGAGACTCATCAGACCAGGCAACGTTTTTCCAATCTTCAATTGTCCAATTTCGATGAGCTTGTGCAAATTGTAGCCTCAGTTTCCCGTTCTTAGCTGAAAGGAGTGGCACCCGGTGTGGTCTTCTGCTGCTGTAGCCCATCTGCCTCAAAGTTCGACGTACTGTGCGGCATTCAGAGATGCTCTTCTGGCTACCTTGGTTGTAACGGGTGGCTATTTGAGTCACTGTTGCCTTTCTATCAGCTCAAACCAGTCTGGCCATTCTCCTCTGACCTCTGGCATCAACAACGCATTTCCGCCCACAGAACTGCCGCTCACTGGATGTTTTTTCTTTTTCGGACCATTCTCTGTAAACCCTAGAGATGGTTGTGCGTGAAAATCCCAGTAGATCAGCAGTTTCTGAAATACTCAGACCAGCCCTTCTGGCACCAACAACCATGCCACGTTCAAAGGCACTCAAATCACCTTTCTTCCCCATACTGATGCTCGGTTTGAACTGCAGGAGATTGTCTTGACCATGTCTACATGCCTAAATGCACTGAGTTGCCGCCATGTGATTGGCTGATTAGAAATTAAGTGTTAACGAGCAGTTGGACAGGTGTACCTAATAAAGTGGCCGGTGAGTGTATATATATATATATATATATATATATATATATATATATATATATATACAGTCCTATGAAAAAGTTTGGGCACCCCTATTAATCTTAATCATTTTTAGTTCTAAATATTTTGGTGTTTGCAACAGCCATTTCAGTTTGATATATCTAATAACTGATGGACACAGTAATATTTCAGGATTTAAATGAGGTTTATTGTACTAACAGAAAATGTGCAATATGCATTAAACCAAAATGTGACCGGTGCAAAAATATGGGCACCTCAACAGAAAAGTGACATTAATATTTAGTAGATCCTCCTTTTGCAAAGATAACAGCCTCTAGTTGCTTCCTGTAGCTTTTAATCAGTTCCTGGATCCTGGATGAAGGTATTTTGGACCATTCCTCTTTACAAAACAATTCAAGTTCAGTTAAATTTGATGGTCGCCGAACATGGACAGCCCGCTCTCAAATGATCTGAAAACAAAGATTGTTCAACATAGTTGTTCAGGGGAAGGATACAAAACGTTGTCTCAGAGATTTAACCTGTCAGTTTCCACTGTGAGGAACATAGTAAGGAAATGGAAGACCACAGGGACAGTTCTTGTTAAGCCCAGAAGTGGCAGGCCAAGAAAAATATCAGAAAGGCAGAGAAGAAGAATGGTGAGAACAGTCAAGGACAATCCACAGACCACCTCCAAAGAGCTGCAGCATCATCTTGCTGCAGATGGTGTCACTGTGCATCGGTCAACTATACAGCGCACTTTGCACAAATAGAAGCTGTATGGGAGAGTGATGAGAAAGAAGCCGTTTCTGCAAGCACGCCACAAATAGAGTTGCCTGAGGTATGAAAAAGCACATTTGGAGAAGCCAACTTCATTTTGGAAACAAAGATTGAGTTGTTTGGTTATAAAAAAAGGCGTTATGCATGGCGTCCAAAAAGAAACAGCATTCCAAGAAAAACACTTGCTACCCACTGTAAAATTTGGTGGAGGTTCCATCATGCTTTGGGGCTGTGTGGCCAATGCCGGCACCGGGAATCTTGTTATAGTTGAGGGTCGCATGGATTCCACTCAGTATCAGCAGATTCTTGAGAATAATGTTCAAGAATCAGTGACGAAGTTGAAGTTACGCCGGGGATGGATATTTCAGCAAGACAATGATCCAAAACACCGCTCCAAATCCTCAGGCATTCATGCAGAGGAACAATTACAATGTTCTGGAATGGCCATCCCAGTCCCCAGACCTGAATATCATTGAACATCTGTGGGATGATTTGAAGCGGGCTGTCCATGCTCGGCGACCATCTAACTTAACTGAACTTGAATTGTTTGTCCAAAATCCCTTCATCCAGGATCCAGGAACTGATTAAAAGCTACAGGAAGCGACTAGAGGCTGTTATCTTTGCAAAAGGAGGATCTACTAAATATTAATGTCACTTTTCTGTTGAGGTGCCCATACTTTTGCACCGGTCAAATTTTGGTTTAATGCATATTGCACATTTTCTGTTAGTACAATAAACCTCATTTCAATCCTGAAATATTACTGTGTCCATCAGTTATTAGATATATCAAACTGAAATGGCTGTTGCAAATACCAAAATATTTAGAACTAAAAATGATTAAGATTAATAGGGGTGCCCAAACTTTTTCATAGGACTGTATATATATATATATATATATATATATATATATATATATATATAATATATATGCTTTATAAAAACTTGCTTTCAACGCCTTAATGCATCCGTATGGACAAAAAAAATTCAGAGCCTTATTTTAGTAGAAGAGCAACAAAGAGTCTAGCTTAAAGGGATCCTATCATTGGATACTCTTTTCTTCTGACTAACACGTAGGAATAGCCTTAAGAAAGGCTATTCTTCTCCCACCTTTAGATGTCTTCTCTGCGCTGCCATTTGGTAGAAATCCCGGTTTTCTTTGGTATGCAAATGAGTTCTCTCACAGCACTGGGGGCGTCCCCAATGCTACGAGAGAAATCTACAGCGACACCTCCATCTTCTTCTGGAACACTCTCTCCCTTCGTCTTCTTCCATCCTGGGTTTCAACCTTCTAGGCATGTGTAGTTGGCTCTGCTATCAGGCCACGGGCAGAGCCGACTGCACATGCCCGTGGCCACAAGAGAATGGCCGCTTACACAGTAAGATGGTGTAAGCGCCCATTTTCTTGTGTCCTGTGGGCATGCATAGTTGACTCTGCCCGAGGCCTGGAAGATTAAAACCCAGGACGGAAGAAGACACTGGGAGAGGGCGTTCCAGAAGAAGATGGAGGCGTCGCTGGAGATTTCTCTCGCAGCATTGAAAAAAACCGGGATTTCTACCGAATGGTGGCACGGAGAAGACATCTAAAGGTAGCAGAAGAATAGCCTTTCTTAAGGCTATTCCTACATGTTAGTAAGAAAAAAAGGGTGTCCAATGATAGGATCCCTTTAAAGCTAGCCATACCTATTTAAGTAAACAGAAGACAACCATGAGCTCAGACAACTCAGAAGCAGGTCAGATGGGGCAATGCCAAGAACTATATCTCCCAGATATATCTCACAGCACCCTGCTGTACCACCCATGTAGAAATCATGGATGTCTGTGTTCTCCACAAACCGCACACCATCGTACTTGTCTTGATACCAGACAATGGCATATTAAAACAACCTGCCTAATACTTTGTATGTCCTCCTTGTATCACCAAAACAACTGTAACCGACTGTGACACTGACTTCACATGATCTCTGACTGAGTGCGGAGGTATATGGCACCAAAATGTTATATCCTGAAGGGTCTGTAAGTTTAGTGATGGAGTTTCCATTCAGACGAATTATTTTTGCCAACACATCCTATAGATACTTGATCAAATTTGGTGAAGCAAAGTCATCAATCTAACCCAGCTCATAGCCAGATTTCTGACGTAAATGATAATAAACTTGGTGGGGTTGATGGCTACACCTCCTGCATAACTTCACCCCCTTTCAGTAAAGTGGCAAGGGCGGCACAAAAATAGAAAAAGTTGCAATTTTTTTTTTTGCACAAACACACTGCTGAACATATTGAAAGTGACTGAAAGCCACAAAGTGAACAAGTGGTAGGTAGTGCATGTTGGTAGCCACTTTGCTCGCCTGCTATTGTGTTGGTACCGAGTGGGAAAGTGACTGAAACCAGGAACAGGGAGAAGTCATTGATATAACACCTTACCTGATAACTGTTTGTGGCTTCTTCAGGCTTTTTATCATCTCGGATCCGGAGGAAACGTGGAAACCGCAGGGAGATTCCCCTTTCATCTTCCACCTATAACCAAACAATTTAATGGCCAATGTAACAGGTAATTCATAGAAATGTGTGAAGAAATGATAGAATTCCTTTTAAGTACATTAATCTCGCCTCTCCGCTGACGCTTGTTTACTTGGCCGCAGCCATGACACGTTATACTTGTACTGATACCATCGCTGGGGTCACATATTCACTAAGACGTGACTTTACTGCGGGCAAGTAAACAAAAAACTACAGGGGGCCATGGAACTGGCAGCGTCAGGAACGCTCGAGCACAGCTGTTTTTTTTAAAGTCCACAATCGTAAAAGAACATGGAGAGAAAAACTGATCCACTAAAGCACGTTAAGCCTGTGCAAAGCCGGGACGAGGAGTGCAAAACTGGTCCACTAAAATACGCCATACTATGTGCAAGACCAAAACACGGAGAGCAAAACTGATCCACTAAAGTACGCCATCTTTTGTGTAAAGGCCAGAACGCAGAGTACACAACAGAGTATTTCCCGAGTGTTAATTCATAGATACAGGGGAAATTGTTTCCAATTTTCCCCCGCCTGCATACTCAAATATTACAGACCTCTCTCTCCCAAACCATTGTTGGTTACAGTATCAATGATGTTCTGAAACGTACCAGTCCGGTGGCGGCCTTATGGACAGGGGAAATGGAAAGATCTGCACATTTTATTTCCCACACTTGGACAGGTTCAAACCAATGGTCAGGTTCTGCAGAACTGTCCCAGCGGTAGTAGCTCCTCGGGCTGTCGATTACATGATCCTACAAAGGACGACAGGGGGAAAAAAAAGCCAAACATCTAGAATTAATGTTTCAGGCAAAATGTTGTTTTTTTTTTTAAAATCTAGATAGAAGTTTGGGATTTTACAACACTTGACTGGTTTATAGAAGCTTCATATATAGCATTGTTACTTCTACAGCCATGCCCACCTAGATAACTTGGCTCCTCATCATCCGTGCCAAGTCTCCTTGCAGATTTCAAGGGATGTAACACCGGCAACTTCATTAATTTAGGATATCTCCAAATCTGATATCACTTCCCTAATATTTAGAGCCACAATATGCCATTCATCTATGAAATGTTACCTACCACAACTACTAGTTTGTTACTGTAATGACTTTTGCAAGAAAAAAACATCTTGCACTTAAAGGGATTCTACCATTAAATATTTTTTATTTTGTGGAAAAGACGTCGGAATAGCCTTTAGAAAGGCTATTCGTCTCTTACCTTTACACGTGGTCTCCACCGCGCCGTTCCTTAGAAATACCGGTTTTTATCGGTATGCAAATGAGTTCTCCCGCAGCGATGGGGGCGGGCCCCAGCGCTCAAACAGTGATGAGGGCGTCCCCACCGCTGCCAGAGAAGTGTCTCCAAGAGCCACCTCCTTCTTCGTCCACTGCGTCATGTTCAATGTCTTCCGGCGCAGGCTCAAAACCTAGCAGAGCAGAGCAGACTGCGCAGGCGCACAGGAAAATGGCTGCTTGCATAGCATTGTTAGCGGCCATTTTCCTGTGGCCTGTGCGCCTGCGTAGTCTGCTCTGCTAGGTTACGAGCCTGCGCCGAAAGAAGACATTGAACATGACGCGGCGGACGAAGAAGGAGGCGGTGCTTGGAGACACTTCTCTGGCAGCGGTGGGGATGCCCTCATCACTGTTTGAGCTCTGGGACCCGCCCCCATCGCTGCGAGAGAACTCATTTGCATACCGGTATTTCTGAGGAACGGAGCGGCGGAGACCACGTCTACAGGTAAGAGATGAATAGCCTTTCTAAAGGCTATTCCGACGTCTTATCCACAAAACAAAAAGTTTTAATGGTAGAATCCCTTTAAAGACCTAAGTTTCTTTTTTTTTTGGGTAACTTATGTAACCGAGACTGTTCCTTTTTTCCAGCTTGATAACCCGGCCTTGCAGGTTCATAGAGGAGAATTACCTTTAGAAAAGTGTGATGTTTTTCTAAGTGTTCATCTGTAAAGCCCGTTCCAATCTAAATAGAATAAAATATATAATTGTCAATACCAATATTTATGTCCGATACACACTCACCAGTGACCGGGCGCTGTCAGATTATGTAGGCACACACCCAACTGAAAAAGGGCTTTTTTTTTTTTTTATAAAATTTGACCACGTTTTCAATCTGTATTATTTCAGACAAACCTTGCAGATGGTCTGATATTCTTCACTTTCTTCATCGTAAGATGCCAGTAGAAATCCTCCGTATATACCAGTCCGCTTTCCTTTTCCCAAGTAGCCACCAATGACCACCAGATCCAGCGTGTCTCCCACACCTTCTAAATAATCTTTTTTTAACTTAAAAAAAAAAAAAAAAAAAAAAAGTAAAAATTTAAGAAATATTGAAAGAATTAAATAAAATAATAGAGCCGATTTCTGATGAATGAGTGAAAAATATCCGCAATTAGTTATCTTAATTTTGTCAGATAGATGCAAATAATTAGTGTCCATGTGAGATCGGCATCTGCCAGAGGCTATTTATTTCCTCCCCACTGAAATAAACTTGGCCAAGACAAGAGTTCATGTACATGGGGAAGTGAGAAGGAATAGCTGTCATGTACGAGCAACCTCAACATCTTTTCTTTGTTTTATGTATATACTAGTAGAATAACCGCGGCTTCGCTCGCGAAAAATAAGTTTAATTATTGGTTATGCTAAAGTAAAATTTTCAGAGCGGCAGTAAATCTTTTCTTCCACTTAAATTTTTTTTATTATTTTTGGTATTTTACTTTATTTTACTTAATTTGTTGTAACATTGATGTGAACAACTTTTTTTTTTCATTTCAACATTTTTATTGATTTTACATATTCAATACATATTATGTAGGATAAACTCTAACAACAATTTTTTTTACAATTTTTTATCAAAAATTAAAATTTATGCACCTTACACAAACATATAAAACATTTACACCAGGGGTGTAACTACCGGGGTAGCAGCTGACACATGGCCCGGGACATTAGGGGGCCCAGTAACAGCCGCTACCACTGCGTTTTTGTTTTTTTTAATAGGCCATTACTGGCTGGAGTTACTCCAGATGGTAACAGGCCCTATTTACTTACCAATCCTGGCAGCGGCTGGTAAGTGACACCGCGGGCCCACAAACAGTATTATTATACTCTAAGGTCTGAAAAGACCCCCAAGTATAATGACCGGAGGCCCAGGAGAGGTAAGGGAACATAAAAAACTGCATTACTTACTTTTCCGGGCAGGCTTCGGGGCTACTTGTGTGATGTCCCTGATTTCACATGACCGGAGCCTGCATCCTTTGCAATGTGTGGTGTGTTGTGGCATTTGTGTGCTGTCTGTGTGATGTTTATATGGTGTTTGTGAAATGTTTGTGTGTTGTGTGTGCTGGTGCGGTCCCCTTAGCAGCGACTCTTTGGCACCATCGCTATAATCCATCCCTGTCAGTCACAACTGTTGTTTTCCCCTCAGCACTTTCACATTTCCCCATTATATGTATAGGGCCTAACTTTGGAGGCCCCAATCTCATGACAGGGAGACGCTAGCCAGATATGACCTGCACAGTATTCTGCTCCTCTGGGTGGAGAGGGGGTGTGCCAAATTTCACCCAAATCGGGTGAGAACTGTGGATCTGTATAGAATGGACTACTACAGATTTTGCGTTAGAGATAGATAGATAGATAGATAGATAGATAGATAGATAGATAGATAGATAAATAGATAGATAGATAGAACACAAAATTGACTAGTAGTGTTACTTGTTGTTTAAAGAAACTCTATTGGATGCTTTGAGGTTTTTGCCTTGTTTTTCAGCAGAGAATACTGACAGCAATAGACAAATATGAGAAAACTCACCTTCAGCCAGTTATGAGAACGTTTTGCAATCTCGTACGTTGCATTTTGGTCCAGTGTTTTTACCATCAAACCCTCACATGAATCTAGATGGGAGGAGAAAATAAGGGAGGGGGCTATGAACAATGTAATTGTATATAATCATAAAGCAAGGAGACAATTCCTCCCACTGGTATACCTTTTATGGACTGATCAAGAAATTCTGAAATTTCATCTGTGTCTGCCGAGTCCATATATGTAGCAAACATGAACTGTCCTTCCAGTTCAGTGAAGGATTCTCGAAGGAGCTGTCTTCGCTTAGAAAATGGCTCTCTAACTAAGGACTAAAAACAGACAACGTGTTAGAGAACGCACACACACACACACACACATACATATATATATATATATACACACACACACAATTCTGTATTTTTATTTAAGTGCAGGACAGACAAAAACCCCAAACCCTCCAAATTATAAGCAAGATGTTTGGCCATGTGCCTTCTGCTTCACTAAAGGTTTTGGCTGATCCCTCCCAACAGGCTAAAATTTCCCTATGAAAGCAAAAACTAGGAAACTAATAGATAAGAAAAGTGTAAATTTGAAGCTGAATTTTTCTGATTGGCCAAATTTTGCCACAGAATTTGAAAATTCCGCACCACCCGGGAGGAATTTTTATGTCTCTCATTCACATCAATGGGAGGTATGAGGCAGAATCCACCTGAAGATTGAAGATGACGCTTATTGGTTTCTGCTACATGAAAAATTCACCTAGTGGAACGAATCAGCATCTGCCTCTCATTGAAATGATTGGAAAGCCAATTTTAGGCAGAATTTAGGGTTGATTTTAATTTGGAAGCCGGGGTTAATTTCCTTCTGATCTGTTCCATGTTAGGCTGGGGCTGGCTAAGGGAAACAGGGTTGGGCTTATTCTCTCTTCTGTTGCAGAATTGCAGGGAAAGGCACCTGCTGCAGCCAGTTGTCTTACAGCTACATACAAGAGACTGAGAAGGAGGGACAGGGGGAATACTCACTGAAGATTTACAATATATATATCTATAGCCGATGGCTAGTCAGGTAATGGAGGGGTGTACATCTCACCCAGACTACTAAGGTGGGTGTTATGAGAAAACTCCAAAAGGAATGTTTGTTCTCAGCAGACAACTTTCGTCTGCTGAGCATTTTGGTAAATGCTCAGTACTGGGCTGGATTTTTAGGAATGGCAGGTAGGTTGGTAGTGGGACCTGTCATTCCACCCCCCTCCAGTTAGAGCCTAGTCGGGCAGGTATTTCTTTTTGTACTGTTTGCTTTTGTTGCTGCACTACCTTTTTGAGGGAAAATAAACTCTACCCTTGTTTTGGACTAAAGAATCTGGACTTTTGTGTCTATGCCACCCCACCTAGCAACCCCAGACCCTGATTATATATATATATACATACACACACACACGTGTATATATATATATATATATATATATATATATATATATATATATATATATATACATATGTATATATATATACATACATATGTATATATATATATATATACACATATGTATATATATACATATATATATATATATATATATTCTCAGTTTCAACTGTAATAGGAGACAAAATAAGAGCAAAGAAATAGAAAAACACTAGCATCTGCCTGCAACTTCGTCTGCGGGTTGGTGTTGGCGCTGAGCTGCTTATATTTAGCCAATTGCTGTTGTGGATGATCCGCCTGCTCCTGCAACTCGGCTCTGCTACATCGCTGCATATGCGCAGCATACTCAGTTGTATGTACATCTCTGCATATGGAGAGCCTACTCAGCTGTGCTACAGCGCTGCTTAAGCTTTGCTACATCTGGCCATTTGGATTAGAGGGGTGTTCTTATGTCAGTGTCTGAGAAGCTTCTGTGTTGGAAACGGCTGAACGGATGTTGCAGAAATTTGCCACAGTTCGATCAACCTGCTCTCCCGTCTCGGCTGTGCTACATCGCTGCATATGCGTAGGATACCCAGCTGTATGTACATGTTTGCATATGGAGAGCCTATAGAGGTGTGCTACAGCACTGCCTAAACTCTGCTACATCGGTCAATTGTGATTACAGGGGTTTGGTTATGTGACTGTCTGAGCAGCTTCTGTGTTACAAAGGGCTGATCGGATGTTGCTGAAATGTGCCAAAGTTCTCCCCCATCAGAGGCAGAACTACACATTCCCTGTAGTACTCACTGAAACTCTACACCCGATATACTCCTCTTGCCCACACACAGCCCGCATGTTCTGTAGTCTCCTGATCTTCTATGAGACTCCATTTTCTTCAGCTTTCACACGGTCCAGCTTCATGCTATATAGCTCTGCTCACAAAATAGTGTGTAGCTCCGCCCACTGCCTAGCATGATCCTATCCGAGAATGGCTCAAGGACCTGTGATGACGTCATCACAGGTCCTTTAGTGTTGTGTGAACCTAAATTCCTTCACTGCGGTCGTGTAGTGACATTTACCGGGATATAAAGTAGCCTATATTTTAATCGGGGTTCCTACCTATGTATGTGGCAAATTTCATGCAAATCCGTTCAGCCGTTTTTGCGTGATTTCACATTTATAATATTAGTAGGATAGGATAAAAGGCAGGAAAGACTTAAAGAGGTATGCAAATTTTATATTCATGATAGGTCATCAGTATCTAAACTGTGGGTGTCAGACCCCGCACACAAAGAAAAGCTGTTCCATCACGCTCAAGGTGTTAAATAACAGGACCGGCACTACAGCCCCATTCACTCTATAGTGGTGGTGCCAAGGAACTGCAGTCCTATAACTCGAATAAGATCAGACTGCATGCACTTCCTATCCACTGTTGCAGCTTCTGCCCGAACAGCTAATCTGTGCAGGGTCTGGGTGTCAGACTCCCATACTGATGGCCTACCCTGTAGCCAGAAAACTCCTTTAAATGAACACGCTGGCTACAAGAAAGTGTCTAGTGCTAGTTATAAGAACAGGTGCCAGGGTTCGTACATACTGCCAACACTACTTGAGTGACATGTTGTGCTCTCCTGATAAACCAGGAGATCCAGCAGTGTCAGCCAGTATCACAGTTTCCGTTTACAGGCTCCTACATAAACCTTTGCACTTGAGAAGTTTGAAAACCCCTTTAAGATTTTAGGTTTGATTATTTGAAATTGATTTGAAGATGGTGCAGGACCAGCTGACGTGTTTTTTTGCAGAAGTAAACTTTTTTTTTAGCATTTATGAATATACATACTACTTACCTCTCCATTCAGGTACAGCATATCGAAGGCATACACGCACACCTGGACCTTAATGTCAGAAGCCTCAACGTCCTAAAATAGTCAAATAAGATGAACACGTAGAATAAACCAATGCGGCAGGTCATCGCAGTAAACATTTAGGGGGGTAACATAAACCGACCGCACATCGTAAACATATCATCAAACAACTTGACCTTGCACCTTTAATCTGTTGTTGCATAGCACAGAAATAGCATGTCCCCGGCACTCGCGGCCATATGGTCAGGGGTGCAATAAAATCTACAGAGGATTTACTACAATTTTTAATGTATATAATATAAAACAAAAATAAGTTGCACGCAACAAAACTGAAACCTCAACGGTATGCCAGAGCAATAATAAAAAGTTATGACTGGAGGTCCAGGAAAGAAAAATGTATCGTGTAGGCTATGGGGTATATAGTGGATAGGCGTGCAAGATTTACTGGCAGGTTTACAATTTCCTGTAATGAAGGCCAGTCGTAAATCTAGAGATATTTCTGTCTAGTGGCCTCTCAAAATATCGCCTTCTGTACAAAGTCTCTGAAATAATCGCCCTGCACACCGACTTCACTGGATATTAAAGGGATACTAATGGATTCTGCCGTCAAGCTACAGATGAACCATACTAAGACCAAAATCATCAGAGTCTGAGCTGAATGTTAATCTTATCTAGTCATCTATGGCTTCCTTTGAATTTTTGTGCTTTTTGCAGCATCTTTTTTTTTTTAATTTTTTTATTTTATTATTTTTTATTTTAATTTTTTTATTTTATTATTATTTTATTAATTTTTCTATTAAAGTCATGCTCCTTGTCTATAAGTGAGAAAGAGCAGGTCCAAAACAGGTGTTGCATGGAATGTATGCCTGGTATAGGTTATAACTGACGCTAGGTTCACACCTGCGTTCAGCACTCCGTTCTGTGCTTTCCGTCTTCTACATGTAAGAAGACGGAAAGCACAGACCGGGTCCGGCCATGAGCGTTTTATGCTCTCCGCCGCGAAACCGTTTTTTTAAATCCAGACACAGAGTACTGCATGTCCGACTCTGTGTCCGGATTAAAAAACCCAGTTTCGCGGTGGAGAGCATAAAACGCTCACCGCCGCTCACGGCCGGACAGCTTTCAAACCCATTCAAATGAATGGGTGAGAAAGACTCCTGCAGGTTTCCGTCTCCTGCTCTGTTTTATGCAGGAAACGGAAACCTGCAGAACGGAGACCGGGCGCAGATGTGAACGAGCCCTGAGGTGCCATTGGTTTAGTAAGGCAATGCATGATTTATCAGTAAGCTAAATGACAATTTCCATCAAAAATACGCACCTTTCGTTTCCGTGTAGTCAGAACTTGGAATGGCTGGATTTGTTTCTTTTGAGGGTCCCATGCAACGGCTTCTGAGTCAAAGATGCAAGATTTCACGGAATCTTTCTTCACCTAAGATTTAAAATAAATAAATAAATATTTACCATATATATATATATATATATATATATATATATATATATATATATATATATATATATATAATTATAATAATAAATATATATGTGAGCGTGTGTGTTTTTAATCCCACCCTTGGCTACAGCTAGGTTTCCCAATATAGGGTTGTAACATTACAGACACCTAATCACTATCCACAGGACATAAGATAAGTGTCTGATCGCTGTGGACCCGACTACCAGGTCCCTTAATGATCAGGAGGACAGGAGACCAAAAGACTCCTTGTAAATGGAGTGCCACTGCACTTGCATGACTGGAGCGCCATCCACTTCTATCGCGCTGCCGAAACTGTAAGCTCCCATAGAAGTGAATGGAGCAGCTGTCATGTAATCGCTCTGGTCCTCCATTCACAAGGTAGTTTTAAGGAGATTTTTGATCCTCTGCTCTCATGATCACTGGGGAACACAGTGTCTGGGCACTTAAGTCCTTATCCACAGGACAGGAGACAAGTGTCTATATACGACCCCTTTAATATCAGATGATTGGTACCTCCGCTGAACAGCTGCTTGAACAGGCTGCAGAGACTAGAGCTGTGGCCTCTGTAATGTTTACACTGGTCTGTAGGTCATCAGTATGTCATCGGTGGGGGTCGAACACCCAGGACTCCCACAGATCAGCTGTTTAAAGAGGCTTTTCTTTGCCGATGACTTTACACTGATCAGTCACCAGATAGAGCAGAATCTCAGCCCTATTCAAGTGAATGGAATTGAGCTGCAATACCAAGCACAGCCACTAAACAATGTACTGGTAGGTAGTTTGAGTGATCACTGAAGCCTCTTTAATTGACTGATCTGTAGGGGTCCTGGGTTTTGGACACAAACTCATTATGTATTGATGATGTACCCTAAGGTCAGTTTACCTACATTTAAGGCCCAGTAGGACATTACTAAACATCACACCTCAAAGTGCAGGCCTAGAGCTTATCTTTCCAAAGGATTACCTGTGGGATCCTGGCAATGATATCCGGATACTTTGTAGTATTATTTTCTTGGTTCCTGCTGTACACGTGCACTTCTCCATTCTCCAGGATATGTATCTATGAGAAGGTAAGGTATACATGGAATTGTACCTGTACGAAATGCATATTTTCTCATCATGTTGCCATCTTGTATTAACTTGTCATATAAATACCTGGGCGCGCTCTCCATCGTACTTATATTCACAGGTAAAAGCCGCTTCTTCAAACCTTTTTAGCACTTCACCGACCCCCTTGGTGGGGTGTGCCAACATTGGCTTTAAGGGAACCCCTGAAACAAAACAGATATCGGTACCTTAATTATTTGGTACTGTCCAAAATAAAGAAAACGGCAAAGAAATATCCGGCCCCATAAGGATTACCTGGAGTAAGTTTACAGTGCTGAGGAAGTTCTTTTATCCCGTGCTTAAGAAGGGCGGGAATAACCAAGTCATAGTTTGGTAACTCGCTAAAGAACAAAAAAAAAAGGAACAAAATTCATTAAAAAATTAGGTTCTAGTCTAGTTCTCTAGTCTACAGAATGAGCTAATGAATCAACTAAGTAGCTGAGAGCAGCCTCCTCCTCCTCCCCTCTCCATAGACTTCTGTGTGAGACAAGTACAGTGAAGCATTCTATACATACAAATAGTGAATGAAGATAAGGAGGAGAGGAGCTGGATAAGTAGAGATGGAAATAGAAGATATATATAATAAAGTTTCTTCTATTTCCATATACCATTCATTTATAGGTAGCTTTATAACTGGTGCTCCGCTTACATCCCCTAACAGTCACAACGTTGCAAAAACCTTCCAAAAATTGCCATAAGACAACTCCGGTGTTTTATGTGCATTTTAACCCTTTGATGAGCTAACATATTTTAGCCCTAATCCAGTAACATTTTACCCTCTCTGGGATAAGATTTTACATTTTTTTTCCACTTTATAAGAAAAATGCCATACGAAACAAAACCTCACCAGTATGTCTGCTTCAGAATCAAGGCGTTTTCTTCAATCCAAGCTTTTTTGGCATCTGTGCCCATACCCTTTGAAGCGTCCAATACTGCATCTGGAAATGCTGAAGAAAAAAAAAATGGCTGAGTGGTCAAACCTATCCAAACAGCCGAGTCTTAGGGGGCGTTCACAAGTGGACAGCAAAATCGTACATGTAGAAAAATCGGACATCTTTGCAAACGGACACTTAAGGACACCCACGGACAGTAAAGGACACTACATGATGTCCCATTTAAAATCATGCAAATTGCAAACGGACGCAGCTAGTGTGCGATGCTAAAATCTTACGCGGACATTAGCATCGCACACTGACGCTAGTGTGAACCCTGCTTTAGAGAAGGGCACCCCCTTATCCAAACCAGACTCCCAGTTCCATCATATATTATGTAGAATGACCATGTTTTTGGGATGTTTGTCTGAGGAGGGTTTCACTGATGAACATAGGATCAGCTATATGGCCATATCCCAGGTAGCCAGAGGTTGTGAGGGACCAGACGTAAGTCTCCATAAGAGGTGAGTACTGGGGGTCGTTTTATTTATTTATTTTGAATTAACTTTTTTCTATTTCATGACAGATTTTTCTGCACATCAAAATCCGCCAAACAATTGGGGTCTTGTGGAAAAAATAAGATTAGCGGCAATACTCACATTGACCAGGTGGTGTTAAAGTGATGGCTTGGGCAATAGCGGAAAGAACAGATAGCTCTGCCAGTCCTATGCGGAGTTTTCCTCCTAAAGCTCTAGATAGTCAAACACACAAATGAAAAAAATCATAAAAAGGGACAAAAAACACCAAAAAGACAAAAAAAAACCTCACAAAAACAAAAAGCTAAACATAATTAAAGTGAAAATTTCAGAAAGAAAACAATCCTACCTGGCAATGTAACGTGCCTCGGAGTGTCTGCACGCGACGAACAAGCCCTTGATGATATCAATCTTCTTATTCATGGCCTGTAAGAAAACAGACGTGATGTCATCGCAAACAATCTCACACATTTTTATTTTTTTTTTAAAGAAAGAAACTGCTTTGACATGGAGGATCTGTACTACCAACTATTATACTGTATGTTACAGGTATTGACAACTCACGTTGATTAAAGTCTCGGGAACAACATAAACAATAGTGCGTGCAAATTTAAGAAAATTTAATATTCTATCAAAGAAATCTGTTTCCTTCTCCACCTAATTAGGCCGATATACTTTTTACATAGAAGTTTATGGAGAGGGGAGAGAGTTGGAGGATGTGCAAAAGACATACAAATAGCTGCTGCTGCTAAACTGAGAGGGAGGGGAGAAGGATTTTAACTCTGTTACCTTTCAAGATAAAACTCTACTACCACTACACAGAATGGGACAATAAATCAATTAACAGGCTCCTCCC